>NW_006408709.1:1668620-1669086 GCF_000296735.1 Chrysochloris asiatica | reverse complement strand
AAAGTGAAATCTTTCAAGAAAGTGAGGCAGCACTGGAGGTACTCACTCACTCATCTATGCCAAGAAATTTGAAAGACAACTATCTGGCTGACTGATTGAAAGAGATCCATATTTGTACCCATTCCAAAGAGACATCGGACAATATCTTTGATATCCAATGTGAGTAAAGTTTTACTCAAAGTAATACACAAATGGCTGCAAGCATACATTGACAGAGAACTTCCAGAGGTTCAAGCTGTATTCAGAAGAGGACATGGAAGGAGGGATATCATTGCTGATGTTCGATGGATCTTGGCTGAAAGCAGAGAATATCAGAAAGATGTTTACCTGTGCTTCATTGACTACGCAAAAGCATTCAATTGTGTGGATCATGACAAGCTATGGACAACATTGCAAAGTATGAGTATTCCTGAACACTTAATTGTGCTTATGAGGAATCTGTACCTGGACCAAGAAGCAGTTGTTC
>NW_006408709.1:1659347-1667890 GCF_000296735.1 Chrysochloris asiatica | reverse complement strand
CAAAAGAACCAATAGATCTGTTTTGGAAGAAGTGCAGCCAGAGTGCTCCTTGGAGGCCAGGATGGCCAAACTTTGTCTCTCATACTTTGGATATATTGCCAGGAGGGACCAGTTGCTGGAGAAGGAGATCATGTTTGTTAAGGTGGAGGCTCAGAGAAAAAGAAGAAGTCCCCCAGCAAGATGGATTGGCAAAGTGGCAGCATCAATGGGCTCAAGTGTGGCAATAATAGTGCTGTTGGCCCAGGATCGGGCACTGTTTTGTTCTGTTGTGCATAGGGTTTCTATGGGTCAGTACCAGCTTGATGGCATCTAACAACAACAAGACTTACTAATAAGATGGATAGGCAATACCAGGTATTCTATCAAACAATACGAATAATACCCTGTGAATTAGGGGGCGACCAAACCTGCCATCCTCTTCCCTGCTGTGGCAATTGGAGGGCTGAACCATAATTGTATAGAAATCATTGACCAAGTATTCTTCAGCCAACTTGACCTGTTTGACTCTATCTGGTGGACTAGACATTATTTGTGAACAGAAGTAGTTACATGGAAAAAGGGACTCAAATAGCAAGGTGTGTGATAGTAATCTTACAAAACCGAGTGGAAGCAATAGCTCTCCTGCAGGGGGCCTTGGCTCAAAAAACTGAACTGATTCAGGCATTAGAAATATTGACAAGAACAACTGTGAGTGTGTACCCAGAGGGCTTGAGTTTTGGATGGAAGCAGAAGGATTTGAGAAAGAGGCTAAAGGATGAAAAGTGAATGATGATGGAATTCTGTTTCTGAAAGGTTAAAAACTAGAAACTAAATGGCAATAGATGGTTCTGATCCTGTGAAAACTAGCCCCTGCTCTTCTTAAATGAGTCCATGAAATAACCCACTACAGGAAAGAGGCCCTGGCAAGAAATTTTCAAAAAAAAATAATTCAGGATGTTAGCTCTAATTCTTTTACCTGCCTTAAGAACAATTCCATGACAGGCTGTCTTGCACCAATATCAAGGTAAACAACCCCTTAAAAATTGATAGGTTGATTTCATGCAGATACCCACAAACTGGAGAATTAAATATTTGCTGGTTTTGTTTTTGTAGACACCTTTTCGAATTGGGTAAAGATTTTCCCCCACCAGAACTAAGAACTTCAGAAATAATGAAATTCTCTTGAAGGAGATTACCTCCAAGTTTGGATTTCCAAAGTGTCCAAAGTGACAATGGAGCAGGAAACACCTAAAGATGAAATGGAGATTACAGTCAACATGGAGGTTTGAGAAAATGAATCATACTTAAAAGGAACAAATGACAAAACTGTCAGGACATTTATTTACATTTGGACCAAGTGTTGCCTTAGCCCTGTTTCGAATTCAGGTAGCCCCCAGAAGTGGGCTTAAATTAAGCCCTTATAAGATTAAAAATAGTAAATCTTCCCAGGCAGCTTCCCTCAACCCTCTACCTGACCTCAGCCAAGATTTAAAGGTGCAGCAGTATGCATAACACCTCCAGCACACACTTTCTATTATTTATAAAATTGCTCTTCCCAGGTCTGCTTCCTTTCCTACAGGTAACCTGACCCCTTCCAGCCTGGAGATAATATTCTGCTCAGAACATGCAGAGATGGACCTGAAAACCAGTTAGAAAAAAAAAGTGGCCTGGACCCTGCGAAGTCCTTCTAACCACACTGTCAGCTGTCAAGTTGGCTGGACTCAAAAACTTTGACACAATGGGACTCTCACAAGGCATTATTTCTTTCAATGAAATGAAAACATTTGGGTCTATTTAGCTCAGAGTGTAATAAATGTATCTGTTTTTCTTTTTCTTTTTTTTTTTTTTTTCCTTTTGGAGGGCATCCAAAAGCATCTTCAAAGATTACTGAGGACTAGAACAAGAAATTATCCCAAGCCCAACAGCCAAGGTAGAAGGAGTCCCCACCTGGATTTACCACAGCAGACTGAAGAAAGCCTCATCTCCGTGGGAAGCTGAAACTGACCCTACCAATCCCTTGCAAAGTAACATTGAGACATACAACCTGCCCTGATTCAGTCACAAACTGGAACTGGCTGATCTATGCACAGCTGAAGCATGAGTGTGTCTGCCATGGGACTCATTTTAATTAGACTTTGGGGTGTGGGAAAGGGAGAAATCTATGTAATCTATATACCCACACCACCAAGGTGGGCCAAACAGTAATTACCACACTACGCTTCTATGTTGTTGTTGTCAAATGCTGTCGAGTCAGTTCTGACCCATACCGACCCTGTATAGGATTTCCAAGGAGCAGCTGGTGAGCTTGAACCACTGACTTTGTAGTTCAACTTTGCAGTTCAGCATATTAACCCACAGTGCCACACCAGAACTCTTCTATAGTTGCTATAAATGTGAGGGCACCTTCCTAGGTAACTGAATCTATAACCAATAGAACTGGGGTGGCTCTAACCCTTCTTGGTGTCAGCAGACCCAGATACTAAATGTCATCTATCAAAATAGATTAGCCCTGGACTACTTATTGGCTGTGGAAGGAGGAGTATGTGGGAAGTTTAATTTCACCACCTGCTGTATACAAATAGATGGCCAGGATCTGGCAGTAGAAGACCTTGTAAAAATGCAGAAAGCTGCCCATGTCCCTGTGCAAACCTGGAATGGATGGAACCCACAGAGCTTATGGGGAGAGTGGTTCTTCACCTTTGGGGGGTTAAAGATACTCATGGGTGGGGTTCTGCTTTATTTGGAATTTACTTAATCATTCCCTGCCTCTTCCCACTAGCAATAAGGGCCATACAGACTGCCAAAAAAAACCAATAATCAGTCAAAAAAGTACCAACAGTTACAACTGGAATCCAAATCTATACCAGAATACCATTCCTTACATAACATTTAGATGATGCTCCTGGGAAAGGTCCCAAAGGGTATCAAAAGAAGGAATGAACAGGAAAAGGTAAAAACATTCATGGCCTTCTCCCAGGAGACAAGCTGGAATGTTAATCAGGTTACTGAGTGGGACAAATCCTCCCTGCCCTGGAGACAAGCTAGAATGCTAATCAGGTTACTGAGTGGGACCAATTTTTTGGTTTCCTCCTGTCTTCAAACAGGTCCCACAACTTATCACCTCCCCAATTCTGACCCCATATAAGCCCGTGCTACCTGCATTTGCCCATATAAGCCTGTGCTGACCTGCATTTGGGGCTCAGAATCTGGAGAAGTTAACTCCTCTGTGCCACCTGGCTTAATAAAATCTGAACCTCTGCTTTACTTTTCCTAGTGGCCTTTATTTTCTTCAACCACAGATCTGGATTTGCTATAACACTCTCGGGCCCAGAGCTGCTGTAACACTCTTGAATCTAAAACTGCGGTAACAGTACAAATGGTTTGCAACTGGCTAGAAAACTAAAGATTGGCAGTTCAAATACACACAGTGGCACACAGGAAGAAAGATCTGTGATGATTACACCTAAGAAAACTCTGTAACATAAAAGGTGGCCATGAATCAGAATTGACTTGATGCCTACATATTTCTTTTTGAGTTTTGGTTGATGTCAATAATAATGACTGATGATTATTGCAGACACATGTAGCACATCTTTTAATATCCATACATACCTACCAGGTCACACTCAAATATAGAATGATCCCATGGGGAGATGAAACAAACATCTAGTGACCTTTCCTATTCTTGAAGAAAAGATGAAAAGCAGCTTTTCCTCTCCCAGAGCCTCACCTTTGAGTCCTGGTGTGGCACTGTAGGATAAGTACTGGACCTCAAGGTCAATTTGAACTGCAAGGTTGGTGGTTCAAACTCACCAGTTGTTCCTCAGAAATCCTATACATGGTTGCTATGTGTCAGAATTGACTCGGCAGCACTTAATGACAGCAAGCCTCACCTTTAGCCTACTTCAAAAATTTCACCTTCAATGGTTTTAGTTTTGACTTAGCAAAAAAGCGTAGGAGTGCAAATGCTATCTTGGCATAATATTTAGTTTGTAAATCAAGGGTTGCTTGTTTAGCCTTGTACCCCCATAGCTGTTTGGTGTCACATATCTCAGTCAAAATAGCTACAGCATATACTTTAAAGGACACACATCATCATATGTCAGGTAGAACAGTTAGCTTCTATGACAGCTAATAATTTCCAAACTGAAAATAAGATTACTAGGAACATGTAGACCAGGCTGAAGAAGCAGGATCAAGACGTACTAGCAAAAATAAAGCAAAAGAAAGAGATCTGGGCAGCAATAGATTCATAAACTAAAAGAGAGACTACAGAAATTCGTTTCTGGTGCAGTGAGTTAAGCATTGGGCTGGTAATCCCAATGTTGATGGTTCAAACACACTCTGCATGAGAAAGATGAGACTGCATGCTCCTGTAAAGATTTACAGTCTCAGAAATCCAAAGTAACAGTTAAATTCTATGATGTGGGGTTGGAATGAATGAATCAGAATTTACTCAATGGCAGCTTTTAAATTCATTTAAATCCAGATTAAACCTATTCTTTGTTTCCCCTAAGGCATATACATGAGGTTGGCTAAGTATTCCTAGCACAGTTGAACACATCTTGGACATTGAACATGTACAGCACTATTTGGTTCAACCACTAGATATAACTTAAATATGATTCTTTCCTCCAAGCATCCATAAATGAATCATTAATATAGTAATGCCTTAAGAAAAGAAAAGAAAAAAAAGATGGTAGCCTCTTAAATGTACCTTAATTTTCTTAAATGGATACGTATATGTTTCTCTGAAACCATCAATTTAGGAAGAATAAATCAAAGGCTCAACCTAAGGTGGGCAGATCTTCTGGTCTTGGCTGACTTTCCCCAGGTCTTATGGTCAACTGCCAGACCTACTGATCATAGGTTAATTTAAATTGGCTTCAACTAAAATGGTTTAACTTAACTCTCCAAAATCTCACATTCTCCAGCAGCCTAGCTTGCTCTAACAAACTCATGGGATGGAAAGTTAGGTGCTACACAGGAATCAGCTATGAGGTAGGCAGAAAGGTGTTACATGAGTAAGAGGAGACAGGAGGCCACGAAAATACTAAGGTTTATTATTTTTGTTATTAACTGTTGTCAAGACATCTTCCAGCTTGCAGTAAACTCAGAATGAAAAGCTGTCCCGTTCTTTTCCATCTCCATTAACAGTTGTAGATTAGACTACTGTGACCCTTTCAGTTTTCATTTGTTAATATTCAAATAAAGATAACCAAGTCTTTATTCCTAGACTGTCTAGAAGCCCTTCTGAAACCTGTTCAACATCATAGCAACACACATATTTACACTGACAGACAGGTGGTGGGTGATCATGAGGTAGATTGGTTAGAAGGCAAATCTGGTTCTTTGACATAGAAAGATAAGAATTCTACCACCAAGTTACCTATGATCCCTAGTAGTTTTATTTTACTTATAATTCTCAGAATCAGGGAAGTACAGCATGATAGGACACATGTTCACATATGGGGTGGTTGTTGTTGTTGTTAGGTGCCATCGAGTTGGCATCGACTCATAGAGACTCTATGCACAGCAGAATGAAACAATGTCTGATCCTGGGCCAACCTCTCTATCACTGCCACATTTGAGTCCATCCATGCTACCACCTGGCCAATCCATCTCATTGGGGGTCTTCCTCTCATTCTCTGACCCTCCATCTTACCCAGAAGTTGGCCTCAGTTTTATTTTTGTTTCAAAGTGGTGGTTTTTGTCTCTGCTTTATATTGCTATGCTTTTGGTCCTTTTGATCACACATTATTCCTAGTGGTGGGAGCTTTTTCTCCCTACGTTACCCAAGAAGAATCAGCAATTGTGGCCATATAGCTAAGCTACAAGCATGCCCCATAATATTCCACCATTGAAACAAGAGCCAATAACAACTGCTAAGTATTACATGCTAAAAGAAAAGCCTATCTCCTGATCATATCCATGAGGAGACACCCAGTAAGCTTAATAATACAGCAACAAACATACATCTAAGCATTAAAAACCCACATAACTAGGGGAAATGATGAACAAAACACAACAAAAGGTCTCAAAACATGTCCCAAACCAGAAAAAAGTAGCTGAGACAAATGAGTTGGAGACGGACAAAGGATTTCCAGAAGAGGAAGAGCAGGTTTTGGATTTGCCTGAGAAGGAATTCAAAAAAATGAAATGGAAACAAATTCAAATGTTCCAAAAAGGAGTGGAGGAAAACAAGGAAGAAGTCAGGAAAGTACTACAAGAATAATCAAATAAGATCAATACAGCACTGGAAACAATTCAAAACCTGCAAAAAGAGGTCCAGATGATTAATAATAAAATATCAGAAATTGACAATATACTGAAAGGGGAAAAGAGCAGAATTGAAGACATGGAAGCCAGAACCAGCAAGCTGGAAGACAAATCTCTCAATATTGCTAAGATAGAAGCGCAAGCTGAAAAAAAGGATAACAAAATCTGAAGAGAGCCTAAGATTCATGCTGGATAACATGAAGAGGAACAGCTTAAGAATTATTGGCATTCCGGAACAGGAAGAATCAGAGAAGTCCACAGAGGAGGTAGTTGAAGAGCTTCTGGAAGAAAACTTCACTAACATCTTGAAAAATGAGAAGATAAACATTCAAGAAGCTGAATGTACACCAGGAAGGATAAACCCAAAAAGAAAAACACCAAGACATATAGTAATCAAGTTCTCCAAAATCAAAGACAAGGAGAGTATCCTAAAAGCAGCCAAAGAAAAGAGAAGTTTTAATTACAGAGGCAAGCAAATAAGATTAAGCTCTGACTTCTCAGCAGAAAACATACAGGCAAGAAGGCAAATGGGAGACATATACAAAACCCTAAAAGAAAAATTTGCCAACCAAGAATCGTCTATCCAACAAAACTGTCAAATACAATGGTGCAATCAAAACATTCCAGGATAAACAGAAGCTAAGAGATTTTGTCAAAGCTAATCCAGCACTTCAAAACATCTTAAAGGGAGTTCTTTGGACTGAAAACCAACAAGAACAGACAACAACCAGAGATTGACAGACATGGCAACACCATCTGAAACTCAGATGTTGGGTATCAGAGTCCAAAACAGAACAAAATTACAACAACGAATTCTAAGGAGCTGGTAGGTCAACTGAAGATCAAAAAAATAATAATGTGTAAAAAGGGAAAAAGACAGGGCAGAGATTCAGGTGATGATGAGGTCAGGTAGATTACAGGATACAATAGATTCTCTTAAATAGAGGGAAAAGTTACTAGACTATAAGATAACCCCAAAGAAACTTAATACTTCACAATTTACCATGAAAATGAACTTCCAAGAAGAACAAGCAAACATGAAAATTAAAAAGAAACCAACAAGAAATAGCATAAAAACCACAAACTCAGCACCAGAAGGAATGCAGAATGAAGGAACGAACAGCATTACAAAAATTAATATAATGGCAGCAGTTAATTCAAATCTATTGATAATTACATAGATTGTCAATGGATTGAATGCACCAATGAAGAGACAGAGAGTGGCAGATTGGGTAAGAAAACAAGACCCTTCAATATGCTGCCTACGAGAGACATGCCTTATACATAAAGACAAAAAGAGACTAAAAATTAGAGGATGGAAAAAAAATATACCAAGCTAGCTGCAACAATAAACAAGCAGGAGTGGCATTACTAATCTCAGATAAAGTAAACTTTAAGACAAAAACCAGCATAGGAGATTAAGAAGGACACTATCTCATGATCAAAAGATCAATTGAGCAAGATGATAAAACCATAATAAATATCTACACTTCCAATGAAAGAGTACCAAGATATATGAAGCAAACCTTACTAGAATTGAAGAAAGAAATAGATAAATCTACAATTATAGTGGGAGATTTTAATATGCCACTTTCGAAAAGGGACAGAACAACCAGAAAGAAACTCGAAAAGTTACAGAGGAACTAAACAACACAGTCAACCAACTTGACCTCATAGATGTGTACAGAGCATTCAACCCAACAACAGCACAATAGATATTCTTCTTCAGTGCACATGGAACATTCTCCAGAATTGACCACATGTTAGATCACAAAGCAAGCCTCCATAAATTTACAAACATTAAAATACTACAAAGCATATTTTCAGACCAAAATGCTATAAAATTAGAAATCAATAATAAGAAGACTAAGGAAATAAAGTCGAATACATGGAAACTGAATAACACTCTGCTGAAAAACAGCTGCGTAAAAAAAGTCATTAAACATGAATTCACAATGTTCCTAGAAAAAAATGAGAATGATAACGCACATACCAAAATCTTTGGGTCATGGCGAAAGAGGTACTGAGAGGACAATTTATTGCAATAAATGCAAACATCCAAAAAGAAGAAAGAACCAAAATTAACACAGCATCTCCAACAATTAGAAACAGACCAAGAGAGGGAACCTACAGCCACTAAAAGAAAAGAAATAATATAGATAAGAGCAGAAATAAATGAGATGGAAAACAGAAAAACTATAGAAAAATCAACAGGACAAGAAGCTGATTCTTTGAAAGATTAATAAAATTGACAAACCAATGGAAAAACTACAAAAGAAAAGAGG
>NW_006408709.1:1652160-1653657 GCF_000296735.1 Chrysochloris asiatica | reverse complement strand
AAAAAACATCTATGTTTACATTTCCAACCCTCACAGTCAGTCCTGATAACAATTATTCACTATTGTACCACAAGAGACCTATCCACATCTCCTTTCATAAGCCCTGCTCAGACAGATTGGATACTATTCAGTGGAGATTCTACCTTCCTCTCCACCTTCTGAATCTAGTCTCCCTCTTGAAAGCTTGTAAGCCAGATACTTCTTGCTTTGTAGCCCCACTACTCTCCCCCCCATTTTGGGTAGCCAATGTCCAAGTTGTCCATCCCTGTCTACTCTGTGTATGGAGGGGATGAGAATGATCCTCACTGTGAAGATTTGTTCTCTCTTTTGAGCTACAGCATCCATAGGTGTAGGTCAAGTTCATTAAATTGTATCAGATTACACTTTTTTTCCTCTTCTCTCTTCTTCTAGTTGAGCTCTGATCATCCAGTCATTGAAGCCAGGTCATGTGGGTATTATCTGCAAGTGTGGGCATTCTTATCAGCTGGATGCTTCACTCTCCTCTCTAGTCCTCTGTGGCTATGTCACTAACTCTGAGCCCAAGAGTCCCCAGGTTTTGCCACAGTGATGGCCAGCCAGATCTCTACCCAGGTTCACAGGAGTCTATTGAACAAACATTGGAGGGCTTAGCTCGCAGCTTCATTGCTGTTTTTCTCTCGCTTCCCCTTATCATTGATGAACGTGGTCACCAATCAGAGCACACGTCTGCTCGTGTATTCCCATTGAGCTTTAGTCTTGGAAGGGGGTTTTCCCTGTGGGGACCCAACCATTTGCCTTGATGGCTCCTGGTTGAGCAACTTGCTTGTTCTTGTAGTAATCAGTCAGAGTGTCATTATTGTTTTTCCTGTGGATCTTTCTTTCAAGAATTATCTTCTGTTCTTCTAGCATCTCCAGGCTGGTCTTTCAAATGGAAATTTCCTACCTCAGAAGATTCTGGATGGGGTTCAGGATTCCACCTATGGTCTTATGTAATGCAGAGGCTCCACTGGAAGCCTCCTTCGCTGAGCACATTATAGTCCCATTTTAGGTGTTCCAATCAGTTATAGGCAGAAGACAGACTTACAAGCTTTCTATGGTGATATTTCTGGCTATTCCTTTCTCTCCCCGTCAAGTGTTTGTTTTTATAATGGTGTGCCAGGGAAACCAAGATTCAAAAGACAGCTAAGCATCTTAACATTATTTCCCCCCCTTTGCCCATTCCAACCATGTCTCAATTCCTATATCCCAGAGCTGTGTTGTTCCAAGGGTATACTTATATCATTATTTACCTTTGTCCCACTTAGCCTATGCAAACCTGCCTACTTGTTTTCCCATCCACCTTGGTCTTCCATTCCCCCGCCCCTTCTAGTGTATTACCCCCTTTCTAGTACCCAAACTATCCTGTGTCTATTCCCTACTTCCTTATAAGTTTTAAAACACCTAAAATACATCACAATTGATGTATGGGATTTCTAGACCTATCTATCTAATGAAGCTTTTCCTTCTTTTTTTTTTTTT
>NW_006408709.1:1648604-1651330 GCF_000296735.1 Chrysochloris asiatica | reverse complement strand
AACTGCTGACCCTGAGGTTCACAGCCTGATTCATAACCACTATCCTACCAGAGCTCCTAAAATCTCTGATAGTTCCTTGTTAATATAGCCATTTACAGTAGTCTACATGCGTGTATATTCTAAAAGGAGAAAATTAGTTACAAAAGAGAGATTGGAAAATATGAAAGAATAGCCAGCATTACCATATCATGAATGCAATTAATGTCACTAGCTTGTACACTTTAGAATAGTTAAAATGGTATATTTTCATAAGTAAATATTAACAAATTCTATTCAAAAGTAAAATACAAGAGAAAAAGATGACAACAGGAGAAAGAAACAAGTAGAATCCAGGTCTCTTGTATAAGAAATAGTTTAATAAGATGAAAAAAATTCCTTTAGTATAAGTACAAAGACTGAAAGCAGGGTTGTGAAAAAATGTGCAATAGAAATATAGAACTTTCTACTTAATAAGCTTTATTTTCTTTGTATTAAGAACAAGAGCAATGGGCTCAAGCTTAACAATGGCTCTGAGAATGGGGCAGGACTGGGCAGTGTTTTGTTCTGTTGTGCGTAGTGTCACTATGAGTCAGAACTAACTTAAGGGCACTTAGCACCACCAACAACAAAGAACAGAATAACTGAAAACTGAGAGGGAAGGTAGTGAAATTGGAGACTAAGGGAAACTGAAGGGTTTGACTCACTTCTAAGAAATCTAAGGAAAAAGTTGAGTATCACCTATCAGTGCTGAGTTTCAACTAAATTTGGAGATGCACATTCTTGATGAATAGATACTACCTAGTTAAAGTTGTTGTTGTTGTTATGTGCCTTGGAGATTTCTGCTCTTGTAAATATTTAGTTTCAGTAAATATAAGGAACACTGCCAGATCTGTGCCATCCTCACAATTGTTATTATGTTTGAGTCTATTGTTGCTGCCACTGTATCAATTCATCTTGCTGGGGGTCTTACTCTTCCTCACTAAACATCCTCTTAATCAAGCATGATGTTCTCCTCCGGGGACTGATTCCCTCCTGACAAAATTTCTAAAGAATGAGATAAGTCTTGCCATTCTCACTTCTAAGGAGCATTCTGGTTGTACTCTTTCCAAGAGAGATAGTTTGTTCTTCTGATACTTTCAACATCTTCTCCAGCACCATAATTCAAATGCAATAATTCTTCTATGACCTTGCTTACTTATTGTCTAACTTTCACATGTATATGAAGCTACTGAAGATAACAGAGCTTGGATCAGGCACACCTCAGTCTTCAAACTCACATCTTTGTTCTTTAACACTTCAAGAAGTTTTGGCAGTCGATTTGCCTAATGCAACATATCATTTAATTTCTTGACTGCACCAATTTGTACTTTTAATTACAATTCATAAACAGCCATAATGTATCAAATAATTTCTTACCTACCCTCCCATTATAATCTGATATCAGTAATTTTTATATATCTCTCTCATTTTAACTAGTGCTTTATTGACTTTATATTGATAATTTTCACTTGTTCATTGCTCATATTTTTTCGTTAGTGAATTTATTGCTTATATGCTTTATTCACTCTTATTGTAACATTAATTGACTTATAGCTGATCTTATAGAATTCAGGATATTTTCTTTTGCTTGATTTTATATAATCTCAAATACTTTCTTTTGCATTTTGATGGGAGAACATCAGCTTTACACTCATCCTATTGTACTTTGTTTCATTGCAATAATTACAATCCCCTCCATGCATCATCAAATAACCCCAAAGGGTACACCACACAAGACCTCCCCCCTCCGCCGCCACCCAGCTGCCTATCCCTCCCTGAGCCCAGTGTCCCCAGCCACTTCATCTGTCTACGTCATCATCTCTGTCTCCATCCCTGGTGTCACTGCCTCTATGGGTAGGGTCCCTCTGTCTGTTTTTCTAAATTGATGGTCCCAGGAAACTCTACTCCTAGGCTGCAAAATCAATCACTCTCCTCCTTTTGTCAAAAAACATCTACCTCTATATTTCCTACCCTCACAGTCAGTCCTGATGGCAATTATTCGCTATTGTACCATAACAAGAGTCTTAACCCCATTTCCTTTTGCCAGCCCAGTCCCAATGGATTGGAAATCATTCATTGGTGATTCTACCTTCTCCCACCCTGTCTGGAACTAAGCTCCCTCTTGAAAGCTTGCAAGCCAGTCTTTCTTGCCTTTATATGCCCCCCTATTTTGGCTAGCCAATGTCTATGTTGCCCATCCCTGTCAACCCTGTGTACAAAGGGGGTGGGAGTGATCTTCAATGTAAAGATTTGTTCCCTGTTTTGAGCTACTACATCCATAAGTATAGGTAAAGTTCATCAAATTATAGCAGTTTACTCTTTTTTCTGTTTACTCTTCTATCTTAGCAGTGTTGATGATTTGTCTTCCAGCTCACTAGTTCTGGCTTCCATCTCTTCTATTCTGCTCCTTCCCCTTTCAGTGTATTGTCCATTTCTGGAATTTTATTATTAATCATCTGGACCTCTTTTTGCAGGTTTTGAATGTTTCCAATGTTGTATCAATCTTGTTTGATTGCTCTTGTAGTACTTTCCTGACTTCTTCCTTGTTTTCTTCCACCCCTTTTTGTAGCATTTGAATTTGTTTCCATATCATTATTCTGAATTCCTTCTCAGACAAATCCAAAACCCGCTCTTCCTCTTCTGGGGAACCTTTGTCTCCAGTGCATTTGTCTCAGTTACTCTTTTCTGTTTTGGGACATGTTTTGAGA
>NW_006408709.1:1639115-1647909 GCF_000296735.1 Chrysochloris asiatica | reverse complement strand
GTTAATTTTAGGGCTGTGACCCCGAAGCTGATGTTATAAGTAGCTACAAAGCTCTTTCTCTCTGTGCCTTGGGAAAATTGTGGGCTCAGCACTCGACTTTTTTTTGGGAGGTGCACACCCACCCACCTGAAGGCATCTAGGCTGGGCAAAGAAGGTGTGACAGGGAAGGAGGAAAAATGTGTAGAATCCCCCGACTTCCTTTTGAAAATGTCACTGCACAGCTTTTAGAGCTGGTTCCCTGCACCGGTCTGGCTGTAGCCTCACCCTCTGAACTCTGCCCCACCAGGGTGTTGGCAGAGAGAGTCCCGTCTCCAGTGATTTCTAACTTGCAGTATTTCCTTTATATTGTGAGTTTTCCACTTGCGAATGTGAGAAACTGATGTCCTGGACCTTATGGTAGTTCCAGAGTTCTGGTATTGTTCCATAAGTGCAGCTTCTCTGGGTTTTCAATCCCTCCCCCACAGAGCCTTTCCTACTTGGTTGTCTCTGCCACTGCCGTAACCGGTACTCCTTTTTTTGCATTTTTCAATTTTGACTTTTATGTATTAATAAATATATTGTTTTCTAATAATGGGTATATTAAAGAACATTTTTATATTTTCTTACAATATATTCATAAGTTTGTTGGTGTTGTTTTGACATCTAGATTTTAAATTCCTTTGACATTGATTTTAGTCATTGCAGAAAGTTTTAATTGTTTTTTGAAGTAGGTATCCAGTTTTTATCTCTCCACTTATTAAATAGTGGAGAGATATCTCTCCACTTATTAAATTCATCCTTTCACTACTTATTACTAATGCATCTTAATCAGAACCAGTACTAAATGCTTTAATTTAACAACATATCTCATATTCAACCACTTTTTACCACCTCCACTATTCTGTTTATGCTACCAAATATTTACCTGGAAAGCTGTACTAACTTATGGTCTTTTTTTTTTGTTGTTGTTGTTAAATTTATTCTCTTTATATCAAGCAAAATGACCCCTTTTAAAATATATATCATATATGAATTTCCTTGCCAAATTGTATCTACTGAATTCCATCACATTTAGAATAAAATTCAAACTTATACGTTGGCTATAAACTCTATATTTTGATCTGACTCCTACCTGTTCTCTAATTTTCCTCTTTCTATTCTACGCTCCTGTTGACTTAGTGTAGGATAAGCACTGGACTGTTAACCTAAAGGTCAGCAGTTTAAACCTACCATCCACTACTTGGAAACCTTATAAAGGGTTTCTAAGAGTTCTGGTGTGGCACTGTGGGTTACTACATCAGACTACAAAGCCATTTGAACTTCAAGGTCGGTGGTTCAAGCTCACCAGCTGCTCCTTAGAAACTCTATACAGGGTCACTATTGGTCAGAATTGACTCGACAGAACTTAACAACTGCAACAGGAGTCAAAAGTGACTTGATGACACTTAACAACATTGTATAACAAAGGTAACTCAGGCCTTTAAATCTGCTATCCTTTCTTTCTTGAATGTTCATTCTCAGATCTACTATTCTTGCTTTTCATATTATTATTCTTCTAAAATATCACATTCTCAGACATCATCCATGACCACACTATATAAAATTGGATCTTCACTTCCACAAATCTTTGCCCTACTTTAATTTTGCATAGCAATTAACTCTAGAAGTGATAGAAAATATTTGCTTAATTTAAATAAGAGTAGTATGTTGTTGTTGTTAAGTGACATTGAGTTGATTCTGACCCATAGTGACCCTGTATAGGGTTTCCAAGGAGATGCTGGTGAGCTTGAACTGCCAACCTTGAAGTTCAAATGGCTTTGCAGTCTGGTGTATTAACCCATAGCACTACACCAAGACTCCAAGATACACTAAATTGTACCACAATTCTCAATTTGTAGCTCCATTGTGGGAAGATTATATCTTAAGCTCAAATAGTATCTAGAACATATATAAAGTATGATAACTATTTTAAATCAATCAGTGGATCTATTGAACTAAAAGAAGTTGAATCTCACACACTTAATAGATTATATGGATGAATCATACCTTATGATATGATTGATCTTAAGCTCAAATAGTATCTAGAACATATATAAAGTATGATAACTATTTTAAATCAATCAGTGGATCTATTGAACTAAAAGAAGTTGAATCTCACACACTTAATAGATTGTATGGATGAATCATACCTTATGGCCATATAAGTATAATTTTTTAAAAGTATAATTTCATTCAAATAAAATATTTTCCTCCAGTTTTACTGTCAAGCCTTAGAAAGGATCTACAATTATTTTTATTGTTTTATTAAAATTCTTTTTAAGTGAAGAAGAGAGGGTTATCTACTCAGCAGTAAAAGTAGATATTTATGTTAGTATAAAAGAAACTCTGAAGACAGGGTCAGCTCTAAACGAACACATCTGTAAATGAAGGCATACTCCTTATAGTCATACCACACTCTTCATGCACTCCTACATACATTAACATACTGCAGACAAATATTTTCTGTATTGAATCAAAACTTAATTTTCAACACGGACCTTCACATTTGAACTCTTCTGAGATTGTAAGTGTGAAGCAAGTTTTTAAAAGAAAAAACTAAGAAGCAGTAGCAAAGTTTAGTAATGGATACACGGATATTTTGTTTCTGTATACTTTCCTATGGAGTACTGGTATGGCACTGTAGGATAAGCACTTGACCATAAGGTTGGTTTGAACTGCAAGGTCAGTGGTTCAAATTCACCAGTCGCTCCTTGGAAAGCCTATACAGAGTTACTGTGAGTTGGAACCGACTCAACAGCCGTTAACAACAACAATACTTTCCTACCAGCTCAAATTTTTCTATAGAAACAGATATAGTCAGACATGGCTTTCACATGGCTTTTGCAATTGGAGACAAGAGTGCAATTCATGTTAATGGCTCCAGACCCATGGAAGCAAGAGGGTTTGTAAAAGAAAGAACAAAGGGGTATAGCAAGTGAAACTTTTGTTTTTTAGAGAGTTAGTTTGGATTTTGTTACCTGGTTTGGTGCTATGGGTTAATATGCTGGACTGCAAAGTTGGTTTGAACCTCTGGTCAGTGGCTCAAGCTCACCAGCTGCTCCTCAGAAGCCCGATACAGGATCTCTATAGGTCAGAACCTACCTGACAGTGCTTAACAACAAAGGCTGAAAGAAATGTAAAAGATCAAATATTTAAGCTGAGGACAGAAAAGCAGCTTCTGGAACAGCCTTAAGCAGAAATTAAACTGGTTAAACTAAGGGTTGAAAGGGGGCCAGGGCCTACAGCAGAAGAAAAGATTGAGTTTGAGTGTTTTTTAAAAGTTTATGTTATGCCTTAGGAATATTGGTTTCTCCTGTCTACTACTGTAAAATCGACTTACATGTGTAATGAGAATTTTTTTTTTTTTTTTTTTTTTATCATTACAGAGAGTTTGTAAGTTACCTTTAGCCTGTATTTGATTGAATTTGCTAAAGGGAAAGTTTGTATTTGCCCAGAAATAGGCTTTCTGTTTTAAGCCTTTGTAATGAGGCTTTAAGAGGAATCCTGAGCCCCACCAAGAACCTTCAGAGTTGGTATATTTGTGTTTGAAATGACAAGAAAAACCACTCAAAACTGCAGAAAGAACTGGAGATTTATGATTGAAAAAGAACTACTTGAAGAACAAGAAATGTGGCCTGTTTATGACTTTTTGAGTTGCAAGCAGGCTGTTTGCTTTGGAGGCATCAAGACAAGACAATGTCTGTGCCTATTAAAGAAAATCACCTACTAGGTCTGAAAGTTAAAGGGAGTCATGGAGCACTGTTGTATGTTCACTGGTAAGCACTCAAGGGTTTTTTTGGAGTAGCTGGTGGGCTTGAGCCACTAACTGTGTAGTTAGCAGTCCAGTGCTTGCAATGTTGTTGTTGTTGTTCAGTACCATGGAGTCAGTTCTGACTCATACTGACACTGCAAATCTTTACGGGAGTAGAAAGCCTCATCTTTCTCCCGCGGAACATCTGGTAGTTTCAAACTGCCGACCTTGACGTTAACAGCCCAATTTGTAATCACTAAGCTACCAGAGTTCCTTAGTGCTTACAATGTTGTTTTTGTTGTTGTTAAGTGTCATTGAGTCGGTTCTAATCCATAGTGACGCTGTATAGGGTTCCCTAGGGACAGCTGGTAAGCTTGAACCGCTGATCTTGCAATTCAAATGGCTTTGCAGTCTGGCGCATTAACCTATAGCAACAAACCAGGACTCCAGTGTTTACAATACACCACCACAAAAAGATTCTGTTATAAGCATTGTTGTTGTTAGGTGCCATCGAGTCAGTACCCACTCATAGAGACCCTATATACAACAAAACACTGCTTGGTCCTGGGCCAACCTCCCAATTGTTTCCATGCTTGAGCCCATTGCTGCTGCCACTTGGCCAATCTATCTCCCTGGGGGTCTTCCTCTTTTCTATGACCCTCCACCTTACCAAACATGATATCCTTCTCCAGCAACTGGTCCCTCCTGGCAATATGTCCAAAGTATGAGAGACAAAGTTTGGCCATCCTGGCCTCCAAGGAGCACTTTGGTTGCACTTCTTCCAACACAGATCTGTTGATTCTTTTTTGCAGCCCATGGCACTTTCAATATTCTCCTCCAATACCATAACTCAAAAGCATCAATTATTCTATGGTCTTCCTCATTTACTGTCCAGCTTTCACATGCATATGAGGTTATTGAAAATACAGTGATTATAATTTATATTTAATTCATGTGCATTTAGTGCATAGTCAATTGTTCTACTGCATCAGATTATCAATATTTTTATAACATTTCTCTAAACTCAACATTTGTAAGATTAAAATTTATTTTTAAGGCAGAAAATGACATACAAGTATATCTTAGCTATCTTACTTGATCTCTTTAAAAGGTATTGTGACATAACTTGTTTTTATTCAACTTAATAATTCAAATTAATAAGGATTTTACAAGTAAGTTACCTGCTTAAAACAACAACAACAACAACAACAAAAAAACTTCAGTCAAGCATAATAAATCAGGATAGGATTGATTATAATATGAATCTGAAGCCAGACAGTTAAACCAAAAAAATCATTGGGAATACAAGATATATTTATGAATTTATTTATAATGAACTCAGTGTTTCCTTGTAAATTTAACAGAAATTTCAAACAATAATGTTAGCACATTTATTATATTTGTTGTTCTTATATTTATTATATCATTCAATTCTTATTGTTATTGTTACTGTTAGATGCAATCAAATCAGTTCCAACTCTTAGTGAACCTATGCACAAGAGAATGTAACAATGCTTGGTCCCGTGCAATCTTCACAATTGTTATGCTTCAGTCCATCGCTGCTGCCACTCTGTCAATCCATCTCATTAGGGGTCTTCCTCTTTTTAGCTGACCAACTGTGATGTCCTTGTTCCAAGGACTGGTCACTCCTGTTAACACACCAAATGTATCAGAGATGAAGTCTGGCCATCCTGACTTCTAAGGAGCATTCTGGCTGTACTTCTTCCAACACAGATGTGTTTGTTCTTCTGGCAGTCCATGGTACTTTCAATATTCTGCTCCAACACCATTTCCCAAGTGCATCAATTATTCTATGATCTTCCTCATTTATTGTCCAGTTTTCACATCATATGAGGCTATTGAGAATACCATGACTTGCGTCAGCCACAACTTAATCCTCAAACTGACATCTTTTCTCTTGAACACTTAAAAGAAATCTTGTACAACAGATTTGCAAAATGTTGTAAATTGTTTGGTTTCTTGACTGCTGCTTCCGTAAGTGTTAATTGTGGATCCAAGCAAAATGAAGTCTTTGACAACTTCAATGTTTTCTCCATTTATCATGATGCTATTTACTGTTTTCTTTGCATTGAGGTACGGCTCATACAGCAGGATGTGGTCTTTGATCTTCAGAGGTACTTTTCACTTTCAGCAAACAAGGTTCTATCATCTATATAATACAAGTTGTTAAAGAACGTTCTTCCAATCCTAATGTCATGTTCTTATTCACATAATCCAGTCTCTTGTGGTTTTTGTTCAGCACACTAACTGAATAAATATGATGAAGGATTACAGCCTTGGTGCATACTTTTCCTTATTTGAAACCATTCATTATTCACTTGTTCTGTTCAAAGTATTTCTTCTTGGTCTATGTACAAACTCTTCACCGCACAATTAAATGTTTTGGAATACACATTCTTCACAATGTTATCCATAGTATGTCATGATCAACATAGTCAAAAACCTTTACATAGTCAAGAAAGCACCAAAAAATATCTTACTGGTATTCTTTGCTTTCAACCAAGATGCCTTGACACCAACAGCTATATTCCTAGTTCTGCATTCTCTTCTGAGTACAGGCTTTATCTCTGGCAATTCCCTAAAAATGTACAGTTACAGCCATTTTTTAAATCCTCTTTAGCAAAATTTTACTTGCATGTGATAATAATCCTATTATCTGATGATTTATGCATTCTGTTGGGTCACCTCTCTTTGGAATGGGCACAAATATGGATCTCTTGCCATCAGTTGAACAGTTGTGTTTCAAATTTCTTGTCATAGATGAGTGAGTGCTTCCAGTACTGCTTCAGTTTGTTGAAATATTTCAATTTGCATTCCATTAATTCCATCAATCCAGTTAAGGATACGACAGCACTTATTATTCCTGATATTTTGATGAACAAACTAAATAAGAAAAAAACAAGGAGCTAGTTCAAGGTTATGTAGCTAGAAAATGATGAATTTAAAATGCAAACTAAAGTTGTTGCTGTTAAGTGCTGTCTAGCTGGTTTCAATTCAAAGTAACTGTGTGGTTTCTGAGGAGGGTTTGGTGGGTTTGAACCAATAATCCTGCAATTAGCAGTTCAGTTCTTATTCTGCAGTGCCACACCAGGACTTCATATTTATAGATAAGCACATGTAAAATCACATAAAACACGGCTTTTGCTCAATACATCAGGCATGTTATCAGGAGGGGGAGGACATCATGCTTTGTAAAGTAGAAGATCTGAGAAAATGAGTAAGAACCTCAATGGAATGACACATTGACTGCAATAAGGGGCACAGGCATAGCAAAAATTTTAAGGATGAGAACAGCATAGGACCAGGTGTGATTTGTTCTGTTGCACACAGAGTTGTTGTGAGTCAAAACCAGCTCAACAGCACCAAACAAAAAAGTACATGATATCCAAAGGAACTGCTTTTATTAGGTGACCCTGAATCAATTCTGACTCTTTGTAACCCCATGAACAACAGAAGGAAACACTGCCTGATCCTGCACTATCTACACAATTGTTGCTATGTTTGAGTCAGCTTCAAACTCAGGTTGTCTATATTAATCTCAATTTTAAAATTTGTATTATATCATCTGGAATACCTTATTTTTACACAAATAGAAATAGTACTATGAAAGCACTAGTTATCAAAGCATATGTTCTAAAAGGAATCATTCAGAGATGGAACTGAATCAACAAAATAATACCAAAGGCATTAAAAGGCACTGTTTTACAAAATAGGATAGGAGATAGAATGAAAGATAATAGTGATGGCAGCCCATAGTTGTAAGACTCTAATAGTTGCCTGATGGTTTTAGATTTTAGAACATATGTATTTCCAGCCTGATCACCTTCTACCTTCTTGATGTTTTCTCTTATGTCTTCATATAGCATAAGACCAAGGAATAGTTATGACCCATGGGGTAGTAATGAACTATTGCTTAATTTGTATACCTTTGCAAAGTGCTATGTATACAAACTAGTAACTTTTCTTTTCTAATAGCCTCACTCCCCAATCTTCCTCAATACCATAAAGTGGAAGCTAGTAAAGTTGCTGAACTCTCTAATCCATTTAGTTTTTTCTTGTTGCTTAGGAGATTAGTTTCAAACTCTTTAGAGGTGTGGTTAAATGCACAGGATCTAAATATGTGACTGTAGATTTGAATCAAAGATCACACCTACAAACTGGATAACCTTAGCAAAATATTCAACTTTGCTAAACTTCAATGTTCTTATTTATAAACAGTAACTTCTAATAGTACCTACTGCATATATTTGCAATTATAATCATATATTATGGTATACATATGTTAACTTCTTAGCCTAAGTACAAGCATAATCAGCTGCAATAAGTGAGTAGTAGTAGGTTTTAGTTATTGTTTCTACTGTTACACATGATTTACCAACTGCCCTGATTACATCTTTACAACTAAACTTTCACTAGTTGTTTTCATCAGTCATTTTATTTGGTTTGTCTGTTTGCCTTTAACTAAGATTTACTTTCTCACAACATTCACATCATTCACAATGTGATGAAACCTAAAACATTTTCAGAAGCAAATATAGCTATTACCTCCTCTGAGAAAACTTAAATAAGGTAGGGTTCCTGATTTTCTGAATTGTGCAAGCAAAGTACTTGGGATTATTTCTCTTTTAACACTTTTCATGATGGATAGTAAATACTTTGGGTTTCTATTCTTTCCACTAGACTAAAGTCATGTTTGTCTTACCCGATATTTCATGACTACTGGACTGCAAACCACAAGGTCTATGCTTGGAGGTCGCCAGCCTTTCTGAGGAAGAAAGATTTGGCTTTCTGCTCCTATAAAGATTTAAAGTCTCAGAAACTCTACAAAAGTTTGTTATGAATCAGCACCAACTCTGTGGCACATAGCAACAACAACAACAAAGATATTATGTACCACACTGATGGCACTTAAACATTTGATAAATGAAAGTAAATTAACTAATTCATATATTCCAAAGTCCATTTTTATTTGGTACTAATTTTAGCTATAAGGAACTCTGGTAG
>NW_006408709.1:1637445-1638950 GCF_000296735.1 Chrysochloris asiatica | reverse complement strand
CATATAACAACAACAACAATTTTAGCTGTGAGTTGGAACTGATTCCATGGCACACCACCATCACCAATTTTGGCTCCAATTATGGAGTTGTTTGTATTTTATCAGTCCTCTCACTGAGGACACCTGTAAACTCTAAACCAGGGGTGGCCCATGGTTGTACAAGGTCCTCGATATCATTTAGTTGCCTGAACCTGCTAAGACAACCGCAGTTCTAGCCATCACACTGTTGTTGTGAGGGTTTCTGAGGAGCACAGGGTGTGTTTGAACTGCAGACCTTGTGGTTCACTGGCCAGTGCTAATCCTACAGTATCAACCAGGAGTTTAGCCATCGCATTGTTTTTGTTAAGTGCTCTCAAATCAGTTCTGACTCTTAGCGATCCTGTATAGGGTTTCCAAGAAACAGCTGGAGAGTTTGACCTGCCAGCCTTGCAGTTCAAACTGATCTTGCAGTCCAGATCACAATGACACACCAGGACTCCCATTGTTGTTGTTATTGTTGTTCTTGAGTGCCATCGAGTTCATTCTCATTCATAGTGACCCTGTATAGGGTTTCTGACGAATGGCTGGTGAGTTTGAACAGCCTACTTTGAGGTTTAAACTGACCTTGCAGTCCAGTTCATTATCCTCACAGTTGTTGTGCTGTTGCTGTTAGTGCCATCGAGTTGGTTACAATTCATATTAGCCCAATGTACAACAGAATGAAACACTATTCGGTCCTGTGCCAACTTCACAATTGTTGCTTCTCACAAATGTTGAGTGCATCGATGCTGCCACTTTGCCAACCATCTCGCTGGAGATCTCCCTCTTTTATTCTGACCCTCCACCTTAACAAACATTATATCCTCTCCAGTGACTGGTCCCTCCTGACAACATGTCTGAAGTATGAGAGATGAAAATTGGCCATACTGGCCTCCAAGGAGCACTCTAGCTGCATTTCTTCCAGCACAGATCTGTTGGTTCTTTTGACAGCCCATGGCATATTCAATATTCTCCTCCAACACTAAAACTCAAAAGCATCAATTCTTCTATGGTCTTCCTTATTCACTGTCCAGCTTTCATATGCATATGAGGTTATTGAAAATACCATGGCTTGGGTCTGTTGCAACTTAGTCCTCAAGTTCTTCAACACTTTAAAAAGGTCTTGTGCAGCAGATTTGCCTAATGCAATACGTCGTTTGGTTTCTTGACTGCTGATTCCATGAGTGGTGTTAGTTGATCCAAGAAGAATGAAGTCCTTGACAACTTCAATCTTTCCTCAGTTGATAAGAATGTTGTTTATTGGTCCAGTGGTGAGGATTTTTGTTTTCTTGACATTAAGATGCAATCCAAACTGAAGGCTGTGTTCTTTGATCTTAATCAGTAAATATCTTAAGTCCTCTTCACTTTCAGCAAGAAAGGTTGTATCATCTGCACATCACAGGTTGTTAATGAGTCTTCTTCCAATCATGATGTCACGTTTTTCTTCATATAACCCAGCTTCTCTGATTATTTGCTCAGCATACAGG
>NW_006408709.1:1625581-1631644 GCF_000296735.1 Chrysochloris asiatica | reverse complement strand
ACATAATTCACAATAAAACATTATATATATTATATATATGTATATGATTTGCAACTGAAGTATTACATAGATGGAAACTTAGAATTAAAAATGCTAGTATTAGAAAACAACAAAATTTGAAAACAAAGTTCATCCTTATAACCAGTAACTTATGAAAATGCTCAATGAATTTGTTTCCTGTAGCTTCAATCATATTCTCTAGTATAAACTCTGTCTTTATTTGAACCCATTTTCCTAAAATATCAACTTTTTTGCAGAGAAATCTGTTTCAAGATTAACATTCTAATAGCAATAAAATAATCCTAGAATGTAAAAGCAACATAGAAATTAATAAGAGATTGCAGTATCTAGATTTATCTGTACCCATCTCTATCCGTTTCTCCCCATATCACACATACATAATCTATACATAACCTCAGTTAAAAGCATGTGTAACACACATACACATGCACATCTTCATGCATGATATGCATGCTCAAATGTACACATTTATGATTTTCAAGTTAACAAGTAATAGAACCATCTTTGCTTTGGGGTTAATAATGAAAGTTCTTATCATGATTGGTATATTTTTTGTCGTAAGAGTATTTCTACATTATTGAGATTTGAAAGTTATACTTTCTTCTAAATTATTATTTTCTTGTGACTCAAACAGAAAAATAGGGGTTTTAGTATTTAGATCCACTCTCCAAAGAAAGATATATAGAGCAATGTAGCAGAATTGAGACCCCAGAAGTAAATCCATCCACATACAGTCAACTAATCTTTGACAAAGTGCCAAAATACATTAAATGGATAAGAGATAATCTGTTCAATAAATGGTGCTGGCAAAAATGGAAATCAGTTTGCAAAAGAATGAAACAAGATATATATATGTCTCACACCATATACAAAAACTCACTCAACATGGATTAAAGATCTAAATGTAAATCCCAGAACTATAAAGATTATCAATGAAAACATAGGGACAAACTTCAGGGATCTAATAGATGGCATACAAATACTATTGAACATGGCAAAACACACAAACCATAAAGAACTATATAGATGAATACAACAAAATAAAAATTAGAATGTATGTGTATCAAAGATTTCACCAAAGAGTAATAAGAAGCCCATAGAGTTGGAAATTATTTTTTGCAATGACATACCCTAAAGGTAACTAATCTCTAAAATTAATAGGAAACTACAACACCTCTAAAAGAAAAAGACAAATAACCCAATTAAAAATGGGCACAGACATGAAAAGACACTTCACCAAGTAAGACATTCAGGAAGCCAATAAATATATGAAGAAATGTTCATGATCATTAGTCATTGTTGTTGCTGTTGTTAAATACCACTCTGGAAAATGAAATTGTGTTTTCTCAAAAAGTTGGAAATAGAAACCCTTTGTTGTTATTGTTATTAAGTGCCTTTGAATCAGTTCTGACTCATAGCAACCCTAGGGTTTCCTAGGGGAGGCTGGTAAGTTTGAACTGCCGACCTCATGTTTCAATGTACCTTTTAGTCCAGCGCACTAATCCACAGCACCATAACAGGACTGCATTAGAGATATGCAAAACAAAATGACAATCAGCTATCATCTGACACCAGCAGTAACAGAGAAGTTCAAAAAAGCAGAGGACAACAAATGCTGTTGAGGATGTGGAGAGATTAGGACACTCCTACACTGCTGGTGAGACAGTAAAATGATTCAACCACTCTGGAAAATGTTAATAGTGATTCCTCTAAACGTTGGCAATAGAAATACCTTTGTTGTTGCTAAGTGCCATCGAGTTTGGCAAGCCTACATAGGGTTTCTGAGGAGCAGCTGGTGAGTTTGAGCTGCTGATCTTTCAGTCAAGCACAACACAACAGGACATTAAAAATACCTTAGGATCCAGCAATTCCTCTACTTGGTATATACCCAAAAGAAATATGAGCCAGAATGTGAGGAGATACATCCACACCAATGTTCATTGCAGCACTATTCACAATAGCAAAAGTTGGAAACAACCTAAGTGCTCATGAATGGAAGAATAGGTAAACATATTTTAGTATATACACACAATGGAATATTATGCTACCTTGAAAAGTAACAATGAAGCTGCAAAACACCCCATAACATAGATGAACCTAGAGGACATAATACTGAATGAAATTAGTCAGGCACAAAAGGACAAATATTGCCCAAACCCATTATTTTAAAAGCTTAACAATAGGTTTCCATACTAAAAGAACAATTATTTGATGGTTACCAGAGATGGGAGGGAGGGAACAGTAACTCACAGGTTAGGGGACAGACATGGTAGCTCAGGTAACAGGGCGGGCTTTGAAAAAGGAGGGGGAACAATGCACATGAAGGGAGGGTAGATGAGCGGGGATCATAGGGGAAGATCTAAGGAGTATGCATGGATTATATGAGATAACGGTAGAGCATGGTGTATGCAGTCCTGGGACAACAGGGCTCTATGATATAGGGATTGGGACACAGTCTGAATGGATAAAGGAGGAGAAATAATGTTAAGCTGTATGACTGTTTTGTGGATATTGGTTTCCCCTGCAAACTATTGTAATATAGACATTAAAGTGGAATAGAAAGGAATATTGGGAAACATAATTTCAAAAAGCTTGTAAGCACATCTTCAGCCTATAGCTGATAAGCTTATCTAAAAAGGTACTAGAATGTGTCTAGGTAAATAGATTCAGAACAAAGTTGTGAGATGTGATTTGACAAGGTCAATACCAGCTCCTGCACCAACTAATCAGCAGCCAACACCAGCCAAACCCACTTTAAACTGAGCTGGATGAGTGGGGGATGGAAAACTGAATACACTTCTATTCTCTAATTACATCTACAAGGAGGCAGTTGGTGAGAATCTAGGACTACATCATTATGTAATCATCAATTAAATATCTACACAATGACACCTTAATGTCTCAAAGACAACAGAAAATTTCAGCTCACAGGAGGAAACAAGAGAGGGCAGTTCAAACATAGGCCAAGATTCATTGACATTAATTGTTTCTAAGGAAGAAAAGATAATGGAAATCATCAGAAAGCATTCAGAGGAGTGATATTTAGGAACTTAGAAAAGATTGAGAGAAATATTGATGAAAGCCTGGAGAACACAGAAAAAGATTAGAAGAAACCAGGAAAACACTACAAGAACAAACAGTTTTAATAAATGAAAAATTTGAAATAATACAAAAGCTGCAATAGAAATTCAGAAGAAAAATTATAAGATTACAGAAATGGACAGTACAGTAAAATAACAAGGGGATAGAATTGAATCAATGGAAGCCTGAATTGGTGAGATTGAAGATAAACCTCTCAATACTAACAAGCTAGAATAAAAATAAGATTTATATGGGATACTATGCAGAGGAATAACGTAAGGGTGATTGGAATTCCATCGCAGGAGGAGACAATAAATTCCAAGAGAAAGTTATTGGAAGAAAACTTCTCTAACATCATGAAAGATAAGATATATTCTAAAGAAGCCAAAAATAACACCAAATTGGATAGAACTCCAAAGAAAATCACTGAGACATAATTAAACTTGCCACAATCAAAGATAAGGAAAGACTCCTGAGAGGAATTCAGTTAAAATGAAAAGTTATCTACAGAGGAAAATCAGTAAGACTAAACTCTTATTTCTCAGCAGAAACTATGCAGACAATAAGACAATGGAATGTTATATGAAAACTCTGAAAGAAAGAAAAAAAATTGCCAACCAAGAATCATATTATACCAGCAGAACTGCCTCTTGAATATGATGGTGAAATCAGGATATTTTCAGATAAACAAAAATTGAAGAAATTTGTAAAAACCAGATCAACTTCACAAAATATAAGGTATTCTTTGGACAGAAAACCAGCAACAGCAATCAGTACTTTGAGATTAACAAACATGACCAATTATTTATTATGACTCTTCTAGACAAATTGCTCCACTTTGTGATATACTGTAAACCCAAGACTCTCTGCCTGTGATTATGGCCTCATTTTGAAATGAGTTGCTAAGAAGTAAGATATAAACTTGGGACTAATTAAGTTGGGACTAAGGAGTAAATTTTTAGTGAAACTAAAGTTGAAGGATGTTCTCACCTTACTAAAGGGTGTGCTTTGTCCCTTTAGGACATGATCTGACTCCAATTTATAAGACTGCTTTAGACAAGCTCATTCGTTTGTCCTGGATCTTGGATCTGGCTCATCATATCTGACCTTCATTTCATGGGACTTTCAGTCCATCACCTGACATGATTCTCTACCTCCCAAAGTCTTGTGCACCAACAGTCTGTCCTGCTAATTTGAGTTCCTCAGCTCCTGAGACTGTGTGGATGATATGATTCCACCAGCTGATCTCTGAAATATATATTTGGGACTTGCCAAACCTTCCCAATCTTGGTAACCATTTCTTTTTGACAAGTGGGAGTTTGGTGAGACATTTCAGTGTGTTGCAGAGCCTTGGGACTTGAGGAAAGGGATGAGTGGTGATTGCTATACTATCAAGGACTATGGAGAGGTATAACATATTGAAAAAGTCGAACAGTTGGGATATTATTACTTTCTACTCAGAGGGACCTTGTGCTGATCTTTCTAAAAGAAAATATTCACCACTCAAAGCTCAAATCAGATACAGAAGTATTTAAAGTAAAACATACCCACAGGTCTGAAAATAGGGAACCAAGTATATCAACTTACAATGAACACAACTACAAAGATAAAAGATGGGCTAGTATAAACACAGAACTTCCAAAGGATGAGGAAGAAATGAATAAATTATAGGGGAACCACAAAGAAAAGAAATACACCTTCACATAAAAAAGAGGGAAATCAGAAAGATTAATAAGCATTAAAACAACAGCTGTGAAGAAAATGAAAATGAAATCCACAAACAAGATGAACTCAGTACAGAAAATCACATGGAACAAAGAAATCAGAAGTATAATAAATAAACACATAGAAAAATGACAGTTAATTCTTACCTATCAATAGTTTTACTGAATGTAAATTAATTAAATGGGCCAGTTAAGAGACAAAGAATAGCAGAATGGATAAGAAAATAGGATCTTTTAATATTCTGTTTACAAGAGACAAAACTTACTAAAAAAAAAAAAAAAAAAGGGGAAAAAATATCAAGCAAACAGCAATCAAAAACAAGCAAGAGTGGCAATATCAATCTCTGATAAAAGAGACCTTAAGGTAAAATCCAACATAAGAGACAAAGAATGATACTATATCATGATTAAAGGCTCACTTGAGCAAGAAGACATGACCATAATAAATATCTACTTCTTCAGTGAAAGAGCCTCAAAATATATAGACTCTAATAGAACTGAAGAAAGAAATACACAATTCCACAATAATAGTCAGATATTTTAATATCCCGTTTTCAATGAAGAACAAAATAACTAGAAAGAAACTCAACAAATACAGAGAACTAAAATACAAAATCAACCAACTTGACCTCATAGACAAATACAAAGCACTCAACATAACCTCAGCAAAATACATATTTTTTTCCTGTGCACAATAAAACATTCTCCAGAATAGACCATATGGTAGACCACAAAGCATACCTCAAAACATCTTGAAGCACTGAAATACTATAAAGCTTCTCAGATCACAATGCTATAAAATTAGATATCAACAAAGGGAAGATCAAGGGGGAAAAAATCAAATACATGGAAACAATAGCATTCTATTTAAAAGCTAATCATTAAATAGTTAATAATAAAGGTAGGGAAGGGTGAAAATCACTATCTAAAGAATTGAAACATCTTAATTCGAGCAAAGGAAAAGACAATATACAATGGAAGGAGATCAGCAAAAAAAACACTAAGGGGTGCACAAGCTACAGTAATAAAGGTAAATGCTATTACATACACAAACCTGATGCAGCAGTGTAGGATAAGCACTCGACCACAAGATTAGTTTGAACAACAAGGTCATTGGTTCAAACTTACCAACTGCTCCTTGGAAACCCTATACATGGTTGTAATGAGTTGGAACTAGCAACAACAACACAAACCTTCAAAAATAGTAATAGCAAACATTAATCTATGAGTAGATTCA
>NW_006408709.1:1615663-1625206 GCF_000296735.1 Chrysochloris asiatica | reverse complement strand
CATATTGTCGGGAGGGATCAGTCACTGGAGAGGGCTATCATGTTTTGTAAGGTGGAAGGTCAGAGAAAAAGAGGAAGACCCCCAACGAGATGGATTGGCCAAGTGGCAGCATTGATGGACTCAAGTGTGGCAACAGTAGTAAGGTTGGCCCAGGATCAGGCAGTGTTTCGTTCTACTGGGCATTAGGTCACTATGGGTTGGTACCGACTCAATGGCACCTAACAACAACAAGCAGTAGAGCAAACAGGGGCCAAAGTTATGTAAACTTCTTGTTCATAACCAAATACCTTGAGGAAATGAGTCACTAAATTTAGGGACTTAGAATCACAGTCTGGGGGGTCATCTAAGTCAATTGGTATTTATCAGGAAAATGTTCTGCATTCTAATGTAGTAAGTATCAACAGGGGTCTTGAAAACTCACAAGCGGCCATTTAAGATGGACCATTGGTCATGTTGCTGTGATACTGGAAGCTATGCCACTGATTTTTTTTAAATTTATTTTTTTTTACTTTTTATTGTGAATTATGTCATAGTTTAAATGGGGGAACATTAGTTTTGCATTCATCCTATCATATATCATTTCATTACCATGGTTAAAATTCCCTCCATGCATCATCAACCAACCAAAGGGTATACCCTGCAAGTCGGCCCCTAGGTCATCAGCACACTCCTCCTCTCCTTCTGTGGGTCTAGAGTGCCAGCTCCTCTATCTCTCCACATCATCATTTTTGCCTCCATCTCTGGCATCACTGTTTCTCTGGGTAGGGTCCTGCATTCCACTTTTCTTCCTTGATGGTCCCAGGGACCTCTGCTCCTGGACTGCAAAGTTAACCACTCCCCTCCTTTTGCTACAAAATGTCTACCTTTACATTTCCAACCCTCACAGTCAGTCCTGATAGCAATTGTTCATTATTGTACCACAAGAGTCCTATTCCCATCTCCTTTCATCAGCCCTGCCCAGACAGATTGGGTACTACTCTGCCACTGATATTTTAAATATCACTAGGATCAACCACCATGGGAAGGTTTCAACTGAGATTTGAAGACTAACACAGATTAGGAAGAAGGAGAGTTGGACTATTTCTGATTGTTTAATCACCAAAACCTTATGACTAGCAGCAGAACATTGTCAGATTATGCCAAAAGATGAAAATATGAATAGAACGAGAATATTTTCAAATGTAGTGTCTGAAGAGGAACTCCTCAGGTTGGAAGGCACTCAAAATACAAGTGGGGAAGAGCTGACCGTGATGATGCGAATGGAGTACAGATTTTGGGATCTTCACTTGCTGATGGGTCACAACTCAAAGTCAGGAGAAACAGCTGCAAATAGCCATTAATAGTCGGAACATGGAATGTACGAATATGAATATAGGAAAATTGGAAGTTGTCAAAAATGAAAGGGAACATGTAATGATTGATATCCTAGGAATTAGTAAACCGACATGGACTGGTATTGGCCATTATGAATCAGACACTCATATGGTTTACTATGACGAGATGGTAACTTGAAGAGGAACAGCATCATATTCATTGTTAAAAAGAACATTTCAATGTCTATCTTGAAGTACAATGCTGTCTGAATAATATAATATGCATATCTTACAAGGAAGATTAGTTAATACCACTATTGTTCAAATTTATGCACCAGCTACTAAACCAATGATGATGAAACTGAGGCATCCTGGTGAGGCACTGTGGAATAAAGTTGGTTTGAACCACAAGGTCGGTGGTTCAAATCTACCAACCGCTCCTTGGAAACCCTATATAGTGTCAATATTAGTTGGAACCAACTCGATGGCTCTTAACAACAACAGCAACTAACTTCTTCACTGTGACCCTAACCAAACATGCAATCATGATGTATTGATGAATAATTACTGATGATTGGAATGTTACGGTAGGAAACAAAGAGGAAGGATCAGCAGTTGGAAAATGTGGCCTTTCTAATAGAAATGATGCTGGAGATCACATGATATGAGTTTGCAAGACCAATGACATATTCATTGCAATTATCTATTTGAAGAAGCATGAAAGACTATACACATGGACCACAGCAGATTGAATGCACATGAATTAAATTGACTCCATCTGTGGGAAGATGGTTGGAAAAGCTTAATATCAGCCACCAAAAGAAGGCCAGACTGTGGAATAGGCCATCAATTGCTCATAAGCAATTTCAGCCTGAACCCAAAGAAAATTAAAACCAGTCCAAAGACCAAATTATGGCCTTGAACATATCTCACCTCAATTTAGAAGCCATTTCAATAACAAATTTGATGTTCTAGACACTAATGACAAAAGACCAGAAGAGACATAGGATGGTATCTTCCATGTAGGAAGAAAACAAAATATCAAGACACAAAAGAGAGAAAAAAGCAATATGGATATCACAATAGACTCTGAGACTTGATCTCCAATGGAGAGATGCTAAAGCAAGTGGAAGAAATGAGGAAATAAGAGTTGAACAGAAAATGTCAAAGGGCAGCTTCAGAAGACAAACTCAGGTATTATAATAAGATGTGTAAATACAGGTAGTTAGAACACCAAAAGGGAAGAACCTGCTCAGCATTTTTGAAACAGAAAGAACTGATGAAAAAAAAGTCAAGTCTCAATTTGAAATATTGAAGGATTTTAAGTGGTATTGTAAGGAGACCTAGTGTGGCCCTGTACGATAAACACTGGACTGGTAACCACAAAGTTGAGGTTCAAATCTACCAGCTGCTCCTCAGAAAACATATACAGGATGCTATGAGTTGACACTGATTTGACGGCACTTAACAACAACAACTAAGTTGTTCTGTAGGATAAACACTAGATTGCTAACCTCAAGGTCAACAGTTTAAACCCACCAGCTGCTCCTTATAAACCCTATACAGGGTTGCTATGAGTCATAACCGACTTCACAGCACTGAACAACAACAAAGGCAAAATACTGAACAATGCAGAAAATTTCAAAAGAAGGTGTTAGGTATACACAGAGCCACTGTACCAAAAATAAATGATTGATATTCAGTCAATTAGATTGTAGAATATCAAGAATTGATGGTACTGAAGAAGAATTCCAAACTGAACTGAGGGCATTGAATAAAAACAAAGCTCCAGGAACTGACAGAATACAAATTGAAATCCTTCTCCAAATTTATGCAGCACTGGGGACACTCTCTCATCTATGCCAAGAAATTTGGAAGACAGCCAACCAATTGAAAGAGACCCATATTTGTGCCCATTCCAAAGAGAAGTGACCCGGTAGAATGCATAAATTATCAATATTATTAATATCACATGCAAGTAAAATTTTATGAAGATAATTAAAAAATGACTGCAACAGTACATCTACAGTGAACTGCCAGAAATTCAAGCCAGATTCAGAAAAGGCTGTGAAATGAGGGATATCATTGCTGACATCAGATGGATTTTGGCTGAAAGTATAGAATACCAGAAAGACTTTTACATGTGCTTCATTGATTGTGAAAGGACTTTAGACTGTGTGGATCATGACAATCTATGGGCAACACTGCAAATAGGTATTCCATATCATTACACTGCTCTCTTATGGACCCTATACATAGTCATAGAGACCATGGTCCAAACAGAACAAATTGATATGAATAGTTTAAAACCAGGAAAAGTATGCTACAGGGTTGTATTCTTAAACCATATTTATTCAATCTGTATACTGAGAAAATAATCTGAGAAGCTGGATTATATGAAGAAGAATATGGCATCATGGTTAGAGGAAGAATCAGTAACAATCTGTGATATGCAGATGATACAATCCTGCTTGCTGGAGGTGAACAGGACTTAAAATACTTAATGATAAAGATCAAAGAATATAGTCTTCAATATGGATTGATCCTCAATGTAAAGAAAACATAAATCCTCACAACTGGGCCAATAAATAGCCCCATGATATATAGAGAAAAGATTGAAGTTATCAAAGACTTCATGTTGCTTGCATCCACAATTGACACTCATGGAATGCACAGTCAAGAAAATAAATGATGGATTGCATGGGCAAATCTGCTGTGTGATATTAAAGTGCAAAGATATCAGTTCCAGGACTAACATGAGTGTAACCCATGGCATGGGATTTTCAACAGCGTTCACACGAATGTTGGACAATAAGTAAGGAATAATTGATGCATTTGAAATATGGTGTTGGAGAAGAATATTGAAAGTACCATGGATTTTCAGAAGAACAAAGAAATCTGTGTTGGAAGAAGCACAGCCAGAATTCTCCTTAGAAGTCAGAATGACAATACTTTATCTCTCATACTTGGACATGTTATCAGGAGGGGCCTATCCTTAGAGAAAGACATTGTGCTTGGTAAAATGGATGGTCAATGAAAATAAGAAAACTCCAAATGAGATGGATTGGTACAGTGGCAGTATCAATGGGTTGAGGCATAACAACAATTGTGAAGATAATTCAGGACTGGACTGTGTTCTGTTATGCATAAAATCACTCTGAGTTAGTACTGCCTGGATGGCCCCTAACAACAACAATATTGGTCTTTTCTAGTCCAGAGTAAAGAAGATTAAAGAAAATCAAAGCCTCGGGGAAACAATTTGTCCAAAAATATAACAGATGATGGGAACCACAGCCTAGAGTATCCAGAGATTACAAGAACTAGATGTTGTTGCTGTTAAGTACCGTTGAGCTGATTCTGACTCATAGCAACCTTGTGTAGGGTTTCCAAGGAACAGCTGGTGAGCTTGAAACACCGACCTTGCGGTTCAAATGACTTTGCAGTCTGACACATAAGCCCCCAGTGCCACATGAGGACTCCACAAGAACTAGATAGTGCCCAAGTAATACTGCTGATCATACTATTTGGAATCTCAGAAGGTCCTTGACAAATAGGAGAAAAATGTAGAACAAAATCAAAATTATAGAGACTCTTGGAACCCCTGAAACATGACTTTTTGATACATTTCAAATCTTGAACTGAACCCACCCAAGGGATTCACCTTTCATCCAAACAACAAACAAGTCTATAAAGTATACAATAACACTTGTGAGTCACATACTCCTCACAATTTACCATTACAGACTGAAAGGGTAGCATTTGCCGTAAAACAAAGCTCAAAAGGCAGAAAAGAGCAAGAAAGAAGGGAAATGAATTGGCGAACCCAGGTAGGAAATGGAAATTATTGTTACATTAAGGGAATTTCAACTAATGTTAAGAAGCAACATGTATATAAATTGTCTAGAAAACTAATTTGTTCTGTAAACTTTTATCCTCACCACAATAAATAAAAATAAAATAAAATATCCTAAGGTTGCAATTGTTCATGTACTGCATTTCTGTGTTTATCTGTATATGACATTAATGTCAAAATTCCTGTTTCCACATGTGACATCTTTTCATGGGTTATTTTTAGGTACAAATATAGGCAGTTCCCATACTACTTCATGTTACTATTTGTTTATTTTTGTAACATTGACTTGATTTATTTGTAATTCCTTTTCATTTCTACCCTTCACAGCAAGAATTTGACTGGGACTGGATTTGAGTTCTACCCAAGTAACTAAGTGAAAATTGGCTTCCTCAAACAGTTTCAAGACACTTGAGAAAGGACTGGCTTCAAAAAGTTCATTGAAGAAATGGGATTAAAAGATAATGGAATTATCCCATATACTTTATAATCCTTCATATATGTAGATTATATGACAAATAAACTGATAGGAATTTGCTGGTAAATTCACTTCTATTTGAATATATACAATGATGTTGTTGCTAGGTGCCTATAAATCAGTTCCAACTCAGCTACTCTATGTTCAACAGAATGAAGCACTGCCAGGCCCTGACTTATCCTCCCATCGCTGCTGTGTTTGAGGCATATCTTGCAGTCACTGTGTCAAGCCATCGCACTGAGGATTTTCCCCATTTAATGATAGAGATTATGAACCAAAAAATGCTTTCGTACATATTTCCATCTTTAAAAATATTACTTTGAGCATCCAAAAATATATCTTTACACTTACACATTTAGTTTTATATTATAAATGAAAAACAATATAATGCTAGCAAAGATCCTAAATCATAGATTTCTATTAATATATTAGATATTTTTTTGTTCTTCATAACTTTATGAGCTGTATGTTCCAATTTGAAATGACAACATTGTTATGTTGCCATTACTAATGAGTCTGAAGAAATTTCAGCATAATTTTAATTACATAGCATATGGGAGTTAATCCTCCTGTGCTAACCTGAGTGTACAGTTTGTTTCCTTTTCTTATCGTATTCATTCACTGACAGCTTATCTGCCATCTCACAAACCATGTGGTGAATAATCAAAATCTACTAATTATGTAGTGGAATATAAAGGAATAACTAAAATTGTGAGATTCAGAAACACAGGTTATTTGTTGTTATTTCAAATAGCATATTTTTAAATTCTGTAAATTCTAATTTCATGATTAGATTTTATACTGTCCTATATAAGTAACCCCATATTTCCAAATTTGGATTAGCCCGTAAGAATCTATAAACTATAAATTATGCAGACATTCAACCATGAAATATTTTCAAAACTCAAAGTGCTGACATTAGGGTTGTATTCTTAAGACTTAAAATAAGGAAAATTGGGATATACATGGAATAAATATTAAGTTTCAATATTTTTGCTTCTTTCTATACCATGAACAGTGAAAAATTTCTTTGTTTCATTGATTTCTTCACTTGGATGGATCGACATGATCGGAAAATTTACTACCTTATACCAAAGTCTACCCAATGGAAATAAGATGTAAGTGTAGTTTCTGTGTATAAATAGAATGGTATTTTTAAAATAGGCGTAGCAAGTAAAATACCTAGTGAATATTATAGATTTACTTTTGTTGTTGTTGTAAAGTGCCATCAAGTTTGAAAACTGGTTCAAACCAATCTTGCAGTCTAGTGCATTAACCCACAGTGCCCTCCTAGAGTTACCTTACAACTAGCCATTTAATCAGACCGCTGCTCATTTTTCTTGTATTATTGTTGTCTTTGCCTGCTTTTACATTCAATACACCAGTTTTACTAAAATAATTTCATTCATTTTGAACCTTAATTGTATATTCTTACAATTTTGCATAAACTATTTTGTTTGTCTGACCCATGCCACTCGCAACACACTCCCAATGTTCTCCATAATTCAGCGTTTTCTCTACCTTGAGTACTACTACTTCTCAAACACAGGTGCCATTTGAATACAGTTGTTGTTGCTGTTAGGTGCCATGAAGTCAGTTTTGACTCATAGTGAGCACAACAACATATAGAGATCCTGCACCATTCTCAGAATTGTTCCATTTGAGTCCATTGTTGCTGCCACTGTGTCGATCCATCTCATTGGGGTCTTACTCTTTTTTCACAGACCTCCAGTCCACCAAGGATTATGTTCATCTCCAGAGATGAACTCCATATCCAAAGCATGAGAGACAAAGTCTCAACATCCTGATTTGTAAGGGACTCTTGGGCTCTACTTCTTCCAAGACAGATTCGTTTCTTCGTCTGACAGTCCATGCTACTTTTGATATTCTTCACCAATACCATAATTGAAATGCATCTATTCTTCTAAGACCTTCCTTATTACATGTCCAATTTACACAATGCAATTGAAATACCATGACTTTGGTCAGGTACATATTAGTTCTCAAAGTTCTCTTCACTCTTTAACACTTTAAAGGATCTTCTGTAATGGATATGCCTAGTGCAATATGACATTTGATTTATTGGCTGTTGCTTTCATATGCATTGACTGTGGAAACAAGGAAAATGAAATCTGACAACTTCAAACTTCTCTCCATTAATCATGAAGTCATTTATTAAAGATATTTTTGCATATTAAAAATAATATTTTAAAAAATGGAAATAGGTATGACAGAATTAGTCTGGTCCTGTTGTGAATATTTTCACTTTCTTTACATTGAGGTGCAATCCATATTGAGGGCTGAAGTCTTTAATCTTCATCAGGAAGTATTTCAAGTCCTCTTTGCTTTCAGGAATCAAGGTTGTATTATCTGCATATGTCAGATTGTTGATGAATCTTCTTTCCATCCTGATGCCATGCTCTTCTTCATATAATCCAGTTTCTTGAATTATTTTCCCAGAAAACAGGATGAGTATGTATGATGAATGGACACAACCCTGATGCACAATTTTCCTGATTTTGAAACATTCAGTATCCCCTTGTTCTATTCTAACAACAGCCTCTTGGTCTATGTAAAGTTTCCTCATGAGCACAATTTAGTGTTCTGAAACTTCCATTCTTTAAATTGTTATCCATAATTTGTTATGATCCACATAGCTGAATGCTTTCAAATAGTAAATAAAGCACCAGTAAACATCATTCTGCTATTTTCTGCTTTCATCCTGGATCTGATATCGGCAATGTTATCTATAGTTTCACACCATCTTCTGAATCAGACTTGAATCTCTTCTCTAAAATTTTACTTGCATGTGATATTATTGGTATTGTTCAATGATAGCCACATTCCATTGTGTCTCTTTTATTTGGAATGGGCACAAATATGGATTTATTTCAATTTGTTGACCAGTTAGTTGTCTTCCAATTTTTTGACCAGTGAGAATCTCCAGCACTGCATCAGTTTGTTGAAATATTTCAATTTATATCTCTCAATTCCTGATGCCTTGTTTTTCCCAATGTCTTCAATGCAGCTTGGAAGTTTTCCTTTAATACCGTTGGTTCTTGATCATATGCAGCCTATTGAAATCAATGATAACTTACCAATTCTTTATAGTATAGTAACTCTGTATTTCTTCCATCATTTTCTTTTTAATGTTTTATTGTGAATTATGTGATAGTTTACATGGGAGAACATTAGTTTTACATTCATCCTATCGTATATTGTCTCATTGCTATGGTTGCAATCCCCTCCATGCATCATCAATCCCAGTTGTCAGCACACAGCCCCCTCTCCCTCTCTGTGTCTAAAGTCCCCAACTGCTCCATCTCTCCACGTCATCGTCTCTGCCTCCATCTCAGGCATCACTGCTTCTCTGGGTAGTCTTCCATCATTTTTTGATGCTTCCTGCATCTTTCAATATTTTGCCCATCTTGTTGTTGTTAAGTGCAGCAGAGTGGGTTCTGACTTACAATGACCCTGTATAGTGTTTTCAAGAAGCAACTGGTGGGTTTGAACTGCTAACCTAGTTGTTCTGAGTTAAATGCTGATCCTATAGCACCACCAGAAGTTCATTTTGACCACTGTTGTTATTAAGTGCTGTCAAGTCAGTTCACAATCATAGGGACCCTGTGTAGGTTTTCCAAGGAGCATCTGGTAGGTTTGAACTGCTGATGTTGTTGTTTGCAGTCCAGTGATAATCCTACAGTGCCACTGCAATACAAGGCTTACATTTTTTTCTTCACTTCTTTCACCTTTAAAAAATAATGAACATGTTCTTCCCTTTTGGTTTTCTAACTCCATATTTTTTCTCATTTCATTATTAAATTGACTTTGTCTTCTTGCCCTGCCCTTTGAAATTTTCTGTTCAGATCTTTTACTTCATCATTTCTCCCAGTCACTTTAGA
>NW_006408709.1:1603764-1615283 GCF_000296735.1 Chrysochloris asiatica | reverse complement strand
ACTTCATGGGAGAAAAGATGAGGCTTTGTGTCCTCATAAACTTACATTCTTGGAAATTCTATGTTGTTGTTAAGTGCCATAGAGTTGGTTACAACCCATAGTGACTCTATATAGGGTTTCTGAGGAGTGGCTAGTAAGCAGGGTCACTATGAGTCAAAAAGATTGCATGGTTTGAACTGTAAAGTCTGTGGTTCAAACTCACCAGCCATTCCTCAGAAACCTGTTGCTATGAGTCAGACCTGACTGGATGGCACTTAACAACAACATTATTCTTAAGACCATTTAGTGATTTCTTATTTAATTAGGATATAATCTAACTATGAATTGTCCATAAAGCAATTCATAATCTAGGGACTTATTCAATAAGGTGTATTCTTTCATATCACTTACCATTATTTACAAGAATACATTTATGCTAATCCACATTTTTATTTTAACTAAGAGATTACAAACTTCACAGTGGTATTTTGTTCACTTCATATTCCCAGAATAACAAATTATTGTTTGTGTCTTGAATTTCTAACAGTATATTGTTCTTATTGTGTTCCTATATTTATATCCTCTACTGATTAAGGATAGCTTTACATTAAACAATATCTGAGAAATTAGTTTGGTTGATTTTTTATTCCATTAGTTATGATAAATAGTGGAAAACATCACAAATTATCTGAAAACATGAGAATGAGATGTGAATTTTCATTTTTCCTATGAAAATGTATAAATATAAACTATAACTATATAAATTAAGCTATGAATAACTTAAAAATTAAAGAAAATATGGCTAATGGTCCTATCTGACACTGGTTCACTATTATTAAGAGGTTTTTAGAAGCTAAGTATCCAGAAGTAGTATGCCTTTCCTTCTGAACAGAAAAGAACAGCTCGAGAAGATGAAGTCAAATATTATAATGAAATGTACAAAGATCTGAAGTTATAAAACCAAAATGGAAGAACATATTCAGCATTTCTCAAGCTAAAAGAACAGAGGCGGAAAAATCCCATCCTCAACTTGAAATACTTAAGGATTCTTTGGACAAAATATTGAATGATGCAGAAAGCATCAAAAGAAGATTGGGGGACTCTGGACTCAGGGAGGGAGAGAGGCTGTTTGATGATGGCTGGGGGGCAGTCTTGTGGGGTGTACCCTTTGGTTGTTTGAATGGTTATATATTCCTAAGTGCTTCAGTGTACTTTAAAAAAACAAACAACAAAAAAACAAAAAAACAGGGAATGGAATAAGTGCTGTTGAATAATGATGCAAGGAGGGGTCTGTAATCATTGCAATGAAACAAAATACTGTAGGATGAATGTAAAACTGATGTCCTCCCATGTAAACTATCACTCAATTAACAATAAAAACTTAAAAAAAAAATTCCAGTGACATAGCTTCTATTATCCCAGAAACACACAAGCCATCAGAGTTTGACCAACTGACAGACAAATAGTGGAATCAAAGGTATCTTTGCATTATACTCCCTAGTAGAAGAGAATTTGTTCTATAACTTTGTCCCTTAAATGTTGCTCTGGAGCTCTTGCTTGGAAATAACTCTCATGTGTGATAACTTAAAGTTTCAAGTGACATCACTTTGACCTGTATTCTTGCGTATGCTGTTCACTGATCTCTGTATTATGGAGATATTGAAATGCTTCACAGATAGCAAGGGGTTCAGTTAATGTTATTTAGATATTTACAGATCTTAGATTCTAAGATCTGACACACAATTGGCAAATAAATGAAAGAATAAATAAATATCTTTTAAAATAAAAAAGAGGAAGAAGAAGATGGAAGGCATATAGAATCATGGTACCACAATGAAATGGTCGATGTTCAACCATTTCAACAATAGTGTATGATCCAGAGTCAATGGTACTGAAGGAAGAAGTCCAATGTGCAGTGAAGGCATTGAAATAGAACAAGGCTTCAGGAATTGATGGAATACAAATTGAAATCTTTCAACAAATTAATGCAGCACTGGAGGCACTCACTTATCTATGTCAAGAAATTTGGAAGACCAATTGTTTGGAAGAAATCCATACTTGTGCCTATTGCAAAGAGTATGGAATGCAGAAACCATCAAACAATATCATTAATAGTACAAGCAATCATGATTTTTCTAAAATAATTAAAAAACAGCTGAAACAGTACATTGACAGAGAGCTGCCAGAGATTCAAGCTGGATTTAGATGAGGCTGTGGAATGAGGGATACCATTGCTGATGTCAAATGGATCTTAGCAGACAGAAAATGCCAGAAACATATTTATCTGACTATGCAAAGGCTTTAAACTGTGTGGATCATGACAAGCTATGGATAACACTGCAGGGAATTAATATTCTGGAACACTAATTGTGCTCATGAGGAACCCATAGATACACCAAGAAGCAATTGTTCGAACAGAACAAGGGAACATCAAATGGTTTAAAATTAGGAAAGGTGTGTGCTAGAGTTGTATTCTTTCACCATACCTCTTCAATCTGTATACTGAGCACATAGTCTAAGAAACTGGATTATATGAAGAAAAACATGGCATTGGGATTAGAGGAAGACTCATTAGCAACCTGCTGTATGCAAATGATGCATTTGCATTGCTTCCTGAAAGTGAATAAGACTTAAAATACTAATGAACATCAAAGATCACAGTCTTCAGTAGGGGGACATCTCCATATGACAAAAACAAAAATCCTCACTACTGGACCAACAAGCCACATCCATATAAATGGAAAAAAGATTGAAGCTGTCAAAGACTTAATTTTGTTTTGATCAACACCCATGGAAACAGCAGTCAAGAAATCAAATGATGTATTATTGCGTTAGGCAAATCTGCTACCCAAGACCTCTTTAAAGTGTTGAAGAGCAAAGATGTCACTATGAGGACTAAGGTGCACCTGACACAAGCTAGGGTATTTTCAATAACTTCATATGCAGGTGAAATTTAGACAGTGACTAGGAAGACCATAGAATAATTGATGTATTTGAGCTATGATGTTGGAGGAGAATATTACAAGTACCATGGACTGCCAAAATAACAAACAGATTTGTCTTGGATGAAGTTCAGTCAGAATGCTCCTAGGAAGCCAGATGGCCATACTTCATGGCTCATACTTCAGACATATTATCAGACAGGACCAAACATAGAGAAGGGTGTCATGTTTGATAAAGTAGAGGTTCAGAGAAAAAGAGGCATCCCCTAATGAGATGGATTGGCACAATGGCAGCAGCAATGTGATCATACATAGCAACAATTATGAAGTTGGCACAGGACCAGGCAGTGTTTCGTTCTGTTGTGCATAGGGTTGCTATAAGTCGGTGCTAACTCGATGGCATCTGATAACAACAGCAATCAGATGCATGCTCCTGGTTTAAATCTAGCAGATCCCATCAATAAGCAAATACTTCCTCAATGTTATCTTCTCACGGAACACAGATGCTACTCAACTTATATCTAGACCACAGGTAACAACATTGCGAAGTTCTCTCCTAAGAGACTTATTATTACTAAATTTATTAATATAAAGATGGAGTTACCTAAGGTCCTAAATTTCACTGACACAGCAAAATGTGGTGGGAAACACTTAATTTGGAACTAGAAGCAACTTGATTGTCCCATGTCATCTATCATTTCTACTTTAAGAAGTACACCAAACCCACTAACATGGGGTTTGGTTTACTTTCTAAAGTTTCATATGGTTTCTGAAGCTATAAATCTTTACTGGAGCAGAAGACCCCACTTTTTGCCTGTGGACCTTTCAGTTAACAGTCCAGTGTTTATCCTACAGTCACCAGGGCTAAGTTCCTTAATTTCTCTAACATTCAGTTTCCTTATTTTAAAAGATAGAAAATATATTAACTCTTGTATTCTTCTTCATTAGACAAGACAGATAAGTACATGAGATATTGTCATGACATGTGAAAGTACTTTGAAAAATTTAAATAATATGCATGTAGTGCATGATCACATGTATAATATCCCTATGGGCCATGAACATGTTGCTGCCAGATTTGCTAATGTTGATGATATTAAGTGCCATAGAGTTGGTTTTGACTCACTGTTTTGTTGTCAGGTGCCATTGAGTCAGTGCCAACTCATAGAGAGTTGCACGACAGAATGAAACACTGACCAGTCCTGGACCAATCTCACAATAGTTGCCATGCCTGGGCCCATTGCTGCTGCCACTGTGCCAACCCATCTCATTGGGTGTCTTCCTCACTTTTTCCAGCCCTTCATTTTACCAAACATTGTCCCTCCTGACAATACCAAATTATGTCCCTCCTGCCAATATTTTTGAAGTATGAGAGATGAAGCGTAGTGGTTACAAATCGGGCTGTAAACCTCAAGGTCAGCAGTTCGAAACTACCAGCGGTTCCTCTGGAGAAAGATGAGGCATTCTGCTCCCGTAAAGATTTACAGCCTCGGAAACCCTGTGCAGGGTCGCTGAGTCGGAACCGACTCCACAGCACTTAACAACAACAACAACATGAGAGATGAAGTCTGACCATCCTGATGTCCAGAGAAAATTCTGGCTGTATTTCTTCCAACACAGATTGGTTTGCTTTTATGGCAGTCCAGCTACTTTTAATATTCTTCTCTAACACCATAGCTCAAATGCATCAATTCTTCTATGGTCTTCCTTATTCACTGTCTGACTTTCACATGCATATGAGGTTATTGAAAATACCATGACTTGGATTAGGTGCACCTTAGTCCTCAAACTGACATCTTTGCTCTTCAACACTTTAAAGTGGTCTTGCGCAGCAGATTTGCCTAGTGCAATAGTTGTTTGATTTCTTGATTGCTGCTTCCGTGAGTGTTGATGATTGACTTGAGCAAAATGAAGTCTTCATTTAAAGAATAGAGAATTATGTTCTTCACCCTTGAGGAAAGTATATTTACATAAATTATTTAGATTTTTTTTTTTTTTTACACAGGAGGTTTTTGTTGTTTTCTTCCATTTATTTATTTACTCTCTTTTTTCATATTACTTAAGACCCACGGATGTCTGCTTTATATTTTAGATTATAACCTATACTGCTTTATGTCTTTTGTGGCTAAATTGTTTCCTCTCTGACCATTGTGTGTTCATTCATGTGGCTTCTTTGACCCTTTGATATATTCTCATTAATGTGTAGTTTTTTGGGTTTTTTTTCCTTTTCTTTTTTTAGCATTTTCTTCAGCACTACAAGATGACCATGACATATCTTGTATATTTACTGCTCATCCCTAGAACCAGTAATTTCTCAAAGAACCCTGGTTCTTTTTGCAGGAGAATAGTTTAGAAATCAAGTTCTGGGTGCTAGGTTCCTTGTAGTCCAACTCAATTAACAGAACTAGGGAGCATATGTGTAAATATGTACACAAGTTTATGTAATTCTCTGCAGATGGAGTCCTGGTGTAGCACTGTAAGATGAACACTGTAGTGTTAACCACAAGTTTGGCAATACAAACCCACCAGCCATTCCACTGAAATCCTATACAGGGTCACTATGAACCAGAACCAACTTGATGGCACGTAACAACAACAGATAGATATTCTATATCCAATCATCTGTATCTATATTAACATAGACATCAGTTCATACTTTTGTTCTAACTCTAATACACATTACATGTGGATCATTTTAACCTCCTCCCCTTATTTATCAGTAACCTACCTCTCCAAAAGTGAGAAATTTGTCTCCCACCATCCATTTGCTTAATTGCTCAATTGTAGTATACACGTATAGCAGCATCAGAATTGTCAACCCATTCACCTGTGGGAACAATCTTATCAACTAGAATATATGCCTCATGTACAATTCCGATGACTTTTTAAGTTTTATACACTCCACTCATTTGCAAAGTTACTCATACCCTCTTCAGTGGCATAATTTCATGTATTTGTCATATAGGTAGATTCTTTTCTCACAGCTTACATTCCATCATGGAGTCTCCTAACCTCTAAAATGAACTTTTAAATTAGCACACATTAAAATTTACTTTTACTTAAAACAACAAATAAAAAACTTTTTGTTGTGTGTTGAGTGAAGATTTACAGACAAGATCATCAGTTTTACATTCAACAACAACTCATACACTTTGTTTTATCTCAATGATTGCAATCCCCACCATACAACAACAGTTACCCCACTTCCTCCCTGTCATTACTATTTCCATTCCACCCACCTTTCAATTCCTTCTTAACTTTGTCCTTAGGTAAATGTTTCTTTCTCTTTGGACTTTGAAGGCTAGGCTATTCCATGGTGAGCATAGCTTATTAGTGTTATTATCCCTCTCTATATCTATCTTCTTCTTGAATGAAATTTGGGTCATGAGAGTGAATTCCCTTCCAGACCTCTTGAGTGCTCAAGGGCCATAGATTCAGGTTTCTTTGATCTTTTTCTGACCAGTATGCCAAGTCTGTTTTTTTTTTTTTTAATTTACTTTTAATTTAAGGCTCAGCCACATCTTTCATGGCTTAATTCCCCCGTGTCTTTCCATAGCTGAGTAATATTTCATTTTATGGCTATTTCACAGTTTGTTTATCTCATTTGCCTAGTAAAGGACATTTTGGTAGCTTCTAGCTTTTGTTGAACAAATAAATATTCATGTACAACACATATTTTTAAGATGGTTAACATTTTTAGAGAAATTTTAGGTTAACAGATAAATAAGGAGGAAAGCATAAGATCCCATTTACCATCCTTTCCCTTCTGCACATAATTTATCCTATTACCCTCTTTATTAGTGTGATTCATTTGTTACAATTAATGAAAAAATTTTAAAAATGTGTCCTGGCATGCATTTCCTTTGTTTTATCCTGTTTCGAATTTATCCTGCTTCTTAAATATGTAGTTTATACCTTTTGTCAAATTTGGAAATTTTTCAGCTATATTGTTTTAAACTTTTATTGTGAAATGACTAAAGGTTTACAGAGCAGATCAATCAGTTATAGTTTCAACAAATCGCATACTTTTGTTTTCATCTCAATGATTTCAATCCCCTCCATATAACAACAGTTATCCCATGTCTTCCCTTATTTCAGGTCTACCCTCCTTTCCAATCCTTCTGAATTTGTCCTTAGATAAATGTTACTCTTTTGATCTTGAATAGTTGATCCTTCCATGGTGAGCATACCACACTAGTGTCCTTATCTATGTATCTATCTATTACTTGCTGAAAAGTAGCACAGAGTGAGTTCCATTTCAAACCTAAAGGGTTACAATGAGTCATAGTTTTGAGTACATACAGTGTCTTTCTGACCAGTTAACCTGGGCATACATTTTTAAATTTTATAACTTTCAGTGTTATTCCTCATAGTCTTCAACTCTATCCAGGACCTTCCAACAGGATCCTTTTCAGAGCAGCTGGAAATGGCTGCCTAGAACCATCTAGTTCTTCTGGTCTCAGAGTCATGGAGATTGATGTAATGAACAATATTGATGAACTATTATTGACTAAATTTCATAGCTTACATTATGGTTCATTCTTTGTGCTATGCACTTTTGTGGATTTTGACAAATGCATAATGTTATGTATTCGATATTATAAGATAATTCAGAATAGTTTCACTGATTTAAAATGCCCTGTGTTTCACCTATTGATCCATACTCCTCTTCCTTTGTACCTTTGTTAACCACCAATATTTCCACTCTCTATAGAAAGCTAGTTTCCATCAACTCAGTTCTGATTCATGATGATGGCAATATGTTCACAAAACAACTTCTCCATAGCATTTTCAAGGTAATGAGCTTAGGCAACAGATAGGCAATCTTTTCTTTTGAAGCCCCTCTGAATGGGTTCAAATCACCAGACTTTCAGTTCGCAATTGAATGCTTAACCATTTATGCCATCCAGGAACTTCTACTGTCTTCATAGTTTTAACTTATATTATTATTTTTCTTCATCATGTTATATAGTTGGTGTCATAATCATGTAGCTCTTTCATTTCAATTAGCAATGTGCATTTAAGATTCTCCCGTGCATTGACTAATAGCATTGTATAGATATATCACAGTTGGTTTATGTTGTCTCCTATTAAACGACATCTTGATTTCTACCAATTTTTGGCAATTATGAGTAAAGCTGCTAAAGAATTCATGCACAGATTTTTGTGTAGACAAAAAATTTCAAATCAATTCACTCAATTGACAAGACTATGTTAGCTCTATAAGAAATTGTCAAATTATATTCTAAAGTGACAATTTAAATTTCCACCAAAAATAACAGCGGACTCATTGCTCTACTTCCTAACCAGCTTTGAGTCAACCTACTTCTTTTATTTGAAATATATACCTTTGCGATCACTTTGTTTTATTATTTTTGTCTCCTGACACGTTTTAAGTCTACTTTAATAGCTGTCTCAAACTCATTCTGTGGATGTAATATTGACTATTTGTAAGTCCTCAAAATTAACAACTTGAGTTATTTCCAGTATTTTCCTATAATAAAAATAATTGTTTAATGAATAAATAGATACTGACATCAACTTAAAAAATATGTGCAGATATATATAAAGTGAATTTATAGAATAAACTGGAAAAAAGAAAGTCTTCAGTAGCTTGTGATATTTGCATTCCCTTCAACATTCTATAATAATGTCTTTCTCACCTTAGCTTTTTGTGGTTAATTCTTTGATTCTAGACAACCTAACCATATTGGTATGCATTTGTCTTACCTTGAATCAGACTGGATGATTTTCCTATGTCCAGTGTTCATTTTTATCATTTTTGCTTAGAGCAGTTTAAGCTTTTTGACTATTTTTATGCTTAACTGAAAATTTTCTTACTGATTTCTAGGAGCTTTTAAAGTGCTCTTTGGAGGCCAGAATGAGCAGACTTTGTCTCTCATACTTCAGACGTATTGTTAGGAAGGACAAATCTCTGGAGAAAGATCTCATTTTTGGTAAAGAGGATGGTCAGAGAAAAAGTGGAAGACCTCCAGGTAGATGGATTGGCACAGTGACAGCAACAATGGGATCAAACGTGGTAATGATTGAGAGGTTGGCTTATGACCTGGCAGTGTTTGTTCTGTTGTGCATAGGGTCACTATGAGTGAGTCCTGACTCGATGGCAAATAACAACAACAACCAGAGCTCCTTAATCCAACTTACAGCCATACTGTATAGGACTTCTGAAGAGTAGCTGGTGGGTTTGAACTGCTAACCTTGCAGCTCAAACTGACCTTCCAGTCAAGTGCATTGTCCTGCTACAGCAGGATTCCAATATGTTTTTGTTTTAAGAATCCTATGATTTTTGCTATTCATGCTTCAAAGCTTAACAAATCAAATTATAATGACAACTAAATATGTCAAGCATCGTCGATATTTGTACAAATTATGTATCAAGCACCAACTAGATGTTGAAGTCATAAAAATAAAACAAAGCGAAAAAAAAAAAAAAAACCCTCAAAAAACAAAAACCTGACTTTGAAGATCATATAATCTAAGAGACAAAATATGTCAACATATGATTATGATAAAATCCAAGAAATAATAATAACAGCAAAAAAGACATGCAATTTTGGAGCTACACAGATGAAGGAGCAAGTATTAGTACAAATAAAGGCAATGTATATAAAAACTGTTGCTGTGTGCCATCCAGTCTATTCCAATTCTATAGGAAAGAGTGCTATTATTGTTAAGTGTCATCAAGTCAGTTCCTATCCATAGCAGCCCTGTATAGGGTTTTCAAGGAGTGAATAGTGTGAGCTTGAATCACTGACCTTTGTAGTTCAAACCGAGTTTGCAGTTTGGCGCATTAACCCATAGTGCCACATCAGGACTCTACAGGAAAGAGTTGCTGTTATGTGCCGTGGAGTCGGTTCCAACTCATAGCGACCATGTACAGGGTTTCCAAGGCTGTAAATCTTTATGGGAGCAGAAAGGCTCATCTTTCTCCCACAGAACAGCTGGTAGTTTCAAACTGCTGATCTTAAGGTTCGCAGCCCAATTCATAACCACTACGCTACCAGAGCTTGAAAGAGTAGAACTGTCCAAATGGTTTCCTACACTGAAATCTTTATAGGAGCAGATCACCAGATTTAATTTCCGTGGACCAGCTGATGAGTTTGCACCTTTCAATTAAGAACTGAATGCTTAATTATAATACCATTGGTGTTCTTTTATTTAAGAATAAAGGTGCAAAATGAATTTTAGCTATCAAATTATTAGTAATATGCAGTATCCTAAATGTCAATCTAAACAAGATGGCTTATTAGGTACACAGGCAGTGAGGAGGTCCCTCAGCAGCAACACAGAATACTGGACCAAGCAGGTTCAGGGAATGGTGTAAGAACTCTGAACCACATATAAAGGAATATTTAGAAGCTTGAAAGGCTTACAGTTAGGGGAATTTGTAGCAGAATCAAGAAATCCATTGCTTTCTAATTCAAGATGCTCAGCTGCTCCTGGAGCCACCATCTTGGGAGAGATCAAGTGGGGGAAGGATCAGAACAGCCACCATGGCCTGACAGAACTGTGGAGATACAGGTGTGGACATTCTTTGCTTTTGGTATCAGTTCATTAGTCTCTCACTGTCTTCGTACCTCCCTTCTGGTGATTAGAGGGGATACCTGAGCTAATCAACACCCCACCCCTATCCCTGGAGGGTTCTACTATGCATGCACACAGATCTCGAAATTTAAAGTGACAGATTCCACTTAAAATCAAACGGCCACCACTCGTCTGTCATTTTGCCATACTGTGGTGGCTTTTGAGTTGCTGTGATTCTGAAAGCTTTGCCGCTGGTATTTTAAATACCAGTAAGTAGGATCACCCATGGTGGACAGGTTTCAGATAAGCTTCCAGATGAAGATTCTTCTAGAATATACCAGTCACAATACACTCAAGAAATAATCCCTTCTAGATTGTTCTGTGTTTGTTTCTTCTAACACATTCTTTTATTTCTAAATAACTCTTTCTTATAAGTAAACACTAATTCCTAAATTCTAGTGTTTTGGGATACCTCATTTATTAGGAAGGAGAAAACATGTTAAAAATTAAGAATCTTCACACAAAAAAGGTACAGAGAAACAATGGGGAAAAGTTCTGGTAAATGGAAATAGAATAGATATGTTGGTGGGATCAATGGATAGAAAAGAGGAAAAGCTAAGATTATATTTCAATCTTAGGTTATATAATCTTAGGAATTACATTTCACTCTAGGAAGAAAGAGTGACGAACTACTTCCGAATAATTAGTCACTGAAAACCTTATGAATAGCAAAGAAACACTGTCAGATATAGTGCAGGAATGAGCCCCTCAAGTTGGAAGGCACTCCAAATGTGACTGCAGAAGAGCTGCCTCCTCAAAGTAGAGTTGACCGTGATGATGTGAATGGAGTAAAGCCTGTGGGAGAAAATCCGATGGGACCTTCATTTGCTGATACTGCACAACTCAAAATGAAGAGAAACAGCTGTAAACATCCACTGAAAATCAGAACATGGAATGTATGAAATATGAATCTGGGAAAATTGGAAGTTGTCAAAAATGAAATGGAACACATAAACATTGGTATCTTAGGCATTAGTGAGCTGAAATGGACTG
>NW_006408709.1:1601429-1602289 GCF_000296735.1 Chrysochloris asiatica | reverse complement strand
GACGTTGTTTCGTTCTGCTGTGCATGGGGTCGCTATGAGTCGGTTCCGACTCGGTGGCACCTGACAACAACAACAACACACATACACAAACACACACACATATATAGGTGAACTGAACACTAATGGCATTTATTGAATGTTTATTATTGTTAATTACTGCTTTAATCATATAAAAATATGACTGTGTGTGTGTGTGTATAAGGGAGCTTCAAAAGCTACTGAAAACGTTCAATTAAGTTTGAGTATTCCACAAATGTTTTTAAGTAAACTTTTGGGTGTGTGTGCATGTGTGTATATCTATATCAATATCAATATCATCTATTTAGGAGTCTTGTTGTGACACTGTAGGAAAAGCATTGGATCACAAGTTCATTTGAACCACAAGGTCTATAGTTCAAATTCACCAGCCACTGCTCGGAGTGTGAGTGAGTCGGAGCTGACTCCAAAGAACTTAACAACTATCTATCTATCTATCTATCTATCTATCTATCTATCTATCTATCTATCTACTCTATCTATCTATCTATCTGGATATGTATATATACACACACACATATATATAAAACCGTAAGGTCAACAGTTCGAAACTCTCGGCTGCTCCACAGGAGAAAGATGAGGCTTTCTGCTCCCGTAAAGATTTACAGCCCCTGAAACCCTATTCAGGGTCGCTATGGGTTGGGACTGACTCGATGGCACTTAACAACAACATGTATATATATACATGCCCTGTGAGTTAATGCGCCAGACTGCAAAGCTGTTTAAACTGCAAGGTCGGTGGTTCAAGCTCACCAGCTGCTCCTTGGAAACTCGACAGCACTTAACAACAACAACAACATATATATGTATAATTTATATCTTAG
>NW_006408709.1:1594312-1601329 GCF_000296735.1 Chrysochloris asiatica | reverse complement strand
TATTGGCCATTTTGAATCTGACAACCACATGGTTTAGTATGCCAGGAATGACAAATTGAAGAGGAATGGCGTTGCATTCATTGCCAAAAAGAACATTTCCAGATCAGTCATGCGGTACAATGCTGTCTGTGAAAGAATAATATCCATGCTCCTACAGGGAAGCCCAGTTATTACCACTATTATTCAAATGTATGCACCAACCACCAAAGCCAGTGAGGATGATATAGAGGAATTATACCAATTACTTTAATCTGAAATTGATCAACCATGCAATCAAGATGTATTGATAATTACTGGTGATTGGAATGCAAAGGTTGGGAACAAAGAAGAAGGACCAGTAGTTGGAAAATACGGGCTTGGTGATAGAAATGATGGTGGAGATGCATGATAGAATTTTGCAAAACCAGTGATTTGTACATTTCAAATACCTTCCTTAGACAACATAAGAGATGACTGTACACATGGACTTTGCCAGATGGAATACATAGAAATCAAATGGACTACATCTGCAGAAAGAGACTATGGAAAAGTCAAAACAAGGCCAGAAGCGACTGTGTAACAGACCCTCAATTACTTATATGCAAATTCAAACTGAAGCTGAAGAAAATTTAAAAGGTCCATGAGAGAAAAAAATATGATCTTGAATATATCCCACCTGAATTTAGAGATCATCTGAAGAACAGATTTGATACATTAAAAACTAAAGACTGAAGACCAGAAGAGTTGTGGGATGACATCAAGAACATCATATATGATGAAAGCAAAAAGTCATTAAGAAGACAAGAAAGAAGGAAAAGGTCAAAATGAATGTCAGAAGAGACACTGAAACTTGTTCTCCAGCATAGAGATTCTAAAACAAATGCAAGAAATATGGAGGTCCAAGAGCTGAACAGAAAGTTTCAAAGATCAGCTTGAGATTTATAAAGCCAAATATTACAACAAAATGTACAAAGATCTGGAATCAGAAAACCAAAAAGAAAGAACACACTCAGCACTTCTGAAGCTGGGGGAACTGAAGAAAATATTCAAGCCTCGACTTTCATTATTGAAAGATACTCTGGGAAAATTATTGAATGATGCAGAAAGCATCAAGAGAAGATGGAAGGAATACATAGAGTCACTATACCAAAAGGAAATGGTTAATGTCAACTATTTCAAGAGGTAGCATATGATCAAGAGCGAATGATGCTGAAGGAGGAAGTCCAAGGTGCATTGAAGGAATTGGCAAAGAACAAGGCACCAGGAATTGATGGAATAAAAATTAAAAATTTTCAAGAAAGTGAGGTGTCACAAGAGGCACTCACTCTTCTCTGCCAAGAAATTAGGAAGACAACTATCTGGCTGACTGATTGGAAGAGATCCATATTTGTGCCCATTCCAAAGAGAGGTGACCCAACAGAATGCAGAAATCATTGGACAATCTCTTTGATAATCTATGCAAGTAAATTTTTGCTAAAGGTAACACAGAAATAGCTACAATCATACATTAACAGAGAATTTCCAGAGGTTCAAGCCAGATTCAGAAGAGGCCATGGAATGAGGGATATAATTGCTCATGTTCGATGGATCTTGGCTGAAAGCAGAGAATATCAGAAAGATGTTTACCTGTGCTTTATTGACTACGTAAAGGCTTTTGATTGTACGGATCATGACAAGCTATGGACATCATTGTAAAGTATGAATATTTCTGAACTCTTTATTGTGTTCATGAGGAATCAAGAAGCAGTTGTTCGAACAGAACATGGAACTACTAAATGGTTTAAAATTAAAAAAGGTGTGAAACAATGTTTATTCTTTCACCATACTTATTCAACCTGTATACTGAGCAAATAATCCTAGAAGCTGGGTTCTATGAAGAAAAACGTGGCATCAGGATTGAAGGAAGACTCATTAGCAATCTGTGATATGCAGATGATACAACCTTGCTTGCTGAAAATGATGGGGACTTAAAACATTTACTGATGAAGATCAAAGAGAACAGCCTTCGGTATGGATTACATCTCAATGTCAAGAAAACAAAATTCCTCACCACTGGACCAATAAATAACACTCTTATCAATGGAGAAAAGATTGAAGTTGTCAAGGACTTCTTTCTTCTTGGATCAACTATCAACACTAGCCGAAGCAGCAGTCAAGAAATCAAATGATGTATTGCATTAGGTAAAATCTGCTGCACAAGACTTTTTTTTTTTTTTGCTTTTAATTCTATATTTGAAAAGCTTGAGGTGATAAAATGTGGTATAAATATAATGTGATATGTTGTTGTTAAGTGCTGTCGAGTTGGTTCTGACACAACCCTGTTAGGGTTTCCAAGGAGCGGTTGGTGGGTTTGAACTGTCAACCTTAGAGTTCAAACTTGTGGCCCAGTGCATTATCCTGCAGTGCCGCAACAGGACTCTATAATGTCATACAAATATAATGTGATATTTGTATCACATTATATCAGCTACAATTTTTATAAAAGATTACCAAATTCTTGACTACTTTGATAAGGACTTTTTTTTTTTTTAATAATGCTTTATTGTGAATTATGTGATAGTTTACATGGGAGGATATTAGCTTCACATTATCCCATCATATATTGTTTCCTTGCCATGGTTACAATCCCCTCCATGCATCATCCATCAACCAAAGGGTATACCCTACAAGCCTGCCCCTGGTCGTCCGCACACATCCACTCTTCTCTTCTGTGTCTAAAGACCCCAGCCACTCAATCTCTCCACATCATCATCTCTGCCTCCATCTCTGGCATCACTGTTTCTCTGGGTAGCTTCTCAGGTCTTCTCCCTTAATGGGACCAGGGACCTCCACTCCTAGACTACAAAGTTAATCACTCCCCTCCCTTTGCCACAAAACATCTACCTCTACATTTCCAGCCCTTACATTCAGTCCTGATAACAATTATTCACTATTGTATCGTAAGATACCTATCCGCATCTACTTCATCAGCCCCAACTAGACAGATTGGATACTACTCGGTGGAGATTCTAAATTCCTCTACACCCTCTGGATCTAGGTTCCCTCTTGAAAGCTTGTAAGCCAGTCACTTCTTTCCTCTGTAGCCCCACCCCCCATTCTAGGTAGCCAATGTCCAAGTTGCCCATCCCTGTCCTCTCCGTGTGGAGGGGGTGGGAATGATCCTCACTGTGAAGATTTGTTCCCTCTTTTGAGCTACTGCTTCCATTGGTGTAGGTCATGTTCATCAAATTGTATCAGATTATTCTTTTTTCCTCTTCTTTCTTTTTCTGGTTGAACTCTGATCATTCAGTCATTGAAGCCAGATCAAGTGGGTATTATCTGCAAGTGTGGGTGTACTTATGCCTGTGCCCTCTCTTCTTATCAGCTGGATGCTTCACTCTCCACTCTAGTCCTCTGTGGCTATGTCACTGGCCTCTCTAAGTGCAGCCAGAGTGCTCCTTGGAGGCCAAGATGGTCAAACTTCGTCTCTCATACTTTGGACATATTGTCAGGAGGGACCAGTCGCTGGAAAACAATATCATATTTGGTAAGGTGGAGGGTAAGGGACAAAGGGGAAGACCCCCAACAAGATGGATTGGCCAAGTGGCAGCCTCGATGGACTCATCGAGAGGTTGGCCCAGGATCTGGCAGTGTTTCGTTCTGCTGTGCATAATGTCGCTATGGGTCGGTACCAGCTCGATGGCACCTAACAACAACAAATGCCAATAGCTTTTCAAAATAAATGTGCCCATTAATTTGGCAGAACTAGAGTGCAAAAATACAGCCTAAAACAGTTTTATTTTCCCATATTCACCACTTAGTGTCTTTTCAAACTAGCTCTGTGTAATTGTGCTTTTTCTCTCTTCTTCAGTGAGCTTTTTATCTCTCACCCCATAATTTTTTCTACTCCCTGTCATTAATTAATTCATCTAAATGCCTTTTAAGTACCTCTTGTTTGTCAAGCATAAACATTATATAAACAGCTAACCAAATCTTTGACCTTAGAGTCTATTCTGACTCATAACATCACTGTAGGACAGAGTAGAACTACCTCATAGGGTTTTTACGACTGTAATCTTTATGGAAGCAGAGTGCCACATTTTTTACTGTAGAGCAGTTACTGGTTTCAAACCACTAACTTTGTGTTAGAAGTATAAAAGTTTAACCACTTGCCATCAGCACATATAGGCAATATAACCAGGAGAAAATATGTTTATATATTTTTTAAATCTTCATAAAATATCAGGTGGTTACAAGGGTTCTAGGGTAATGAGGGTAGTGAATGATTTTTTATGGGTGTTATTTTAAATGGGATTGTCTGGGAAGTAACTCTGAAAGGTTATATCTGAAATTTGAAGGATTGAGTGAACAGGCAGTGAGGATCTGTGGCTGAAGAACATTTCAATTAGAACAACAAGTACAAACTCTCTGCAGGGAGGAGCAGACATGGTGTGTTCTCTTTTATTGATAGCAAGGAAATCAAAGACATTGGATTGTCTTGAAAAGGATAGAACAAAGGAAAATGAGGTCAAACAGGTACCAGGCCCAGATCAAATGGGACCATATAGATCTTGCTTAGAAGTTTGGACTTAACGATGAAATAAAAGGGAATAATTTGGATGATTTTGAAGACAGGGATTGCATTACCTGACTTCTATTTTTAAAAGATCACCAAGCCTATTATGTTGGGAAATAGCTAGTAGAAGGCACAGAGCTTGAAATAAGTTAGGAGGCTTTTAAATTCATGCAGGTGAAAAATTATAGTGAATTACATGAAGGTGTCAAGGATAGATGTATTGGAAAGTAGTCAGATTCCTGATATCATTTGCTGGTTGTGCTAATATGATTTCCTAATAAATTGGCTGTCAGATGCCAGAGAAAAAGTTAAGAATGACTACTGGGTCTCCTGATATGGACATACAGGAAATTGTAGTTGCCATATACGTCTCAGAAAGAGACCAAGATAGAAACAGATTTATTGGGCAGATAAAAATTAATAATTCAGTTTGAACCGTATAAAGTTTGAAAAGTCTGTGAACATTCAAATATTAAAGTCCTAATGGGCAGTGTGGAGTTCAAGTAAGTGATCTGGATATAAAGGATAGCATAACAGTTAATAGTAGCTAAAAACATCATTTAAAGTCAGGGGACTGAGTGAGTTCTCCTTGAAAGATTACTGTAAGGTCCAAATCTTGGAGCACTTCAGAATTTAGAAGTAGATAAACTGGTATTCTACAGAGACTGTGAAGAACTATTAGTGATGTAGGAGGAAAACTAAGAGGGCTTGTGTTTTAAAAACCCAATGAATAAAGTTCATAAAGGAGGAAGACATTGTACAAATATCATATGCTGGCTCTAGATGGAGTAACATGAAGTCTAATAATACACCATTTGTTAGAATTTGACAAGGAACCCTGGTCGTGCATTAGGTTTAGCATTGTACTGCAACCCAAAGATCCTAACTGGACCCACCAACCTCTCCACACAGAAAGATAAGACAGTCTTTTTCTGTGAAGATAAACATCCTCAAAAACCCTACCGAGCAGATCTACAAATCTACTGTGTCCTACAGTATTTCTATGAGTCACAATTGACTTGAAAGCAGTAGGTTTGGTGGGTTGGTACGTTGGAAAATTTTTGTGAACTTGATAAGAACTGCTTTTGTAGAATGATGTGTGCCAAGGTCCGATTTGATATAAATTCAAAGAAGAATGACTAGAACATATTGATAACCCTTACAAGTTAGTTGTATTAAAAGGGACTAGAGAATAAGTTCTCCATTTTAGTTGTAAATAGTGTAATTTCAATCGTTAAACTATCAATCTGTTTATGATTAGAAACTCTCAGCTCTCACCTTGAAAATACTGTTTATACAAGATGACTGAACTTGATGTCTGTATTTCCTTGCTTGACTCTTCTGCTCCTCCACTATTCCATAAATAAAGAAGATGCGATGATGAAAGAGATGTAAGAAGAAGGAGAGGAGATAGTTGTTCAGCATTAATATGCTTGGACTTCAAGTGTCCTTTGGATCCAGCAATATTTATACCTGGTCCTCTGTGCTGAGAAAATGTTCAAACTTTGTTTTATTTGTATGTTTGATTTGTTTCCCTTTTATCTAGAGTGGAATCTGGTACAATAGTTTCCTTCTGTTAACTTGGCCATTTCCTTTAATATATATGTTTTTCCATGAAAAATTTAAAGCACAAAAACACATGTATGCATACGTACATATATGTAAACCTATTGGTTATTGTTTAATGCCATCAAGTCAGTCTGACTCCTAGTGACCCTGTGTATTTCAAGGAGCAGCTAGTGAGTTTGAACCATTGACCTTGTCATTCAAACCTACATAGCGATCCAGTGTCTTCTCCTAGAACACCACACCAGAACTCCACATGTATACATATATACATAATATATTTATACACACACACACACACACAAAAGTTTACTTCACAATTTGAGGAAAAACTAAATTCAAATATAATGGAATTTTCCTGAAACAGTTTAATCCCCTTGTACACACATACACACATACACACATACACGGAGGCGGGGTCGACCAACTTAGAGACCCACAAGCGCAGCTGAAAGCGTCTCATTACTACCCTGTCACCCCTGCTGCGCTTCTGCCTCTTGGCTGACTTGATATCCTAGGACAGAAATCCCACCTTAAAAGCCATAGCCCAAGGAGATTCGTGTTTAACAGCAACCATATAACCACCACTCATCTGTTTGTCGTGCTGTAGTGGTTTGAACTGCTGTGATTCTGAGGGCTATGCCACCAGTATTTTAAATAACCAGCAGGGTCACCCATGGTGGACAAGTTTCAGATGAGCTTCCAAACAAAGACAGACTAGGAAGAAAGAGTGACAACTACTTCCAAATCGCTAGTCACTAGTCACTAAAAACTCTATGAATAGCAGAGAAACACTGTCAGATACAGGACCGGAAAGTGGGAAGGCACTCAGAATGCAACTGGGGGTAAAAATGCCTCCTCCAAGTAGAGAAAAGCTCACAGAACCTTCATTTGCTAATGGGCCACAAATCAAAATG
>NW_006408709.1:1581777-1590337 GCF_000296735.1 Chrysochloris asiatica | reverse complement strand
ATGACATGACCCAGAAGAGCCTCAGGAGCGGGAAGCGGAGGAGTTTAGCACGGGTTCCCTCTCAGTGCTCTCGCAGTCGGTCAAGAACAACACTCAAGTGCTCATCAACTGTCGCAACAAGAAGCTGCTGAGCGTCATGAAGTCTTTCCACAGGCACTGCAACATGGTGCTAGAGAATGTAAAAGAGATGTGGACCGAAGTCCCCAAGAGTGGCAAGGGCAAGAAGTCCAAGCCCATCAACAAGGACTGCTACATCTCCTAGATGTTCCTACTTTGGGACTCTGCCATCGTGGTCCTGCGGAACCCACTCATCGCGGGCAACCAGGGACCCAAAGCTACCTATTGTCAATTACTGCTATGTTGTTATGTGCCGTGGAGTCTGCAAATCTCTATGGGAGCAGAAAGCCTCATCTTTGTCCCATGGAACAGCTGGTAGTTTCGAACTGCTGACCGTGAGATTAGCAGCCTGATTCGTAATTACTGTTGTTGTTGTTGTTAAGTGCTGTCGAGTCGGTTCTGACCCAAAGCGACCCTGTATAGGGTTTCCAAGGAGCGACTGGTGAGCTTGAACCACTGACCTTGTAGTTCAAAGGGCTTTGCAGTCTGGCTCATTGACCCACAGTGCCACACCAGGACTCCGTAATTACTGCTATAATCATATTAAATAATGTATTTAATATGTATTTAATATAATTATTAAATACAGCACCCCTAGAGGTAGGAATCCATTTTATACAAGAGGAAAATGGAGAAAAGTAATTAATGCATAAATAATTTCTTTTAGAAGTATCAGCACACGTTTGATCCCTATGAGGTAGAGGTTAAAGATGCGCCAAATGTCCAACTTTTCCAAAATGATATCACTCCTTCATCTCTTACGTCAACTACTACTGTTGCCCTCAATACTATACCTCATAGTCTAGCAGTCCACAATTCACTGTAACATCTCACAGAACTCATGAACCTTAAAGGAAATGACTCATGTGTTTGTGGTGGTGGTGGTGGTGGCTATGTGCCTCCAAGTTGTTTTCAACCCTGTAAAGTATATCTGAGGCTATGAATCTTTATGGGAGCAGACAGTAACATCTTTTTCCTCTAGAGCAGCTGGTAGATTCACACTGCTGACTTTGCGGTTAGCAGCCCAATTCATAACCTACTCTACTATCCCAAATATGTATTTCAGAGATCGGTCTGGAGGACTTTCTTCATTCATCCCAAATCCGCAGGCCAGAGGGCATGCTGTTGACTCACACAACTGTGAAGGATTAGGAATCATATCAGGCAATTGGTCCCACCCAGGCTTAAGTCCCAAGAAACAGAGTTTAGAAGGAGGTAGCACAGGATACTGAGCAAGAGAATGAACTTTGTCATAGTGTTAAATATTATCTCTCAGGTCTGGTTCAGCATGGCTACAGAGACACAAAATGGCTGAAAACAAAAGAAGATAATTTTACTTGGTTGGCCAAGCAAAGGGGCACACAGGGACTCGCATTGCTAAGATGCCCCCCTCCCTGCCAAATCATAGACCAGCAGTCTTTAAGAATGATAATGTGTCTCATTGTTATGTGTCAGAATGATTCACCACTTGTTTTTTGCACAACCTCAGTCAGGGAGGGAGGTCACAGAGATAGTATTTTACCCATGTTCATGCTTTTATGAAGGAGTGTTTTCAGCCTCAGGATGTCAATAGCTCAGATTAAAGACATGTTTGCTATTATGCATGTTAGGCAGGAAAGATTTAGTCTCAGCCAGTTATTCCACTCTAGTCTCTTGTTTTTCTTAGTTAAGCAGGAAGCTGGAAGTTTGAGTAATAAGGAAACAGCTTAGAACGGGAAGCTGTATCTTTTTTTTTAACACAGATATCAAAGACAACGGTTAATTTGCAGACCACACTCCCAAGGAAAACTAAGGGTCATGAATTGAGTCACATCCTTTAATAAAACTGGGACTCTAGAAACATACTGCCTTAATCCTACCTCATTAATATAAGAGATAATTCACTCCAAAATGGGACTATAACCACAGGCATAGAGGTTAGGATTTAGAATACATCACATAATGGAGGACTATGGCTGGAAGGTCCATATTAAGTAATTCACCACAGCTTATTTCAACACAGGCCACCCCCTGGCTCTTCTAGCCACTGAACCTTTCATAACTGAGGACTAACTTCCCTCTCCTAGTCATTTTACCAGTCCAAAACTGCCATTAACCATTAGCCCTTTAGTATGGTAAACAGTCCTAAGGGTGAGGTTATTCAGGCATCAATCATTCAGGTCTGCTGTCAGTACCCATCTGATCTGGGCAAGTTTCCCATAAGTTTGTGTCATTTTCACCTTTAGCATCTGGTAAATTTTGTTCAAAAAATTTTCCCTTGCTCTGAGTCTCTCTTTCAGCTACGATTTTTCTTGCTTTTCATTTGTCATTTATTTCTATACAAACTTTTCTGCCTTGGGAATGGACACTAGGTTCAGTTGCTGTGAAAGTCCAGATTACTTGTAGCAAGGTCAGTCTAATAAATGCACCCCCTTAGTCCACTCCTATTCAGATTGGGTAAGGTTACATAGGTACAAGATTAGTGGGCCATCTTGACCACTAGCACTATTCACTGTCAACACCAATTTTGCCATATGGTGGAAAGTAAAATCCCTCCTATTAGACCCTTGAATTTTTTGGCATATAGTTTCAGGGGTAGAGTTACAGTCTTTTGCTGAGGGCTCACTCATGTTTCTGGCACTCACAGCTACATCTTCGGTTCTGGGTATGTAGCACCCAGCAGGAAATAAGTAATTCTAAGTGATAGAGAGAAAAATGTACAGTGGCAACAGCATCCTAGAGTACCCCCAGGTACCCTCAGAAATGGAAGAATCTATCCAGTAGTGATCCTCATTTTGCCCTCTCACAATGAGTGTGAGCACACACTTATAAAGGCATGTAAGCCAGTCCTTCATTCCTTTATCACCCCACATTTTAGATAAAAATGTCTAAATTGCCCATTCCAATTCTATATCAAATCATTATTCTGAGGTTTGTATACAACATGGTATCCCTGTTTAGTGTTATGCTTCTTGCATTGCGTGGGCTGTAAAGTGTGTTCTTTGGTATGAGAAAATGTAACTTGGTGGCTCAAATTGGTGCAGTATTGTTCCAACCCCTTAATGGTATTTTTGTCATCTGTATCTGTTACAGGATATACAAAGCCTAGGCCAAAATAACTATTCCTACGATGACCCATTTGTAACCACTTGGTGCCTTAGTTGTCATTGTTGTTGTTGCTGATGTTGTTAAGTGCCGTCAAGTTAGCTCTGACTCATAATGACCCTGTATAGAGTATTTGAGGAGTGGCTGGTGAGTTTGAACCACCAACCTTGCAATTAAAACCCACCTTGTGGTTGAGTGCTTATCTTACAGTGCCACACCAGGACTCTATATAATCCACTTGCAAGCTATTTTCAGGGCGTTCTCCCAAGGGAATTAGTCCCATAGTCATCTACAGCCTCTGTCTTTTTTGCTAGAAAACGACAGAATAGTCATTGTTCCATTTTGTGCCTCAGTGGGTGTAAGAGGGATGTGCCAAGATGCAGCTCATTTCTGAATTGCTATAGCACACAAATGCCCATTCATTTCATTTCATGGACTCAACTGGCCAACTCAAGGGCACATACCAACATGTCTACTTGCTGGTTCCAATCTATGATTCATGCTTAACAAGAGTATTTACTCTTTAGCAAAATTCTCTGAAATAAGAAAACTAAGACTCAGATCCACACAACTATTAACTGACATTAAATTGCAAGAAGTCTTTTGATCTCCAAAAATTCAATATTGCCATTAAAATGATACCTTTGGTGCTACCTTTTGGTCATACATAGAATATTACAGAAGGCTAATACAGCAAAATAGGAGCTATTCCTAAAATTTTCTAGGGTAGACCATCTAATAGAAAACGTTTCCCTTTTCCTATGTTTACATAATTTGAAGATTCAGCATCTCTTAATGGAAGAACCAGCTATGAAGCTACATGATACAAAGTATAAGAAAAGTTGCTGCAAGAGAGAGAGCATGCAAGGGAAATATTTTTTCCCTCTATGTTCTCCTCAGTCCAAAAGAAAAAGAAATATCCAGCAGAAAACAGTACATGAGACTACAGAAGAAAAATGACTTTTTAAGGTCAGAAGAAATTCTTAAAGTTGGGTTGAATTTCTTGACTTAAATTTTTAAAAAATATTTTAGGTAAATTCCAACTTAATATTAAAATCCAAGTATTATCAAGGTTGTCACTCCTTAAACTCATTGTCCTTGCATAATTATATTACACAAAGTAAATGTACTTTATAAAATTAATTAAAAATATACACTAGAGTAGAGAGATAAAAATGCAATGAAATATAATACTGTGCATTCTAAACTCAAAGGTTCAAGCTATCATATGAGTTATTTAATTGGCTAGCATTACAATGATGTCTTACACACTTTAATAAGAACAAACCCTACTTTCAAGCTATTTACCATTCAGGCCTATCTATTGAGTACAGCTATATTGTCTTTCAATAGGAAATGCTGCCAACATTATTAATGGCATATCCCAACAATAAGCAAGGAGAGAAGAACACGAACAATTTATCTATTTTCTTCTAAACACTACTGGTTGAAGAAAAAAAAAAAAATCCATAAACAGATAATTTATAAAGCGGAAAAGCATGGAAGGCTCCAGAAACTAACAAAAAATAGCATAACCCCTCACCATTTCATACAGAAAAACTCTTTAGATCAAAACCAGTGTTATAGTCACCTGGAGAGCTCATTCCAAATGCAGAGGGCCATACCCATCCCTGAGAGTCTGAATCTTGAGGCTTGGGGTAAAATCCGCCTAGCCCTTGTTGATCTTTATTCTGAGTCCTACTAAGTCGTCCAGTCATCAAAACCTTATTTCTCACACTGCGAACGTGAATGCCATTTGGAGGGTTCAGAATATCATTCACCTGATAATCAAAGACTATTTTAATATATATGTTACATATGTATGTGCAAGTTGTTGTTCAGACTATGTCAGCATGTTTAGCCACTGTAAACCTTAGGAATATCAATGAAACACTTTCAGATAGCACCAGAATATTGAATATGAAAACATTATGAATACCACCAGAATAATGTCAGATATAATTCCTGAAGATGAGCCCCTCAGATTGGAAGGCATTCAAAATACAACAGGGGAAGAGCTGCCTCCTCAAAGTAGAGTAGACAGTTAAGACATGAATGGAATAAAGCTTTCAGGACATTCATTTGCTTATGGAGCACATCTCAAAATGAAGAGAAGCAGCTACAGACAGCCATCAATAATCAGAAATTGGATTCATGAAGCATGAATCTAGGAAAATCTAAAATTGTAAAAAATGAAATGGCCTACGCATTAGAACTGAAATACACTGGTATTGGCCATTTTTAATCTGACAAGCATATAGAATGATAAATTGAAGAGGAATGATATTACATTCATCATCAAAAGAACATTTCAAGATCTATCTTGATGTATAATGTCTAAGATAAGATAATATTCATACAACTAAAAGGAAAATCAGTCAATAGCACTATTATTCAAATTACACACCAACCAATAAAGCCAGTGATGATGAAATTGAAGAATTTTATGAACTTTCACAGTCTGAAATTGATGAAACATGCAATCAACATATATTGATAATTACTGATGATGGAATGCAGAGGTTGGAAATAATGAGGATCAGTAGTTGGAAAATATGGTTTGGTGATAAAAATTATACTAGAGGTCACATGATAGAAATTTGCAAGACCAATTACATTAATTGCAAAAACATTTTTAAACACATAACACACATCGATGTCATCAGAAATGAAACTGACTTCATCCATGGAAAGATACATCGGAAACACTTCATATCATCCACGAAAACAAATGCCGGTGGCTGATGATCAATTGCTCACATGCAAGTTTAGGATGAAGCTGAAGAAGATTTAAACAAGTCCACAAAATCCAAAATAGGACCTTCAACATCTAAAGAACAGATTTGATGCATTAGACACTAGTGACCAAAGACCAGAAAAGTTGTGGGATTACATCAAAAATCTCATACAGAAAGAAAACAAAAGGTCATTAAGAAGACAAAGAAGAAGGAAAAGATCAAAATGGATGTCAGAAGAGTGTCTGAAATTTGTTATCCAGCATAGAGATGGTAAAGGTAAAGGAAGAAGTGAGGAGGTAGAAGAGCTGAACTGAAAAATTTAAAGGGTAGAGTATTGTAGTGAAATATGCAAAGACCTGGTGTTACAAAATTAAAAGGGAAGAACAAGCTCAGCATTTCTCCAGTTGAAAGGACAAAAGAAAAAATTCAGACCTTGACTTGCAATATTGAAGTAGTCTATGCACAAAATTCATCTATACCAAGAAATTTGCAAGAGAGCTACATGGCAAGCAAGTGGTAAGAGACTCATATTTTTGCCCATTACAAAAAGAGGCAATCAAAGAGAACGTGGAGATCATTGGATAATATCACATGCAAGTACAATTTTCATTAATGGTAGGGACAGTGCATTGACAGGAAGATGCCATAGGTTCAAGGCAGAATCAGACAAGGACGTGGAATGAGGGATACAACTGCTGACATTAGATGAATCTTGGCAGATATCAGAGAATACCAAAAATCGTTTTGCCTGTGCTTTATTGACTATGCAAAAGCTTTTGACTGTGTGGTTCATGACAAGCTATGGACAACATTGTGGGGAATAAGTATTCCAGAACACTTAATTGTGCTCATGAAAAACCTGTGCATTAAACAAGAAACAGTTATTCGAACAGAACAAGGGGACACTGAATGGTTTAAAATCAGGAAAGGTGTGTGCCAGGGTTGTATTCTTTCACCGTACTTATTCAGTCTATATGTTGAGCAAATAATCCAAGAAGCTGGATCATATGAATAAGAACATGGTATCAGAATTGAAGGGAAATTCATTAACAACCTGCAATATGCAGTCATTCAAACAAAACAGGGAGATAGTGAATAGTTTAAAATCAAGAAAGGTACATGACAAAGTTGTATATTTTGCTATACTTATTCAATCTGTATGCTGAAAAAATGATGCAAGAAGCTATTTGGCATCAGGATTGTAAGAAGACTGATTAAAAACCTGTGATATGCAGATGGTACCACTTTTCTTGCTGGAAGTGAAGTGGACTTAAGATAATTACTGATGAAAATCAAAGACCACAGATTCTGTATGGGTTGCACCTCCATGTAAAAAGAAGAAAATTCCTCATCCCTAGATCAATAAATAACATCATGATAAATGGAGAATAGATTGAAGTTGTCAAAGACTTCATTTTCTTTTGATCCATTATGCACACTCATGAAAGCAGCAGTCAAGAAATTAAATGATATATTACATTAGGCAAATAAACTGCACATGGCCTCTTTAAAATGTTCAAGAGCAAAGATAGCAGTTTGAGGACTAGGGTACTTTTAATCCAGCCCATGGTATTTTCTATATGCATGTGAAAGTTAGACATTGACTAAGGAATACTGTAGAAGAATTGGTGCATATGAGTTATGGTGTTGGAGAAGAATATTAAAAGTACCATGGACTGACAGAGGAACAACAAATCTGTTGAAAGAAGTATGCAGCCTTAATGCTCCTTAGAAGTGAGGATAGTGTAACTTCATCTCTTTTAATTCGGAAATGTTATCATGAATAGTCAGTGCCTGGGGACTTTGTACCTTTATCATCCTCTCGTTTTAGGTAGCAAATGTCTAAGTAGCCCATCTCTATCGACCCTGTGTACAGAGGGGATAGCATTGATATTTGATGTGAAGACTCCTTCCCTCTCTGATCCTCTAGTCAAGTTCTGATTATCAAGCCATTGAGACTAGGTCAAATGGGTACTATCTGCAACTTTGGTTGTTCTTGTGCACCTCCTCCTCTCATATCAGCTGATGCTTCACTCTCAACTCTAGACCTCTGTGGCTATGGCCTTGTCCTTGTCCACGGGCTCAGGTGTCCCCAGGTCTCACCACACTTTGGACCAACCAGCCCTTTCTCTTCTCTTCTCTCTCTCATCGCCAGGTCAACGGGAGTCTGTGGAATATGGTTGAACTTCATTGCTGCCTTGCCCCCTTTTCCACTAACCAGGAGACTAATATAGTCATCAGCAAGCTTACATGGCTGCTCATGTGTTCCCTTTGAGTTTCAGTCTTAGAGGGGGATTTCTCCTGAAGGAATTTGACTGCTTGCCTTGATGGCTTCCCTGCAAACAACGTGCTATTCCTGTAGTAGTCACTCATACTGCCATTTTTGTTTGGGGTTTTTCTTGATGATATTTCTTTGAAGATGTATGTTCTGTCACTCTAGTTGTTCAAGGCTGGCCTGCTTGTCCTTTCTAGTGGGAATGTCTCCCTTCAGAAGGTTCTGGATGGGACTCAGGATTCTACCTAAGGTCCTATGCACTACAAAGGCTCTGCAGGAGGCTTATTTCACTGGACAAGTTCTAGAACCCCTTTTAGATATTCCATATAATATTTAATTATATATA
>NW_006408709.1:1580168-1581677 GCF_000296735.1 Chrysochloris asiatica | reverse complement strand
AGCAGGATTACAATTAATGGGTAGAAATGTTTCTTGTCCATTTCATTTTTCTGTATGCACATAGTCACAATTATGGATGGCAAACTAAAACACCATTAAAATGCAGCATATGTTTCTCCCATAAAATGGTGCAGTATAAATGATTTACACTTAACAATTCAAAAAATAATGTTTTAGAGCTTAAATATTTCCAATGAGATGTAGTAGAAGAGCATGCTGTTAACTACAAGAATATGCATAGTAAAACATGTTAATATTGCTGAGCATAATAAATAAGAAATGGCTTTCTTATATATTGGAGTGCAGGGAGACTGAGAAATCAGTTTGGTAGCTGAAATATACAGTGAGTCTTGAATAATGAATGCTGATTTGAAATGATCATGATGTTGAAAAAGATAGAGGAGGTTAAAAAAAAACAACACTTTAGCAGATGGCAAGAGTAAATTGAAATGTAATCTAAGCACCTGAACTTTTGTAGAAACACACATTAGCAAAAACTCAATTATGAAAATCTAATTACATTTCTTGTGAAACCTTCTTTTAAATGTTCATCACTTATTAGCAGATTAGTATTTGTAACTACTTGAAAAAGACCTAGTAAAATATGACAAACTATAAAATACACATGACTCATTCATTTAATCATCATGTTTCATGATTATCAAGAAACTGTACACAAGTTCACATGTGACTAATAGCTAATGTCCTCATTACAAAACAAATTTATGTTTCCAAATTGAAAAAACAAAGAGAAAGAAATATTCTTAAATGATTCTTAACTAGAAGCAAGCACTCCTCTTAGGATTCTTCTAGAATCTTTGTTTTTTAACTCTTTACTTTTCTCTTGTTTGTAAAAGTGAAGCAGCATTATTTGATTGCTTTCTATTGCTGTTATGATTAAGAACAAGTGCAAAAACTGATTAATATGGCAATCAAGATAATTCAATAAGATTAACTTGTAAGCAGTGGAAAGATCATCAATATCAAAGGCAACAGAAAAAGAAATACTAAGGGATCCGTTAATTTGCTAGCTTTGAAGTTTCTTTAGAAAACTGTTCTTAAATTCATAAATATAGCTCATAGTGTCATCAATTGAAGATATGCACAGATATGCAGGGAGAAAATACCCCTCTAAGGGTTAACTTGGTTTTAAACTTAAATGTGACTTCTTTAATTTGAAATGTGGCTAGTTGCATCATATCTAAATTAGAGATATGTATCACTGTCTCTTTCTGCCTCAGGACAACACTAGAAATGAGACGTTTCATTTCAGTGCATTTTTCTCCAGTTGAAATTGTGTAAATAAATAGATTGGGAAAGATTTAATGAAATCATCACTAGCCTAGAGCCAGCTAGTGGCCTTCTGCTAAACATTTGGTATAATCAACTGTCTAAGAGATTGAAAGTCCTAAATAATGGAATTTAAGGCTATTGCTATCTCAGAGAAGTAAGAACCTAGAAAAGGCCTGGCATAGAATCCTGTTTAAAAAGATTTCTGTGGATTTGATT
>NW_006408709.1:1577442-1578798 GCF_000296735.1 Chrysochloris asiatica | reverse complement strand
AAAAAAAAAAAATCTCTCTATGACTCAGTGTCCTAGTAGGAAAATTCTATCAAAACCAGTTGCAATTAGGTTGACAGTCTCATAAATGTTAAAAGTAGAATTCTGCTCCATAGGGTTTTCAGTGGTTGATTTTTTAGAAGTATATTACAAAATGGTGGCACAGGACTTGGCAGTGTTTCCTTCTATTATACATAGATTCCACTGAGTCAGAACTGACTAGAGGAGATCCAACAACACAGCAACAGATTTTAAAGCCTTTTTTCTGAGGTGCTTCTGAATGGATTCAAACCTTAAACTTTTGGGTTAGTAGCCAAAATTATTAACTGTTTGTAAGCCAAAAAGCAAAACAAAAGTGTTTAGAAAAGACCAGTAGTACTCATGCTGTTCTACCTAGAACATTAATATTACTTAGAACACATCATTGAAAGCAGCAAAAATAGCTCTGGTCACATTAGCCTTGCATCAACTAAAATGGTGATGTATTTTATATTGCATCTTAAAGTTTTTCCTTGAAGGAGTTCTGTTGCTATAAAATATTTTTAAATCAGTAGTTTGAATGAATATTTCTGAAATAACATCTGGCTCTGGTGATAGTATAGTAATTTTATATAAGACATATAATTTTCTACTCTTACCATGAGTAACTTTTGTACTCACAACTTCTGTAACAAGGGTCTTTATCAATATCAGTTTACATTGAAGAATGGGCATAACTGCAAGAGGAATGAAGATAGTATAGTGGAGAAACTGTTAGATGTCTTGACTTTGTAAAAAGAGAAAAGTGTTATGAATAGTTAAATACATTCAAGAACAAGTAAGAAGGAATACTACTTATTAACGTTCACACTGAATAGGAGACAAAACAAAATTCTTATATGATCATGTAAGTTACTTCTGTACTGTTAATTAAGTCCTAAAACTAATTCTAGAGCAAGCAATTCATGATATTTATGGAATTTATTTGTTTGCAGTTACCTTTATTTTTAACTTTGTACTGTGAGTTGAGTGAAGGTTTTCAGAAAAAAATCATCAGTTTTATAGTCAACAAATCATACACTTAATTTCATTTAAATGATTTCAGTTTTCTCAATGTGACTTCACTTATCCCATTTCCTCCCTCTGTTTCTTGTTTCTATTACTCCTCCTTTACCAATTGTTGGGGCAGAAGGTGATGATAGCCAAGGAGTGGCTATAGCTTATAAGGGACCCTATCCTTTGAGCTGGGGGCCACTGGGTGGTTCCAGAGGAATGCTAAATCATTCCTATGTATGCTGCCATATTAGAATAATGTTACACTGTTATACAACCTGTAGATCATATTTGGCAAGATGTCTTCTTTGTTCTGTAATAGTACTT
>NW_006408709.1:1574968-1576492 GCF_000296735.1 Chrysochloris asiatica | reverse complement strand
ATCTACCTCTATATTTCCTACCCTCACAGTCAGTCCTGATGGCAATTATTCACTAGTGTACCACAAGAGTCTTATCCCCATTTCCTTTCACCAGCCCAACGGATGAGAAATCATTCATTGGGGATTCTACCTTCAGTGGTGATTCTACCTTCCCCCTCGCTGTCTGGAACTAGCCTCCCTCTTGAAAGCTTGTAAGCCAGTCACTTCTTGCCATTACAACTGCCCCCATTTTGGGTAGCCAATGTTTATGTTGCCTATCCCTGTAAACCCTGTGTACCAAGGGGTTGGGATTGATCCTCCCTGTAAAGATATTTTCCCTTTTGTGAGTTACTACATCCATAAGTATATGTAAAGTTCATCAAATTGTAACAGGTTACTCTACCTTTTTTTTTCCCCCCTCTCTTCTTTTTTCTTCTTCTAGTCGAGTCTGATCATCCAGCCATTGAAGCCAGGTCAAGTGGGGACTATCTGCAAGTATGGGTGCTCTTGTTCATCTCCCCTCACTTCATATCAGTTGGACGCTTCACTCTCCACTCTAGTCCTCTGTGGTCATGTCACCCGGGATCTTGCCGTACTGGTGGCCATCCAGATCTCCACCTGGGTTCAGGGGGTCTATTGAATACAGTTGGGTTTAGCTCACAACTTTATTGTTGTTTTGTCCCCTTCTTCCCATATTGGTGACCAACGTGGTCATGAGCCAGAACACATGATTGCTCATGTATTCCCCTTGAGTCTCAGTCTTGGAAAGGGGTTTGCTCTGAAGGGTCCTGACCACTTGCCTTGATGGCTTTCAGCAAACAGCTTACTTCTTCTTGTTGCAATCAATCAGACTGCTGTTATTATTTCGGATTTTTCCTGCTGGTCTTTCTTTTATGAAGTATCTTCTGTTCTTCTAGCCACTCCAGGCTGGTCTACTCATCCTTTCCAGTGGAAATTTCATTCCTCAGTCAGTTCTGGATGGGGTTCTGGATTCCACCTATGGTCTTGTGCAATGTAAAGGTTCCACAGGAAGCCTCTTTCACTTGGAAACTCTAGCCCCCTTTAAAGTATTCCAGTGAGTTATAGGCTGAAGACGGACTTACAAGCTTTCTGTGGTGGTGATTCTGGCTATTTCTTTATCCCCACCTCAATGGTAGACAAGGGAAACCAAGAATCAAAAGACAGCCAAGCATCTTATCACTATTCCCCTCTTTTACCCTTTCAAACCTCTCCTCAATCCCTGTATCCTAGAGCCCTGTTATTCCAAGGTTGTACATACATCATAATTTACCTCTGTCCCACTTAGCCCATGAGAACCTGCCTAACTGTTCTCCCATGAGCCTTGTTCTTCCATTCCCCTCCCCCTTCTTGTGTATTACTCCCCTCCACCCCCACAACACCCAAGCTATCCTGTGTCTGTCCCTTACCCTGTGCTCTGTCTTCCTCTCCCTCCATCCATTCCTCTCATCCCATACAGCCTGGGAGAGAGAGAGAGCGAGCTCTGGTAGCCTAGTGGTTACGAATCAGGCTGTGAACCGCAAGGTC
>NW_006408709.1:1563454-1574205 GCF_000296735.1 Chrysochloris asiatica | reverse complement strand
GCCAGCACTTATTGTCCTCTATTTTTTTGATCTTTGTTATTATTGCTGGTGAGATGATATCTCATTGTTGTTTTAATTTGTATCTCTCTAATAGCTAGGGATCGTGAACATTTCTTCATATGTTTGTTGGCTGCCCTGATCACTTCTTTGGTGAAGTGTTTGTTCATGTCCTGTGCCCATTTTTTAATTGGGTTATTTGTCTTTTTCTTGTAGAGGTGTTGTAGTTTCCTATATGTTTTAGAAATGAGTCCCTTGTCTGATGTGTCATTGCAAAAGATTTTTTCCCATTCTGTGGGTTCCCTTTTTACTCTTTTGGTGAAGTCTTTTGATACACATACATTTTTAATTTTTAGTATGTCCCGCTCATCTATTTTGTCTATTTTTGTTTGTGTACTTTTCAAAATGTTTGGTAGTCTGTGTAATCCCTGTATTAGAGCCCTCACATTTGTCCCTGTTTTTTCATTGATTACCCTCATAATTTTGGGATTCTTATTTAGGTCTTTAATCCATGCTGAGTTGGTTTTTGTATAGGGCTTTAAGTAAAGGTCTTGTTTTAATCTTTTGCATATCGCTTTCCAGTGGGAATCCCATCTCCAGAGATTCCTACCTTGCAATATTTTCCTTTATATCATGACTTTTTCACTTGTGAGTGCAGGAAACTGACATCCTGGACGTTATGGTAGATCCAGAGCTTTGGAGTTGTTCTGTGAGCTCAGTTCCTGTGGGTTTTCAATCCCTTCCCCACAGAGCCTTTCCTACCTGGCTGTCTCTGCTGCCTACCAAACTGGAAGTGTGAATGCTGCCCTTTTGATCCCAAATGTCTAACCATTTTATGGTGTGCATACCTTACTAGGGGAGTCCTGGTATGATGCTGCTGGATACCGTGCTTGACCTCAGTGTTAGTTCAAACTCACCAGTCATTCACTGTAATCCTATACAGAGTCGCTATGAGTCAGAACTGACTGGATGGCACTTAACAAGAGTATACCTTATTAGGAGGCCTTGTATGGTGCTGTGGGATAAAGCACTGTATCACAAGTTCAGTGTGAACAGCAGGTGCTCCTTGGAAACCCTATACAGGGTCGCTATGAGTCGGAACTGACTCAATGACACTTAACAGCAGCAACATACTTTACTAATATTGTTGTCTCCTGTATACACCTGTCTATTGCTTTCTGAAAACTGAGTCACGGGGTGAGTTGAATTCCAGACCTGAAGGGCAACAGTGGACCATAGATTTGGAGTTCCACAAATCTCTATATGACCAGTAAATTTTGTTTTTTAATGATTTTGAATTTTGTTCCACACTTTCTTCCACTGTACCGAAGACTCTTCAAAGCAGTTAGTAGTGGTAGCAGGTCACCATCTAATTCTTCTTGTCTCAGGGTCATGGAAATTAACATACTGATGTTCATATATTTCATTAGTTCTTTGAACTAATTGTTTCCAAGTGTGTTTATTTTTCATCATCTTCTTTCCTCCACACAGGGAGAAACCAATAAGTTATACCTTAGATGACTGCAGAGTTTGCAGTGATTGTTAAGAACTTTTCAACTAAAATTTTGATATAATTAAATATTGTTTTTATTGAATGCTGTTTGAAACAAATTTTCATTATAATAAAATTGTATATGTATTCAAAGAATATCTAAAATCCAGAAATGTATGTCTTTCCTAAAGTTTTAAGATAAAGTGAAGTTTTATTCTATTGAAAGATGTATCAATGAGTAACTTTTTGAACAGGTATAGAAAACTGGAGTTACCTAACATCTCATCTACTCAAATTTCAACAGCTATTTTATGAGTTTTTTAAAAAAGAAATCTCAATTCTTAATTAGAATCTTGAAAATAGGACTCTTCCAATGCTTGTATTGGAGAATATTTTATAAAAGAAATGCAATATATTTGACAAAGAAGAAATCATGCTTAAAATTCACACTCTTTCTCACATATTCTCATAAATAAAATGATGTAAAGAATAGGCTTTCCTTATTAGCCACTTTGATTGTTGTTATTAGAAATAGTAGGAACTCATGTGACTTAACATGGCAACTATATAGGCATACATGATTATTTTGATAACAAATAAAGCGATAAGATATTAATCAGCTGAATGGATTCAACAAGTTTCAAAATATTACAAGACCAACTAGAAGGTAAATTAATGTTTCTTGTGAATGTGATTTGAATCTTCATCACTTTGTGAGAAAAGACTCATTTTCATTTTATCAGTTCTCCAAGGAAAATGTGGGTGGACAAAAGTGCCTATAAAAAAAAAAATACCTAATCAAAAGAGTATAGAATTTTGAGAACCTCAGACCAGAGATTGAAGACATATTGTTTACGTTAAAGTAGGAAATGTGCTAAATCATATGGAATTCTTAAATACAGAGAGGTTTCAGTTTATGGAAAAATCCATTATTTTTTATTTCAGTTTTCCACGAAGTTTTTGAAGCACCATCATATATAATGGTTTACTAAAAGTTAGGCATAGTCAACTAAATAATTTATAAAATTTTTATTCAATTAGGTATGGTGGTTATGGTGGTGGTTATGTCCTAAGGAGTCAGTTCTGACTTACAGAGACCTCATAAAGGGTTTCGGAGGCTGTAAGTCACTTACAGGAGCAGAAAGCCTCATCTTTCTCCTGTGGAACAGCTAGTACTATTGAACTGCTGACCTTGAGGTTAGCAGTCCGACTCATAATCACTACACTACCTAGGGAAGGAAAATGAAATGTTTACCTGAATATGAAGAGATTGTTGTTGTCCTGTGCCATGGAGTCAGCTCCTACTCATAGTGACTCTGTACAGGCTTTAAATCTCTGAAGTAGTAGAAAGACTCATCTTTCTCCCCATGCAGTAGTAGACAGAATGAAACCACGGATCTTGTGGTTTGCAGTCCAGTGCTTATAATATGGAGCCACTGTGCTCCCATGAAGAGGTGTCAAACTAAATTATCTCACTTAATTTTCCACCCATCCACTCGATATAGATTGACATTTCTTAGTTAATAGGAGAAAACCATGGATGGTGCAAATGGTCACCAACATACTTGGCTGCTAGGTTGGAGGTTATAATTCAACCAGAGGCAACTTGGAAGAAAGGTATGGCAATCTAATTCTGAGAAATTTGTATTTGATACCCTATGGAGTACAATTTTACTAAGTCACACATAGGGTCACTGTGAACCAGAATTGACTAGATGGCAAACAGCATTTAAAAAAAAGATTCATTTTTTTCTTCTGAGACCAAAGAAATTGAGATCTTCTATAAAGAAATGGCTGCTTGCTGCACATTTAGCAATGTTATGACTCATCTAAGTTTAGCAGTTAGAAAACCAGCTTATTCATTTCAAATATTTTGACACATCAGTAGATTAATTTAATAATACTACAGAAAATCTTGACATTATATTTGGACCAAAAAAAACCCAACAACTAGAAAATAAAAACCTAAACCAAGGCTTCAACATGAACACTTGTATAAATTCATCTAAAATGCTGTACTGCTCTTTATGAGATATATTCAAAATATATCTTTAATTGCATTGCTTGTTTGAGTGTGCGAAGGGGATCTTTTTCAACTCAAGAGTAATTAGATTATTGACAAAAAATAATGATAAACCAGATGTTTGACAAGAATCTACACTATTCTTTTGATTAACCACTGAGCATGATTTTTCTTCCCACTGGCCTTGTCCTACCCATCACAGGGTGCACAAATTACAATTTAGAATCATATCTCACTCTACTATTGCTGTGCTCCCAAAGTGACAAAAAGGAAAAGGGTTTTCCTTCTTATTTAGTTGAGTTGATCTGTAAAGCAGATGGTTAATTCATTGCACCTGTAACCAATTAGTCATTCAAAGCAACTGATTTATCACAGTAAATTGTTGCCTTGCCAGTCTGAGAAGCAGGTGCATAGTCAATGGCTAAATCATCAAGTGGCTGGGTACATAAAATGAAAATAATCCAGTATAAAATTATTCCAGATTAACGTGCAGAAAAATATGACTAGCTATAATGCTCCCATTTCTAAATTAAGAATCTAATTATTTCAGGTTTTTAATCACAGTTTTGAGAATTTTCTTTTTTGCCTTCTGCTATTTGGCTACTGAATTAGGCAGATGGATTTTCAGTTGAGGATTATCTTAACTTTCTTTTTAACTGAGATTTAGAATTTCGTTTTCTTTCTCCTTGAAACTATGAATTCCTTTAAGATATTTTGCTTCACTACCAGGTAATTTTACATAGAAAAGTTAACTTCTAGTGCAGACCCCATAACTAACTGCCAAGGACCAGGCATAACTCAGTCACTGTTAGGTTTATTTAGAAAGGAAATCTCTGTAGATGATTCTATCATTACATTATCAAGGTTACAGTCTTAAATAGACTTGAACCATGTTATCATCGGAGATTGTTTAAAGATTTTCCTCTTTCACAGATGTATTATTTGAAGTTTGGGCATGAGTCCAGTGGCATTGTTTTCTTTGCTGCCACCATTTTGGGAAAATTGCATCAGTGCAACTCAGTGCATTAACAGGAAGCTGTCAGAAATGTAAGCACAAATCAGAAGAGGAGAAGGAAATAAGGATATCATTGCTGACATCAGATGGATCTTGACTGAAAGTAGAGAATACCATAAAGATATTTACTTATGTTTTATTGATCATGCAAAGGCATACAACTATGTGGATTAATCAAACTATGGATAACACTGAGAAGAACTCCAGAGCACTTAACCGTGCTTATAAGGAAGTCATTATAATAGATTAAGGGGACAATGCATGCCTTAAAATCAGGAAAGTTATGTTACAGGATCATAGCATTTCCCCATATACCAGATACATTATTAAATCTGTATCTGTATTGAGAAAAGAATCTTAGAAGTTGGATAATATAAAAAAGAACATGCATCAGGATTGGAGGTAAAGTCCTCAACAACCTGTGATGTTCAGATGATACAACCTTGCTTGCTGTAAAGTGACAAGGACTTGCAATATTTATTGATGAATATCAACAAATGCAGCCTTCAGCATGGATTGATCATTAATGTAGAGAAAACAAAAATCATTACATTTGAATGAATAAATAAATTCATGATTGTTTTTGTTGCTGTTAAGTTCTGTTCAGTAGATTCTGACTCATAGTGACCATTCATAGGGTTTCCAAGGAGAGGATAATGAATCTGAACTACTGACCTTGTGCTTCAAACAGAACTTGCAGTCCAGTGAATTATCACAAAGCACCACACCAGGATTCCCAATTTCTTGATAGACAGAGATAAAGTTGAAATTGTCAAAGATTTCATTTTGTTTGAATACACAACCAATACTAATAGAGGTAACAGTCAATAAATCAGGGTCTTGTGCAACAGATTTGGCAGATCTCTTGCACAAGATCTATTTTAGTGTTAAAGAGTAAAGATGTCTGTTTGAGAATCAAGGTGTGTCTGACCTGGGCCATGGTGAAAGTTGGATAATGAATAAGGAAGAACAGAGAAGAACACAACACATTTGAATGAAGGAGTTGGCAAAGAATATTGAAAGTACTGTGGGTTGTCAGAAGAACAAACAGGTCTGTCTTGGAAAAAAAGATAAGATTGCTCCTTAGAAGGAAGGATGGCTAGATTTTCCCTCCTATTCTTTGGACATGTTGTTAGGATGGACCAGTCCTTGGAGAAAAACATCATACTTGGCAAAGTAAAAAACAGGAAGACGCCCCAATGAAATCGATAGACAAAGTGGCAGGAAAACTGGGCTCAAACATAACGATCTTGGTGCAAGATAAGGCAATATTTAGTTCTGTTGAGCATAGAGTCTCTATGAGTAGGAACTGACTCTAGAGCACCTAACAATCACAAAAACAAAGTATCTTCTAGGGTCCAGGAGGGGTCCTGGGTGGTGCAAATGGTTTAGACTTGGCTTCTAATCTGGAGTCCTGTTGTGGCGCTATAGGACAAGCACTAGACAGCTAACCTTAAGATCAGCCATTCAAACCCAGCAGCTGCTCCTTGAAAACTCTATGTAGGGTTGCTATGAGTCAGAACAGACTCAACATTTAACAACAATGACATCATCTAACCTAAGAAGGACACCTGTTGGCACAGTAGCTCAAGCCTTCAACTGCTAACCACAAGGTCAGGGATTCAAACTGTGAGTGAAAGATGAGGCTATCTGCTTCAATAAAGATTTACAGTCTTAGAGATCCTATGGAGTAGTTTTATTCTGTCAAATGGCATCTTTGTGAGTCAGAATTTACTTTATGACAGTGTTGTTGTTTTTCTGTCTTTTTGCTTTTTTACTAAACTAAGAGTTGGTGGTTCAAACTAACACATCATCACCATTGAAGAAATTTAACAATCTATTTCTATACATTTTAGAACCAAGAAAAGTTTATGGAGCCACTCCACTTTGTAATACATGTACCCCCATGAGAAGGAATAGACTTAAAAGCAACAGGTTAGGGATGAGGAACAACTCAAAAAACAATAATGATGAAAAAAGGAAGACAACAGTTCTATTTGGATGGAGTTGACATTATACAACAGATATTGACAAGTCCATTCACAGTTATAATTCCATCCTAGTTCAGACCTGAGGATCAGGAAGAATTCCTAGAATAATTGATTTCTAACCCAAGACCTGATGGTGAATCCCTCCTCCTCAAAATAAGCAAAGAAGAGTAGGGAAGACAGTTCAGGCAGGGAGAATGATATGTTCCTGGTATTTTGACTCTCAATCCCATTTTCACAGTGCTTACCAAATTATGTAATTAAATATATTTTAGACTAAGGCCTCCTCTGTTTTAAGATTCCACATTGTCTCCTTAAGAAATTATAAACCTGAGATTAAGTTTCTTCTCTCGTCCTTCTAACAAAGAGCAATTCATTTTCACCAGGAACGGTTAACACATTTTCTTTTGATGCTTGTGCTATCTGCTCATAATGGAATTTCCTATGTATGACTGCCTCCTTCATCAATTGAAATACTACTTCTTATCTTTTTAATCTCTGTTAAAAATGTTATCTTCTCTGGAAGCTTTTGCTTGCACCTTTATTCAGAATTAAATGCTCTTTTTTTTTTTACTCTGAAATTCAACTACCCTTTTCTTGTTCCACTACATGTTCCAGCAACATCTATTTTGCTCTCTTTCAAGTAGTAATTCTGTGTATGTATATGAAAGGCTAAGCTGTACAAAATATATAGGAGTCCTGGTAGCATAGAGGATTTTCTGTTGGGCTGTTAACCACAAGGTCAGTGGTTCGAATCCACTAGCTTTTTGTTCAAAAAGAGGAGACTTTTTTGTTCTCATAAAGATTTACAGCTTCAGAAACCCTGGCTGTTAACCACAAGGTCAGTGGTTCAAATCCACTAGCTTTTTGTTCAAAAAGAGGAGACTTTTTTGTTCTCATAAAGATTTACAGCTTCAGAAACCCTGCATAGAAGAGTCATTATATTTTAGAAATGACTCAATTTGGTGGGCTTGGATTTTTTTTGTAATATATTTGGAGTCCTGATGAGGTGCTATAGGGTATATACCGGACTATTAACTCAGCCTCATGGAAGTGTTGTCTAAAACAATTCTTTGTTCACAGTAGTCACTTAATAAATGCATGAAAAATTGAATTTTCCCAGGAACAAACATGTGGTTCACATTGCTAAAAAATGAAAGTTGTCTAAGGGGGGAAATTTGTGTGAATGCTTCTGTCTTGAAGTTTATGTCTTGAAACACGAGATCTGATTAACTTTTTTATTTTAGCTCTCATAACTTTTATTTTATTGGTGTTCATAAAATTATCCAGGTCCTTCTGAAATGTAGCTACAAAATTGAAGCCTCTGACCTCCAGTGATTATATTAATTTATTGGAACATTTTACTCCATGTCAGGGTATTTACTCAAAGTACAGTTTGGGAACCTTATGACGTACTGAAAAAGTCTTATGGGCTTTCATGGATGGAAACACATCCCATGCATTTGGCAGAGGTGGCAGCATAAAGCAGAGTATTTTACCAGGGATTTTATCTTGTTACTTAGAACTCCTCATAAAGACAAAGTCATGGATTCAGATTTGCGTGTATGTTCCAGGACATTGGACTGAACTTCTTAGTCTGGACAGTTACCCACAGACACCCATCAATCACTAGAAACATCAGTAGAGAGAGTTCAAAAAAGGAACACCGACTTAAAATCCATCAATAATTTGCTTTATAAGTAAGCATTGAGCACCCACTAGGGGTTCTATGCTGATCTTATGATAAGAAAGTATCAGTGACATTCTTTCACTTAAAAAAAAAAAAAATCAACATGAGGTATTTCAATAGATTGTAAAGAGACCTGCTTATCCAAGACACTCTATTTTTATTGGCTAACTTGAGGACTGTCATTTGTCAGTTATACTGCCTTTCTGAGAAAAAATAAAACACTGGAAGATATCCATGGCCTGGTTTGAAATCAGTAGACTTGATCAGTACAATAAAAGTGAAGTGACATCTCTGGACTGATACTGGGTCAATTCACTGTATTTATTTATTTTTTAAAAGTTTTTATTGTGAATTGAGTGAAAGTGTATAAGGCAATCAGTTTTACATTAAAAAATCATATACTTTGTTTCATTACAATGATTATAATCCCCTCTTTTGCCATCAGATTCTGCAAGTATGCTCCTGGCCACCAGCTCTTAGTCCGTCTCTTCCCATGAATCTAGAGTTCTCAGCTGCTTCCAGTCTCCATGTCCCAATCTCTGCCTCAATCTATGTTGTCGCTGCTGCTCTGGATAAGGTCCCACATTCTGCTTGTGCTCTTCTCCCATGATGGTCCTAGAGTCCTCTGTTTCTGGACTGTAAGATTAATTACTTACCAGTTTTTGTTAAAAAACTTCCACCTTTACAATTCTGACAGTTGAAATTAGTCATGATAACAATTACTTGCTATTGAATCATAAGAATTTTATCCCCATCTCCTTTTACGAGACCCATCTAGACAAGATGAAAACTATTCAGTGGGAACTCTAACTTCACCCATACAATCTTAAACTAAACTCCCTCTTGAAACCTTGGAAGGCCGTCACTTCGTGCTTTTATCGCCCCCTCATTTTAGGTAGCCAATATCTAAGTTGCATATCTCTATCTACCCTGGATACAGAGGGGATAGCATTGATACTTGATGTGAAGATTCCTTCCCTCTCTGTTGATATTTTGAGCTACTACCTCCATGAATATAGGTCAAGTTCATCAAATTGTAGCAATTTACCCTCATTTCCTTGATCAAAATGTCTTTTCTTTTTAATCTTCTTCAGTCGAGCTCTGATTTTCAAGCTGTCGAGACTAGGTCAAATAGGTACTATCTGCAACTTTGGGTGTTCTTGTGTGTCTCCTCTCACTTCCTATCAGCTTGATGCTTCATTCTCAGCTCTAGCGGTCTGTGGCTATGTCCTTATCCGTGGGCTCAAGTGTCTCCAGGTCTCACCACACTTTGGACCTTTCTCTTCTCTCTCTCATCTCCAGGTCAGTGGGTGTCTATGGAACGTGGTTGAACTCAGCCTATTTCTTCATTGCTGCCTTTCCCCCTCTTCCACTCACCAGTAGACAAATGTGGCCACCATCAAGCTTGCATGCCTGTTCATGTGTTCCCTTTGAATTTCAGTCTTAGCGGTGGATTTGTTCTGAAGGGACTTGATTGCTTGCCTTGATGGCTTCCCAACTAGCAACTTGTTTATTCTTGCAGGAGCCAGTCAGACTGCCATTTTCATTCTGGATTTTTTCCTTCAGATCTTTCTTTGAAGATATATCTTCTGTTGCTCTAGCTATTCCAGGTGGGTCTGCTTGTCCTTTCTAGTGGGAATGTCCCACCTCAGAAGGTTCTGGATGGGGCTCAGGATTCTACCTAAGGGTCCTATACACTGCAAAGGCTCCACAAGAGAACTACTTCAATGGGTAAGTTGTAGAACCCCTTTTCGGTGTCCTGGTGTGGCACTGTGGGTTAATGCGTCATACTGCAAAGCTGTTTGAACTGCAAGGTTGGCAGTTCAAGCTCACCAGCTGCTCCTTGGAAACCCTATACAGGATCGCTATGGGTCAGAACTGACTCGACAGCACTTCACAACAACAACAATCAGTTATAGGCTAAAGACGGGCTTACAAGCTTTCTGTAATCATGTTTCTCAACATTCCTTTCTATCCTACTCAAGTGTCTATTTTACAATAGTAGGCAAGTGAAACCAATATTCATAAGACAGTCAGGCATCTTAGTATTATTTCCCCTCTTCAGACTATGCCTTGATCTCTATATCACAGAGCCCTGTTGTTCCAAGGATGAGCATGCATCGCTATTTAACTGTATCCCACATGGCCCATGCAAACCTTTCTTTCTCAGTGTTCCCCTATCTACCTTGCTCTATACCCCCTACCCCTTCTTGTGTATTGCCCCCCCCAACATCTGAACTAAAATGTGTCTGTCCCCTACCTTTTGCTCTACTATCAATCACATCCCTTCACCTCCCCCAAGCCCCCCACCACACCTCCACCAGTAAACAACAATTTTTTTGTTTTCCTTTTTAGTATGGGTATCTTTTCTTAAGCTTTTATAATAATGGTCTTATGCAATATTTGTTCTTTTGTGACTGACTAATTTTACTCTAGCGTAGTGGTTATGAATCGGGCTGAGAACTGCAAGGTCAGCAGTTCGAAACTACCAGCTGTTCCATGGGAGAAAGATGAGGCTTTCTGCTCCTGTAAACATTTACAGCCTC
>NW_006408709.1:1556417-1559694 GCF_000296735.1 Chrysochloris asiatica | reverse complement strand
AAAAAAAAAAACATTCTGTAGCCAAATATCAATATGACTTTTGTGTCCCTTTCTTGGATTCTTGTCTTCAAGGAGGCCAGAGAAATTTCAAGATGCCATAGTTGGTAATTATGATATAACTCAGGATTTAATTTTCAGTCTGTTTCCTTTTTAGTCTGTCCCTATCCTGCTCTACAACCCCCATTCAGGCCTTTTTCCCAGTGATGTACAGTTCAAAAAATGGCCATTTTGTGCTGCCATTTGGTTTTAAGTGAAAATGGTTCCTTTAAATTTTGAGAAGGTCTGTGTGCATGTGTAGTAGAAGTCTCCATGGGTAGGGGGAGTGTCCACTTGCTCAGGCACCCCCTCTAGTCACTAGAATGGAGGTGGCCAGACAGTGAGAGACCAATGAACAGATACAAAAAAATAAAATAAAAATCCAGACCTTTATCTCCGAGAATCAGTCAGGCATCAGGCATCAGGCATCAGGCATCTGCATGGCTCTGATCCTTCCCCTTCTCAGTCTCACCCAAGATGGATTGGCCAAGCACAGCTTTGATGTTTCCATACTTATATACCTACCCCATCTTTTAACAGTAATATTTTATTCATTTGCTCTTGCATATCAACTCCTCCATTATCACTTTCTTCAAGTTTCCAACTGCTTCAGCTATGTATGAAAGATGGCATGGACATTAAACACTATTTTCCATATTATATAAAGATATAATATATTAAAAAATATATAAAATATAATTGCCAGTTTCAGTTGTTTTTGTTTATCTTAATCCAGGTAACCTTCATGTCTATAGTGCATTCTTAGGCAAATGAGCAATTTTAGGAACACAGTTCAGGATAACAGAATAGATACGCATGCACGTGTTCACACACATCTAGTGCTTTATCATTGCAAAAATTTTTTAGTCAAGTATAACTTGCCTTTTCGTTTTGTCAATTACCGTATGCTCCTAGGAAACTCTATACAGGGTCGCTATGAGTTGAGGCCGATTTGATGGCATTTAACAACAACAACAACTCTGGTAGCGTAGTGGTTACGAATCGGGCTGCGAACTTTAAGGTCAGCGGTTGGAAACTACCAGTCGCTCCGCGGGAGAAAGATGAGGCTTTCTACTCCCGTAAGGATTTACACCCTCGGAAACCCTGTACAGGGTAGCTATGGGTTGGAACCGACTCGAAGGCACTTAACAACAACAACAACAACAACAAACAACCTCTGCTTAATACTTAATGAAAACATTTAAAGAGGAAAGGGTTTTAATTGTATCTCCTTATGAGGTTACACTCTAACTGATATAATCCAAAACTAAAATAAAAATTCCAATTTTCCTAGATTTATATTTGGTATTTCCCATGTTCTGTTTATTAATGGATGTTTCTCCTCATTTTGGGTTGTACTCATAAGCAAATGAAATTTCTGAAAGCTTTAGTCCATTCATGTTATCACACTCAGTTACTTATTAGGAGGTAGCTCTTCCCCAGCTGCATTTTGCGTACCTTCCAACCTGAGGGGCGCATCTTCTGCACTATATCTGTCAATGTTCTGCTGTTATTCAGGAAGTTTTTAATGACTAAACATTATGGTCTACCTTATCTTTTTCCTAATCAGTCTTAGTCTGAAACTCCACTCAAACCTGTCCACCAAGGTTTACCCTACTGGTAAATATGTTAGCATATATTGGTAAATATGTTAGCATAAAAATATGTTAGCATATATTTCAGTTCCAAAGAAACATAGAAACCACTGCAGTATGATAAACTGGCAGACAAGATGATTTCATATTTTGTTACCTGTACATACTACCATTTTTATGGTGAAATGCTACAAATGATAGTGATTAATATTCTAGTTTCTCATGCTAGTTTCAGATGTCTTCTAAATTCTTTCAATCTTTAGTGGTCTATTTTTCTGAACTTCAGTTACCACTATATATATAGTCTTTCTAAATATATCATATTGGAATTATAAATTATAAAAATATTTCTTAGTTTTTGTGATGTGTTTGTTTGTTTGCTTGCTTGTTTTTTATCTAAGCCTATAAAAACATAAATGTCAGAAAAGTCAGATAGGTTGAATATGAGGCAAAATTATTTTAACTATTAACTAGTTCACCTCTCTTTTCAAAGCAAGGGAAGGACTTTAACCCTATTTTTGTTTACCATCCTCCTCTTTCTTTGTTTGACTAATTGTAACTTACATCACTGGGAGATTATTTGTTTTTCAACTTACACAGAATTTCTTTGAGGCTGCTCATGTCAAATGGATGCTGTCTAATAGAACAAAAACTGTCAGTAGGAGATATAATATTGCCAGTATATTTGTTAATATAACATATATTTGCTATCATCTAAGTTATATAATGAAGGATATCATGTTTAGTAGGGTGGAGGGTCAGAGAAAAAGAGGAAGACCCCCAACGAGATGGATTGGTCAAGTGGCAGCATCAATGGACTCAAGCATGCAACAATAGTGAGGTTGGCCAGGATCGGGCAGTGTTTCCTTCAGCTGTGCATAAGATCACCATGAGTAATACTGACTCAATGGCACCTAACAACAACAATAAGACATATATTTGTTAATTTCCACCTAGGTCATATTTTAGTACTGTTTTATGCAGAACTCTTAAATTTTTATTGGAGGAAAAGAAGATAGGGTAAACCAGCTTATATATTTTCATGAAGTTAAGTATATGTTTTCCTGCTTCTCTCTTCCTTTTTGTTCAGTGAGCAACTGAACTTCTTTTGTATCAATTGAATATTTCCTTTCAACTTTCTATTTTGTCCCCATAGGAAGTAATACTACTATTACTGTGGCTAGTGATAATGGTAGTAGAGATAGAGAGAGAAAAATTTGAAATTGATTCTGTCCGTCTACATTAATAAGGATATACTAGGTTAGAAGCATAAACAGAACAATCTGTGGCTTTATTTATAAACAAAGATTTATTTCTTGTTCACACATTCTGCTGTATGTTAAGGATAATCTCCAAAACAACAACCCTCCTTTCATTGAGGGGGTCCCACTATTCTGTAGTTACATCATCTGGAATACTTACCTCCCTTTGATCATAAAAACAGGAAGAATGTGCTGAAGTTTCCACTTTAGTAAATTTAATGCTATAGCTTGCAAATAATAAAAATTATTTATGTTAGCAACCCTTACCAGGAATTGGTCACAGGAACCAGTTTAAATACAAATACAGATTTGTTGTTGTTAAGTGCCGTCGAGTCGGTTCCGACCCATAGCGACCCTGTACAGGGTTTCCGAGGGTGTAAATCC
>NW_006408709.1:1554866-1555943 GCF_000296735.1 Chrysochloris asiatica | reverse complement strand
AGCCCATGGCACTTTCAATATTCTCTTCCAGCACTATAACTCAAAAGCATCAATTCTTCTCTGGTGTTCCTTACTCACTGTCCAGCTTTCACATGCATATTAGGTTATTGAAAATACCATGACTTGGGTTTGATATACACAAATTTATCATAAGCTAGGAAGAAGATGAGAAAAAGATGGGTGGAGTGTACTATCTCAAAAGTAGTGGTAGAGCTAAAGTCGTCAATGGTAATAAGACCTCATTTCTGCTGCCCTTCCATTTCAGTTCCCTTTCCACATTGTCAACATATTGTGAATTAGTTAAGAAAGCTACAAAACTTGTTTTATAGAACCACAAGATAGATAGAATATACATAGGAGAAACATTGTTTAAAATTTGTATTTTAATATGAAATATGAAATGTTCAGTTGTGCCTTGAATAATTATGCCTAATTTCATTATGATGTTGATCACTGTTGCTACTACTGGATTACTATTACTGTTGGTCAATATTTATTGATTGGTTATTGCCTAAACAGTTTACATTCATATAATTTTCAAAACAAACATACTTATCTCCATTTTACAAGCAAAATAAAGTGAAATTTAGCAACTTGTAAATCATAAATTTGGATCTATCTGACTAAAATACTATGGTCATACCATTATGGAGAATATAAAGCAAGAGAGAATCTATTCCAATGATGTCACATCTAATCAACTATCTTAATATCTACAATCCTTGATAGCTGCTACAATTGATGAAAATATTTTGCACAGAATTTAAGATGTAGGAATAAATCTTTGCCACCAGCAGTGTGTCACACTATCTTCCTAAATAAGCAAAAGAGGGTCTTGAATTTAAAGTTGAACTGGATCTATTTTGGGGATTTCAAAAGCACCTTATTGGAAATACATCATTTTAAAATATCACCATCATCATCATATACTATCACAACATAAATTCATTTTATTATTTCAAATCATGCTAAACAGTACTGATGTATTAATGCCCTATCCCTTTGTGTATATGTTGTTGTTGTTAAGTGCCATCGAGTTGATTCAGACTCATAGCAACCCTGTTTAGGGTTTCCAAG
>NW_006408709.1:1545179-1554546 GCF_000296735.1 Chrysochloris asiatica | reverse complement strand
TCCAAGGCTGTAAATATTTATGAGAGCAGAAAGTCTCATATTTCTTATGAAGAACAGTTGATGGATTTGAACAGCTGACCTTGCAATTAGCCATTGAATGTTTATCCTAGTCTGAACAGAGATCATTTAAATCATGAATCACTTGCAAAATCAGTGTAATAATTGTTTCCCCAAACTTTGGGTCCAGTGCCTCGTAACTACTGAATACAATCAATAAGTACTCCAAATTAAAAATAAGAGAAAAAGAAAGATAAAACCATTATTATGATTATTAGGAAGTTTACTGCCAGAACACCTTACAGCAAACAGGTTGGTGTAAGTAACGTTCAACTGACTCTCTGCTACAAGTAACGTTTATAATTGTCATTGCCGTTCTTAGGTTCCATCAAGTTGGTTCTTACTCATAGTAACCATCTATGCACAACCCTATGAAACAGTCAGTGACTGTCCCTGTGCCAACTCAAACGACTCTTGTTATGTTGTGTCCTTTGGAGCTACCACTGCATCATCACATCTGATTGAAGATGTACAGCTCTGACCTTCACTTTTTGCTGACTGTTCACTTTTCCATGCATGATGTCCTTTTCCAGGGACTAGTCCCTCTTAACAACATATCCAAAATATTAGCGAGAAAGTCTCATCATCCTCACTTCTGACGACTTCTTCCAAGACAGATTTGTGTTTTCTTCCGACAGTCCACAGTTTTTTCAATATCTTTTTCCAACACCGTAATTCTACTGCAGTGATTCTTCTTTGATTTTTCTTATTCATTATCCAAGTTTCCCATGCATATGAGGCAACTAAAAACACCAAGGTTGAGTTAGGCACACATTAGTCCTTAAACTGATATCTTTGTTCATGAACTCTTTAGAGGTCCTTAGCAGGAGATTTTTCTAATGCCATTCAGTGTTTGATTTCTTGATTACTGTTCCCCTTAACATTGATTATTGGTTCAAGCAAAATGCAATCTTTGACAGCTTAATATTTTTTCTCCATTTATCACGAAGTTATTTACTGGTCCATTTGTGATGATCCACATAATTGAAAGCCTTTGCATAGTCAATAAAGCACAGGTAAACATCTTTCTGATATTCTCTGCTTTCAACCAAGATCCATAAGACATCAGCAATGATATCCCTCATTCCACAGCCTCTTCTTAATCCATCTTGAACTTCTGGAAATTCTCTGTCAATGTATTATTTTAGCTGTTTCTGTATTACCTTTAGCAAAACTTTACTCACATGGGATAGCAAAGATATCAAAAATCATTGTCCAATGATTTCTACATTCTGTTGTGTAAAGGAAGGGAAATAACTTGACTGTCTTTTGGATGTTGGTTTCCCCAGCCTACTATAGTAAAACAGACATTCAAGTAGGATAGAAAGATATATTGAGGAATATGATTACAGAAATCTTTTATGCTTGTCTTCAGCCTATAATTGATTGTAATAGCTAAAAGAGATGTTAGAATGTGACCAGGGAAACAGACTTCTTGTTAAACCTTTGTGGAGGAAGGTATCATAAGGCAGACACCTGAGACTCAGCCAGAGCCTTCTGAGGTGATACATCCCACTTGAAAGGACAAGCAGACCAATCTAAAGGGAAATAACAACAACAACAACCACCACAACAAAAACAGACTGTTTGGCTGGTGCAAGCTATTTAACTTAGAGTCATCTAGGCAAGAAAAGTCAGCGCATTAGGGTAAACTCCCTTCTAAGACTGAAACTCAAAAGGAACACATGGACAGGATTGTATGCTTGCTGGTGACCATCACAGTCTACTTGCAAGTGAAAGTGGAAGAAATGCAGGAAGAAAGACATAGACTGAGTTAGGCAATGTTTCATAGACAGCTGTAGACCTTGAAATGAGAGAGGGAAGAGGAAGAACTGGCTGGTCTGAAGTTTAAGGGATATTTGAACTCCTGAGCCCATGGACCCTGAAGGCTAGAATTGAGAGGAAATTGGCCAGCTGGTCTGAAGGGGGTGGAGGCATGTGAGAACTCCTAAATTGGCAAAATAGTACCCATTTGACCTAGCTTGAATGGTTTGCTGATCAGAACTCGACCAGATGAAGATAAAGAATTTTGATACAAAGAGGAAACATAAATTGATATAATTTGATGATCTGGACCTTTGCTTATGGATGTAGTTGCTCAAAATTCCAACTGAAAGGAATTGATTATTCATATCAAGGATCAAGCTTGGCCCCTAAGTACACTGGGTTGATTGGGACGGTCAACTTAGACACTAGCTGCCAAAATTGGGGGTCTGTAAAAGCACTAATTAGCTGGCTTACAAGTTCTCATGTGTGTGTTTAGTTTCAGAACACAGGGTTACGTAGAATCCCTACAGAATAGTTCTCCTCTTGTCCAGAGGTATCTGGATAAAGTGGATGGGGGAGGATGGAGATAGGATTTTTTTTTATTCAATAGTGAGTATCTGTTATCATGACAAATTGCTATTGTCACAACTGAAAGTATAGAAGATGTGAAACTAAAAGGGGAGAGTTGTTAAACTTTCCTTCCAGGAATAGAAGACACTTGAACCATTAAGAAGGAAGAGGATGAGTAGAGTGTGGGATTTTAATCAGAAAAGCTGTGATAATAGAGACAGAGGCAATGATTATGGCATAGATAGAGCAGCTGAGAACTCTAGGCCCATGGAATGAGAAAGGTTGTGTGCCTGTGGGCAGGAAGCTGGCTTGCAAAATGTACCCTTTGGACATTCAAATGAATATGTATTTTCTGTGTGGTATGTGTATAAAAAAAAATAATAATAAAGGGAATAGAGGAAAATACTGTTAACTGATGGTGCATGGAGGGGATTGTAATCATTGCAATGAAACAAAGTATGATTTGCTGCATGTAAAACTGATGATCTGCCTTGTAAACTTCCACTAAATTCACAATTAAAGTTTAAAAAATGACAAAGAAATGCTGATTCTGTTCTCTTTTGGTTTTCTAGTTACAGTTCTTTTCAAATTTCATTATAATACTTTATTTTCTTTTCTTGATTTGCCCTTTGAAATTTTCTTTTTAACTCTTTTACTTCAACATTTCTTCCTTTCCCTTTAGCATCTCGATATTCAAGGACAAGCTTTATAATATCTTCCAACATCCATTTTGGTCTTTTCTTTCTTTCCCATCTTTAAGATGATCTTTTGATTTATAACATATATGCATGAGGTCCTTGATGTCATTCCACAACTCCTTGATCTTCAGTCCTTAGTGTCTAATGCATCAAATATGTTCTTAAGATGGTCTTTAAGTTCAGGTGGATATATTTAATGTTATATTTTCACTCTTATAGGCTTGTTTTAATTTTCTTCAGCTTCATTCTGAACTGGCATATGAGAAAAAAACATAGTTGGCATTGTTTCTACTGATATTATTGAGCTTCTCCATCATCTCTTCCAAGAGATGTAGTCAATTTTATTTTTGTGCATTCCATTTGGTGAGACCCATGTGTTGTTGAAAAAACGTATTTGTAATGAGTAAGTCATTGGTCATGAAAATATTATATCTTGTGATATCCAGCATCATTTCTATGACCAAGGCTACATGTTCCCTATGCCAATCCTTCTTCTTTGTTTCTGACTTTTGTATTTCAATCACCAATAATTATCAATGATTTTTTATTGCATGTTTGATCAATTTCTGACTGAATAATTTGGTGGAATTCTTCAATTTCATCATCACTAGCTTTAGTGGATAAATTTGAATAATACTAATATTATCTGGTCTTCCTTGTAGGTGTATGGGTATTATCCTATCCCAGCAGCATTGTGCTTCAAGTTAGATCTTGAAATGTTCTTTTTGACAATGAATTCAGGGTCATTCCTCTTCAGTTTGTTGCTCCCAGCATAGAAAACCATGTCATTATCTGATTCAAAACAGCCAATACTTTGCCATTTTGTTCACTAATGCCTAGGATATTAACATTTATGTGTTACATTTCATTTGTGGCAATTTCCTATTTTCTTAGATTCATGTTTCATAATTCCATGTTCTGATTACTAATTATTGTTTGTAGCACTTTCTTCTTAATTTGAGTTAGGCCAAACCAGCAAATGAAAGTCCTGAAGGTTTTACTCCATTCACATCATTAAGGTCAACTCTACTTTGAGAACTTAGCTTTTTCCCAGGTGTATTTTGAGTGTTTTCTAACCTGTGAGGCTCATCTTCCAGCACTATATCTGACAATTTTCTGCTACTATTCATAAGGTTTTCAGTGATTAACCACTCAGAAATGGTCTGCCTCATCTTCTTCTTTGTCTTAGTCATGAAGCTCTACTGAAACCTGTCCACCATGAGTGACACTGTTGTCATTTAAAATACTGGTGGCATAACTTTCAGAATCACAGCAAGACACAAGCCACCACAGTAACAGGACTTGTCAGATGCTAATGGCATTTTGTGTTAATGTGCTGGATTGCAGTGCCAGTTTGAACTGCAAAGTCATCAGTTCAAGCTCACCAGCTGCTCCTTGGAAACCCTATACAGGGTCACTATGAGTTGGAACTGACTTGATGACACTTAACACCAACAACAATTATACAGCATGTAAGTTGGCTATAATTTCATCATCCACATTAAATCACAAAATGGTTATGATGTCCAATACATATTTCAAAGAGGGCATGTTTAACTATTCTGGTGCTTGTTTGTCCAGATGGTCACTCCTTTTCAGAAGTTATACAAACAGGCACCAAGTTCCAACAGAGCAAGGCGATTATTAACATTCCAACTTAATTTTGTTTAAATGTATATCTAAGAAACCAGTTGAGGTTGGGGTGTGTGTATAAGATGCTTTTAGGCAGTACTTGATTATATTAACTGTTAGCTAAGCAAAATAGTTGGAGTCTTGGTGTGGCACTGTGGGTTAGTGCGCCAGACTGCAAAGCCGTTTGAACTTCAAGGTTCGAAGTTCAAGGTCACCAGCTGCTCCTTGGAAACCCTATACAAGGTCACTATGGGTCATAACTAACTTGATGGCACTTCATAACAACAACAACAACAAACAAAATAGCTAAGCTCTCAAATAGACTGTGCTTATGCTTTCATAATGCCTGTAATTTCTAGTACACATTCATATTGAGGAAAATTAGCTTGATCACTGCTATTCTCTAGAATTCATCAAATAGATTTTGCTGTTGTTTAATGTTAATCTAGATTCTCAGTAAACCTGCAATAAATGCCAAAGTAGTTAAGAAGCCCTTAAACTATATTTGATGGGATGCATAATCTTCACCCTTTCACAGATATTTCACTAAACAATGCCTTCTCCTAACTCCTTTTGGAAGTTTTTTGTTTAAAAGAAAAATACAAGTTTAATGATAAACTATACTAAGATATCACCATAAAGAAAAAAGAAAAAAACACTGAAATTTCAAAATAATGTATCTATTAAAATTCAGCTCTTTATTTTCCAATTATCTTAAACACTTATACACTGCAATAAGATAGAAATTGAATGGAAGAACAAATGAAAGGGGGTAAAAAACATTAATAGCAAATCAGACTCAGTCTAAAGTTACAGAAAAAAATGCATGCACATATAACTTTAAATATCAGTCATACATTAGTAGCCAAAAGAAAAATGAAAATTAATATCTTTTTATGGTCCCCTTAGTCTGTAAGAAAATAAAATGCCTTGATCAAAAGAAATCAGTTAATAAAGTCACAAAAAAAAAAAACTATTTTTTCCAAGGCCAAGTATCTAGTTCAACCATGTTGCAAATTAGAGATTGATTTCCAGAAATTAGAAGGAAATCTTTAGCATCTCTTTACTTTAGAATTACATCTTAGTTTAAAAGTAAAACCATACTATAAACCAGACTCAAGGATCATCCATAATACAACAAACTAATTTTCAAATGACATCCAATGGTTTTCAACACTGGAATTCAACTTCAACATCTATAAAACCACCCACCCACAAAACTCACTGCTACTGGATAAGTTTTGCTGCATGGTGACCCTATATAGAGTTTCTGATATTGTAAATTTTTACAAAAGGAGACAATCTCATATGTCTCCCATAGAGTGACTTGTGAATTTGAACTTCTAAACTTGCATTTAGCAAACCATCACCTATTCCATAGCTCCACCAGAGTTCCTTATGCTATGATATGCATTATTCAAACTGTGAAAGTCAGACTTTGAAGGCAGTGTTCAAAGAAGCGCTCAGAAATATTTTGAATGAGTTTGTTATTAAAGGAAGAGTTGCCTAGTGCTACTAAAAATTAGAATTTAAAAGAGATTACTGCTTATTAAGTGAGTTTTAATTCTTTACGTGGAATAATTAATAGATCAGGTTTTGATTGTAATATATAGCTGGTCATTGCATTGTCCAGCTTTATCCACCCCTCATTTGTCAGTTTGTTATACTGTGGTAATTTGTGTGTTGTTGTAATACTGGAAGTATTTTAAATGGATATTTTAAATGCCAGAATAGGTATTTTAAATGCCAGAATGATCACCCATGATGGAAATGTTTCAGTGAACTTCCAGACTAAGACAGTAAAGGAATGGCAGGCTACTTCTAAATGTTTAGCCACTGAAAATCTTATGAATACAGCTGGCCATTGTTAGATGTTGTTGTTGTTGTTGTTAAGTGCCGTTGAGTCATGTCCGACCCATAGCGACCCTGTACAGGGTTTCCGAGGGTGTAAATCTTTACGGGAGTAGAAAGCCTGATCTTTCTCCCGCGGAGCAGCTGGTAGTTTCGAACCGCTGACCTTAAGGTTCGCAGCCCAATTCGTAACCACTACGCTACCAGAGCTCCTTATACTACTGTAAAATGAAAGCATTAACAATAACACCAGAATATTGTCAGATATAGTGCAAGAAGATGTCCATCAAGTTGGAAGACATTTGAAATACGAATAGGGAAGTGCTGCCTCTTCAAAATATAGGCGACCGTGATGGCGTGAATGGAGTAAAGCATTCAGGACATTCATTTGCTGATAGGCACAATTAAAAATGAGGAGAGAAGCAGTTGTAAGCATCTATTAAAAATCAGAAGATGGAATATATAAAGTTTTAATCTAGTAACATTGGAAATTGTCAAAAATGAAATGAAATCATAAAATGCTATCCTAGGCATCAGTGAGCTGAAATGAACAGGTATGGGCCATTTTGAATCAGACAAAATATAATTGACTATGCTATGAATGGCAAATTCAAGAAGAATGGTGTAGGATTCATCATAAAAAAGAACATTTCAAGACTTATCTTGAAACCAAACACTGTCTGTAATAGGATAATATCAATATGCCTACACGGAAGACCAGAGTCCTGGTGTGGCACTATGGGTTAATGTGCCAGACTGCAAAGCCATTGAACCACAAGGTCAGTGGTTCAAGCTCACCAGCTGCATCTTGGAAACCCTATACAAGGTTACTATGGGTTGGAATCAATTAGATGACACTTAACATCATCAACAACAACAAGGAAGACCAGCTAATAGGACTAATATTCAAGTTTATGTACCAAACACTAGAGTTTATGGTAATTAATTTGAAGAATTCTACCAACTTCTTCAGTCTGAAATTGATCAACTTCTTCAGTCTGAAATTGATCAAACAGGCAGTCAAGATGTAGTGATAATTACTGGTTATTGGAATATGAAGTTTGGAAACAAAGAAGAAGGGCTAGGATTTGGAAAATATGATCTTGGTCACAGAAATGATGCTGGTGATCACATGATAGAATTTTACAGGACCAAAGACTTATTCACTTGAAATACGTTTTATTAAACAGCATAAAAGGTTATTATACACATGTACGTCACCACTGAATCACACGGGAATCAAGGTGACTACATCTATGGGAACAGACAATGGAAAAGCTCAATATCATAAAAACTAGGCCAGGCATTGGCTATGCAACACACCATTAATTGCTCATATGCAAATCGAGGCTGAAACTAAAGAAAATTAAAACAAGTTAACAAGAAAAAAAGTATGACTTTGAACTTACTTCACCTGAAATTAGAGAGATCGCAAAACCAGATTTGATGCATTGCTACTAATGACCGAAGACCAGAAGAGTTGTGGGATTATATCAAGAAATTCATACAGGAAGAAACCAAAAGGACATTGAAAGACAGGAAATAAAGAAAAGTCCAAAATTAACCATTTCAAGAAGGAAAATATGATCAAGAGCCTATGGCACTGAAGAAAGAAATGCAAGCTATACTGAAGGTATTGGTATTTTTAAAAAGCCTCCAGTTATTGGCTAAATGTACATTGAAATCTTCCAACACACTGATGTAGCACTGGAGGCACTCACTCATCTATACCTAGAAATTTGAAAGACAGTTACCAGGCCAACTGACTGGAAAAAATATATATTTGTGCCCATTTGAAAAAGAGATGAATCAACAATATGCATAAATCGTCAACAATATGCATAAATCGTCCAACAATATCATTAATACCACATGCAAGTATAATTTTGTTGAAGGTAATTAAAAAATGACTGCAACAGTACATAGATGAACTACCAGAAACTCAAAATACATTCAGATCATGGAGGGAGAGGGGATGTGTGCTGGCTTGCAGGATGCGCCCTTTGGCTGTTTGAATTATTGTATATTTCTGAGTGTTTTGGGTGCACATCCCCGCCCCCTCAAAAAAACAACAACAGAGGGATGGATATAGAAGCATGAAGGGGATTATAATCATTGAAATGAAATGAACTGATTGATGTTCCCTCATGTAAACCATCACTCAATTCACAATAAAAACTTTAAAAAAAAAAAGATTCAGAAGAAGACATGGACCTACGGATACTATTGCTGACATCAGAAGATCTAGGCTGAGAGCAGAGAATGCCAGAAAGACGTTTACATGTGCTTTATTGACTATGAAATAGCTTTCAACTATGTGGATCATGGCAAGCTATAGATAACATTGTGAAGAATGGTATCCCAGAACACTTGATAGTGCACATTAGAAATTTGTTCATAGTACAAGAGGCAGTACTTCAAGCAGAATGAGGGGATACTGAATGGTTTAAAATCAGGAACGTTGTGTACCAGCGCTGTGTTCTTTAACCATACTTATTCAGTCTATATCATGAGTGTACAAACTGAGAAGTTGAATTATATGAAGGAGAATGTGATATAAGGATTTGAGAAAAACTCATTAACAACCAGCAATGTGCATATGAACAAATCTTTCTTGCTGAGAGTGAAGAGGAATTAAAAATACTTACTGATGAAAATCGAAGACCAGATGAGTTGTGGGATGACATCAAGAACATCACATGTGAAGAGAGCAAAAAGTCATTAAGAAGACAATAAAGAAGGAAAAGGTCAAAATGGATGTCAGAGGAGACTCTGAAACTTGCTCTCCAGCA
>NW_006408709.1:1539145-1543478 GCF_000296735.1 Chrysochloris asiatica | reverse complement strand
TGTTTTGGAAGAAGTGCAGCCAGAGTGCTCCTTAGAGGCCAAGATAGCGAAGCTTCGTCTCTCATACTTCAGACATATTTTCAGGAGCCAACAGTCGTTGGAGAAGGATATCATCCTTGGTAAGATGGAGGGTCAGAGAAAAAGAAGAAGACCCTCAACGAGATGGATTGGCCGGGTGGCAGCATTGATGGACTCGAGTGTGGCGGCAGTAGTGAGGTTGGCCCAGGATCAGGCATTGTTTCGTTCTGCTGTGCATGGGGTTGCTATGAGTCGGTTCTGAATCGATGGCACCTAAGAACAACAACAACATATGCATGTGAAAGTTGGACAATGGATAAGAAAATCATAGAAAAACTGAAGTATTTGAATTATGGTATTGGAAAGTAATATTAAATGTGCCATGGACTTCCAGAATAACAAGCAAATCTGTGCTGGGTGAAGTATAGCCAGAAGTATAGCTCCATAGAAGCCAGGATGTCAGAACTTTGTCTCTCAAGTAGTTAGACGCAGAACAGAAAGCAACACTTCCTGGTCCTTCACCATCCCTTTACAATCATTGACAAGCTTGATTTCATTGTTGCTGCCACTCTGCCAATCCATGACGTTGACACTCCACTTTACCAAGCATGACATCATTCTCCAGGGATTGGTCCATCCTGATGAAATGTCCAAAGTATGAGAGATGAAGTCTTGACATCCTGGCTTCTAAGGAGCATCTGTCTGTACTTCTTCCAAAATAACATGACTTGGAACCGACGCACCTTAGTTCACAAACTGACATCTTTGCTCTTGAACACTTTACGGAATCTTTTACAGCATATTTGTCTAATGCGATATGTTGTTTAATTTTTTGACTCTTGATTATGTGAGTGTTGATAGTGGATCCAAGTAAAATGAACTCTTTGACAATTTCAATCATTTCTACATTTACCATGGTGAGGATTTTCATTTTCTTTACATTGACCTGTAACCCATATTGAAGGTTGTGATCTTTGATCTTCATCAGTAATTGTTTTAAGTCCTCTTCGCCTTCAGCAAGCAAGGTTGTATCATCTGCATATTGTATATTCTTCTTCATATAATTCAAATTATTAGATTATTTGATCAGCATACAGATTTAATAAATATGGTGAAAAAATACCAAAAGAGCACACACCTTTTATTGTTTTAAACCATTTAGTGACCCCTTGTTCTGTTTGAATGACTGCCTCTTGGCCTATGCACAAGTTCCTCACAAGCACAATTACGCGTTCCAGAATACACATTCTCTGCAATATTGTCCATACTTTGTCATTATCCACACAGTTGAAAATCTTTGCATAAATAAATCACAGGTAAACATCTTTTTCATATTCTCTGCTTTCAGCAAAGATCCATCTGATGTCAGTATTGATATCCCTCTTAACATGTTCTACTCTGAGTCCAGCTTGAACCTTTGGCATTTTCCTGTTAATAAACTGTTGCAGTCATTTTTTAGTTATCTGGAGAAAATCTTGAATGTGATATTGATCCAATGGTTTTCTCATTCTTTGGGTCATCTCTCTTTGGAATGTATGAAAAAACAGATCTCTCCCAATCAGTTGACCAGGTAACTGATTTCCAAATTTCTTGACATAGGTGAATGAATGCCCCCAATGCTGCACAAGTTTGTTGTAAATTCGCAATTTGCATTCTACCAATTCCTAGTCTTGTTCTTTGCTAGTGCTTTCAGTTAACTTTGGACATCTTCCTTTTGATTACTATTGATTCTTGATAATATGCTATCTCTTTTTGACCCAGCAATCTCTCTGCTTGGTATATATCCTCAAGAAAAAAGAGTTCTGACATGAATATATATATGCACATCCATATGCATTGCAGCATATTCATATTCACAATAGCAAACAGATGGAGATAGTCTAGATGTCATCATCTTTTTGCTATTGAAGAATGGTTGAAGAAACTTTGGCACATACACAGCACAACATTGAAGAATAACTATGAATCTGCAAAGCACCTCATAACATAAAGGAATATGAAGGACACAATGAATGAAATTATTTGGTTGCAAAGGAATAGATAATTGTATGAGATCAGGAGTGTAAAATGCAAGAAAACATTTTCATTTTATAATAATCATTCTACGATGGTTGCCAGGGATGAGAGAGAAGGGAAAATAATTTGCTAAGTAGAGAATAGACACGTGTAACATGGGTGACAGGGAAGACAGTTAAAAAGAAAATGAAGGAAAATAAATTGCTTTCTCTTTTTTTGGTGACTTTTATTTTTTAAATATATGGGATGTGAAACAATGTATATTTATGTTCTCATTAAGACAAACCTTTGGAAACGAAAGAAGGCGAAAAAAAAAGAAAAAAAATTTTTTTTAATGTTTTATTGTGAATTATGTGATAGTTTACATGGGAGAACATTAGCTTTGCATTCATCCTATCATATATAATTTCATTGCCATGGTTACAATCCCCTCCATGCATCATCAACCAACCAGAGGATATACCCTGCAAGCCTGCCCCCTGGTCATCAACAAACAGCCCTTCTCCCTCTCTGGGTCTAGACTCCCCAGCCATTCCCTCTCTCCACATCATCATCTTGGCCTCTATCTCTGGCATCACTACTTCTCTAGGTAGGGTTCCGCACTCTGCTCTTCTCCTTTGATGGTCCCAGGGACCTCCACTCCTGGACTGCAAAGTCAACCACTCCCCTCGTTTTGATACAAAATATCTACCTTTACATTTCCAACCCTCACGGTCAGTTCTGATAGCAATTATTCACTATTGTGCCCCATGAGAGCCATCCCCATCTCCTTTCGTCAGCCCCGCCCAGACATATTGCATACTACTCCGAGGAGATTCTGCCTTCCTCCATGCCCTCTGGATCTAGGCTCCCTCTTGAAAGCTATATAGTCCCCTCACCCCCATTTTGGGTAGCCACTGTCCAAGTTGCTCATCTCTGTCTAACCTGTATATCGAGGGGGTGGGAATGATCCTCACTGTACAGATTTGTTCTCTCTTTGGAGGTACTACCTCCATAGGTGTAGGTCAAGTTCATCAAATTGTATCAGATTACTCATTTTTTCCTCTTCTTTCTTCTTCTAGCTGAATTCTGATCATCCAGCCATTGAAGCCAGGTCAAGTGGGTATTATCTGCAAGTGTGGGTGTTCTGGTGCATATGCCTTCACTTCTTTTCACTGGACGCTTCACTCTCCACTCTAGTCCTTTGTGGCTATGTCACTGACTGTGAGCCCAGGAGTCCTCATGTCATGCCACACTGCTGGCCAACCAGGTCTCCACCTGGGTTCACAGTAGTCTATTGAGCATGGTGTGGCTTAGCTTGCTGCTTCATTGCTGTTTTTCCCTCACTTCCCCTTATCAGTGACTAATGTAGTCACCACTCAGACCACATGTCTGTTTGTGTATTCCTAATGAGTCTTGGTCTTGGAAGGGGGTTTGCCCTGAGGGGATCCGAACACTTGCATTGATGTCTCCTTGGTGAGCAACTTGCTTGTTCTTGTAGTAGTCAGTCAGACTGCCGTTATTGTTTTGTGTTTATCCTGTCAGACTTTCTTACAAGAAGTATCTTCTTTTCTCCTAGCCTCTCCAGGCTGATCTGCCTGTCCTTTCAAGTAGAAATTTCCCACCTCAGAAGATTCTGGATGGAGTTCAGGATTCCCCCTATGCTCTTATGTAATACAGAGGCTTCACAGGAAGCCTCCTTCACTGGGCATATTCTAGCCCCATTTTAGGTATTCAATCAGTTATAGAAAGAAGATGGACTTACAAGCATTCTATGGTGATATTTCTGGCTATTCCTTTCTCTCACCATCAAGTGTCTATTTTATAATGGTATTCCTGGGAAACCAAGATCCAACAGACAATCAAGCCTCTGAACATTGTTTCCGCCCTTTTGCCCTTTCCAACCATGCCTCAATCCCTGAGCCCTGTTGTTCCAAGTTTGTGCATATATCATTCTTTACCTCTGTCTCACTTAGCCCATGTAAACCTGCTTAACTATTCTCCCATCCACCTTGTTTGTCCATTGCCCTCCCATTTCTTTTGTATTGCCCCCCTCCCCAGCACCCAAACTGTCCTGTGTCTATTCCCAACCCTCTTCTGTACCTTCCCCTCCCTCCTCTTAAACCACCCCCATGTCCCGATAACCAGCAAATGATCGCCTCCCCCTTTTAGTATGGGTTATTTTTCTTAGTTTTTTTAACAATGCAGGTCCTATGCAATATTTCTCCTTTTATGATTGACTTAATCACACAATATAATGTCTTCAAGGTTCATCCATGTTATGCAGTGGCTTGCAGCTTCCTTGTTATTCTTCAAGGTA
>NW_006408709.1:1537926-1538545 GCF_000296735.1 Chrysochloris asiatica | reverse complement strand
GTGTATGTACCACAGTTTGTTTATCCATTCTTCAGTTGATGGACACTTAGGCTCTCTCCATCTTTTTGCTATTGTAAATAGTGCTGCTATGAACATTGTTGTGCATATATCTGCTTGTGCTATGGCTCGTATTTCCTGTGGGTAAATACTAAGTAGAGGAATTGCTGGATCATAAGGTATTTCTATTTCCTACCTTCTGAGGAAGCGCTATATTGCTTTCCAGAGTGGTTGGACCCTTTTGAAATCCCACCAGCAATGCAGGAGCATCCCAGTCTCTCCACATCCTTGCCAACATTTGTTGTCCCCTACTTTTTTGATCTTTGCTGTTATTGCTGGTGTGAGATGATATATTTTTGTTGTTTTGATTTGCATCTCTCTAATGGCTAGTGATCGTGAATATTTCTTCATAATTTTGTTAGCTGCCCTGATCTCCTCCTTGGTTAAGTGTTTGTTCTTGTCCTGTGCCCATTTTTTAATTGGGTTATTTGTTTTTTTACTTGTAGAGGTGTAGTGTTGTTGTTATTAAGTACCGAGGAGCCTGTTCAGATCCATAGTGACCCTGCACAGGGTTTCTGAGGCTGCAAATCTTTACAGGAGCAGAAAGCCTCATCTTTCTCCC
>NW_006408709.1:1534134-1537306 GCF_000296735.1 Chrysochloris asiatica | reverse complement strand
GAGGAGTCAGTGGTTACTAACCTTATTATAAGCAGTGCTTTGCTTATCTTGATTCTCTTTACTTTTGTAAATGTTTTTTTCCATCTCTTTGAAGAATGTCGTTGGAATCTGGATTGGGATTGCATTATATGTATAACTTGCTTTGGGTGGTATTGACATTTTCACAATATTAAGTCTTCCTATCCAGGAGCATGGTACATTCTTCCATTTTGGTAGCTCTCTTTTGGTTTCTGGTACTAGTGTTTTGTATTTTCTTTTTTATAGGTCCTTTGTTTCTCTGATTACATTTATTCCTAGATATTGCATCTTTTTTTGCAGGTATTGTGATTGGTATTGCTTTTATAATGTCCATTTCAGTGCTGTCATTATTGGTATAGAGGAATCCAATTGATTTTTATATGTTGAGCTTATATCCTGTGACTTTCCTGAATCTTCCAATGAGGTCAAGTAGCTTTTTTTACTGAGTCTTTGGGGTTTTCTATATATAGGATCATATCGTCTGCTAATACAGATTTTACTTCCTCTTTGCCATTTGGATGCCTTTAATTTCCCGGTCTTGCCGTATGGTTCTTGCTAAGACTACCAGCACAATATTGAATAGGAGTGGTGACAAAGGGAATCCTTGTCTGGTTCCTGTTCACAGAGGGAAGGCTTTTAGTTTCTCTCCATTGAGAGTAAAGTAGGCTGTTGGTTTTGTATATATGCTGCTAATTATATTGAGCAATTTCCCTTTAATTCCTATGTTGTTGAGTTCTTTTATCAGGAATGGATGTTGGATTTTGTCAAAAGCCTTTTTTGTGTCAATCGATATGATCATGTGATTCTTGTCTTATTTATATGGTGGATTACATTGATTATTTCTCTAATGTTGGACCATCCTTGCATCCCTGATATCAATCCCACTTGATCATGATGTATTATCTTTTTGATTTGCTGCTGGATTCTGTTGGCTAGGATTTTGTTGAGAATTTTTGCATCTATATTCATGATGGATATTGGTCTATACTTCTCTTTCTTAGTGACTTCCTTCCCTAGTTTTGGTATGGTTTTCTTGCTTCATAAAATGTATTAAGAAGTTTTCCAACCTCCTATATATTCTGGAATAATTTGAGTATAATTGGTGATATCTCTTCCCTGAATGTTTGGTAGAACTCACCAGTGAAGCCATTTGGGCCTGGACTTCTTTTGGTTGGGAGTTTTTTGATGACTTGATCAATTTCTTCTTTTGTTATAGGTCTGTTCAGGTTTTCTGCTTCACTCTGTATAAGTTTAGGTAGGTTGTGTTTTTCTAAAAAAATATCAATATCTTTCTAAGTTTTCAAATTTGTTGGAGTACAACTTTTCATAGTATTTTGTTATTATCCTTTTGATTTCCTTTGGTTCCATTGTAACATTGCCTGTGTGGTTTCTAATGCATGCCCTTTGTCTTCTCCCTCTTTTCTTTTGTTAGGTTTACCAATGGTCTGACAGTTTTGTTAATTCTTTCAAAGAACCAGCTTTTTGTCCTTTTGATTCTTACTAGTTTTTCTGTTTTCTATCTCATTTACCTCTACTCTAAGCTTTATTATTTCTTTTCTTTTGGTGTCTGTAGGTTCCCTCTGTCTTTTTCTAATTGTTGTAGATGCTGTGATAATGAGTTAATTTTGGTTCTTCTTTTTAGATGTGGGCATTTATTGCAATAAATTGCCCTCTCAGCATCACTTTCACTGTGTCTCAAAGATTTTGGTATGTTATGTTTTCATTCTCATCTGTTTCTAGGAACTTTGTGAGTTCAGGTTTTTTTTGTTTTGTTTTGTTTTTTGACTTTAAAGAAGTTTTTATTACACAAAGGTCACATAATTGGTTATTTCTCTACTCTGTACACAATTATCCTTATTCTCCACAGAAAGGCTGCTTCTTTACTTCTCATCTAGTGATGGCAAGCACTAAACTCCTGATTTGAACAGAACAATAGTAAAAATGCCTCAGTGATTTATGCTGAAAGCTGTACATTGGTAATGGCTCTTGCACCCAGTATCAGGAATGTACAAATGTCTTTTTATTCAAAACTACAAAATAAATTATCTGTAGGCATGGACAATGACAGCAGTAAACCATTACATATTGTCAACTGAAACCAATAACTAATGGTTATAAGTGATTTTCTTAAAACATCAGCCAGCCTTTTCTTTCGACGTTTTCTTCTCTTTCAATGACTTCTATGACGTTATTGGTGAGGAACACTGCCTTCAGCTTCCTGTCACAGTTCATTGATAAATGGTAAAGCACTATTCTAGTAACTAGAACATGCCACCTCCCATACCTCCCATACCACCTCCCATTCCACCCATTCCGCCCATGCCAGGGTCTTTCTCTTCTTTGGGAATTTCTGTGACTACAACTTCTCCTGTGGTTAACAGGGAGGCCACTCCAGCAGCATCTAATAAAGCAGTTCTTACAGTCTTGGTTGGATCAATGATTCTTTTTCTACCATATTGACAAAATCTCCAAGCATAGCATCATAACCAACTTCTGAGGAACTTTGCATAATTTTCTCAACTATCAAGGATCCTTCCACACCTGCATTCTTAGCAATAGTCATTGCAGGAATTTTGAGTGTTCTTTTAATAATTTCTATGCCAATTTTTTTATCTTCACTTGCTGGAGCTAGTGAGTCCAAGGCTGGAATGCATCGAAGTAGAGCACAACCACCTCCAAGAACAACGCCCTCTTCAACAGCAGCTTGTGTTGCATTGAGGGCATCTGTAACTCTGTCTTTTTTTTTCATTCACTTCCACATCACTTGTCCCACCAACTTTTAGCACAGCTACTACATCTGAAAGTTTTGCCAGTCTTGCATTCAGCTTTTCCTTTTCATATTCACTAGTTGTAATGTCTAACTGCTCAACGATTTCTTGAATATGTTTTTCAATTTGAGCCTTGTCACCTTTTCCTTTCAAGAGCATGGCATCATCTTTAGGCACAATGACCTCTCCAACTTTCCCTAAGTCATGAGCCTGAACATCTTCAAGATTCAGTGTTAATCCCTCTTCTCCAAATACTGCACCACCAGTAGCAATAGCCATGCCTTTAAGCTGGTTCTTTCTATTGGCACCAAAACCAGGAGCTTTGACTGCTACAATTTGAAGACCAACTTTTAGCCTATTCAAATTGAGAGTACTTAGAGCTTCTC
>NW_006408709.1:1531098-1533704 GCF_000296735.1 Chrysochloris asiatica | reverse complement strand
CAATTACAGCATCAACAGCTAACATTACACCTCTCCTGATTTCCACTGGATTAGCGGCTTTGCTAATCTTCTCAAAACCTTCCTTGGCAATAGAGCGTGCCAATACAGTAGCAGTGGTGGTGCCATCTCCAGCCTCTTCATTTGTGTTGTTGGCAACATCCTGAACAAGTTTGGCCCCAATATTTTTGTATTTATCCTTTAAATCAATTGACTTAGCAACAGTCACACCATCTTTTGTTACCTTAGAGTTTCCCCAACTCTGTTCAATAATCACTGTTCTTTCCTTTGGCCCCATAGTAGTGGGCTACAGCGTCGGCTAAAAGGTCTACACCTTGAAGTATTAGGGCTCATGCATCTGCACCAAATTTTACATCTTTGGCATAAGCCCGAGTATGATGAGAAGCCAGTACCCTGGACACTGGCCTCATCTGTCGGAGGACTGCAGGTAATCTGTGCATTTCTGCTGAGTGGCGGGCTTGCGGGCTTGCGAGCGCGAGCGCGCTGAGAGGAAGGCCGTCAGCAGCGAGTGAGGTTGTGAGTACACATTTTAAATTCTCTACTATCCAGTTGTTTTCTTCAGGGTGTTATTCAGTTTCCATGTATTTGACTTTATTTCCTTGGTCTTCCTATTGTTGATTTCTGATTTGATAGCATTGTGGTCTGAGAAGATGCTTTGTAGTGTTTTGATATTTGTAAATTTATGGAGGTTGGTTTTGTGGCCTAACACATGGTCTCTTCTGGAGAATGTTCCATGTGCACTTGAAAAGAATGTGTATTACACTGTTCTTCAGTTGAATGCTGTGTACACATCTATGAGGTCCAGTTTGATGATTGTGTTGTTTGGTTCTTCTGTGACTTTGTCAAGTTTCTTTCTGGTTGTTCTATCCATTTTTGAAAGCGGTGTATTAAAATCACTCATGATTATTGTAGATTTGTCTATTTCTTTTTTCAAACCTATTAGAGTTTGCTTTGTATGATTTGAAGCTGTTTCATTGGCAGCTTAGATATTTATAATGGTTATGTCATCTTGTTCAATTGTCCTTTTAGTCATAAGATAATGCCCATCTTTATCTATTAAGCTGGTTTTTGCCTTAAGGTTTATTTTATCAGAGACTAGCTTGGCATATATTTTTCCATCCTTTAATTTTTAAACTGTTTTTGTCTCTGTGTGTAAGATGTGTCTCTTGCAAACAGCATATTGAAGGATCTTGTTTTCTTATTCATTCTGCCACCCTCTGTCTCTCAACTAGTGCATTTAATCCATTTTCATTCAGTGTAATTATCAATAACTATGTGGTGTGGCACTGTGGGTTAATGCGCCAGACTGCAAAGCTTTTTGAACTGCAAGGTTGATGGTTCAAGCTCACCAGCCGCTCTTCAGAAACCCTATACAGGGTTGCTATGGGTCGGGATTGACTCTACTGCACTTAACAACAACAACATGGATTAATTGCTGTTATTATATTTGTTTTTTTGTGGTGTTGCTGCTTTCTTTGTTCTGCATGTCTTCCTGTGCTGAATTCATGTTTTTTGTGTTCTTTCTTGTGAGTTTCCTCATAGTTTTAATGGTTCCATGTTATTCTTGGATTTTCATTTTCTTGGTATGTTGTGAAGTGTTCATTTTCTTTGAGGTTACCTATATTCCATTAACTTTTCCCTCCATTTATTGCAGTCTATTTTATTCTGTAATCCACCAGATCTTCTCACCATCTGGATATCTGGTCCTTTCTGTTTACCTTCTTTCACATTGTAATTGTTTTGATCATAGATTGTCCTCCCAGAGTCTGAGGTTGTTCTTACAGTTTTGATCTATTCTCAATTCTTCCATATGTCGATTGTGTTCTGGGAGGTGCTTCAACATATATGTCAATCTCTGGTTGTTGTCTGTTCTTGTTGGTTCTCAGTCCACAGTACTACCTTTAGGATGCTTTGTAAGTGAATGGTTGGCTTTGGAAAAATACCTTAGCTTCTGGTTATCCTGAAGCTAAGGGATTTTTTATTACACCATCGTATTTGATTGACAGCTTTGCTTGATAAAGGATTCTTGGTTGGCATTTTATTTTTTTCTTTCAGGGTTTATATATGTCTCCCCATTGCCTTCTTGCCAACATGGTTTCTGCTGAGAGATCCAAGCTTAATCTGACTTGCTTGCTTTTCTCTTTCCCCTAGCTGCTTTCAGGATTGTCTTCTTATCTTTGATTTGGAGAGCTTGATTATGGTATATCTCGGTGATTTTGTTTGGGGTCTATCTTTCCTTGGGTTTGTTGAGCTTCTTGATTGTTTATCTTTTCATTTTTCAGGATGTTAGAGAAATTTTCTTCCAGCAGTTTTTCAACTATTTCCTCTGTGGACTTGTGTGATTCTTCTTGTTCTGGAATGCAAATAATTCTTAAGTTATTCCTGTTCAAGTTGTCCAAGATGAATCTTAGACCTTCTTCAGATTTTTTTATCCTTTTTTCTGTTTGCTCTTCTATCTTAGTGGTATTGAGAGATTTGTCTTCCAGATCACTAGTTCTGCCTTCCATTTCTTCTATTCTACTCCTTTGCCTTTTCATTGCATTATCTATTTCTGATATTCTCTTATTAATCATTTGAGCCTCTTTCTG
>NW_006408709.1:1530147-1530913 GCF_000296735.1 Chrysochloris asiatica | reverse complement strand
GTTTAGCATTTATCTGTGGCCTTAATACTTAATTGAGTGTGTGTTTTGGTATTTTTATGCTGTCTGATTGCCTCCAGAGAGAGGTAATAAGGATGTCTGCTTCCCTTTTCACTTTTCTTATTACTCAACTAAGAGTAAGTTTCACAGTTGTTTTCTGTCTCCCTGATGTATGACAGTTGGTATTGATTCTTGCTTAGATTGTGGAATTTTATAGTGTTAGATTTTGTCTTGACTATATGGCAGTAATTGCTATCTCTTCTTGGGTAATATAAGGAGAGCGAGAGTCTCCCAAAGGTAAAAGGGGGAATAAAAAATAACAAATAAGCAACAGCAAAAAAAAAAAAAAAAAGAGAGAGAGAAAAAAGCAAAACAACAAAACAACAAAAACTAGATTGGATACTGTAGTCTATAATCACAGAAAAGAGAGAAGATGGAGCGAAGAAAAAGAAAAATCTGTATCCTAAGATGAGTATGATTTTAATATCGTCTTTCAGCTTCTTGACTTAAGGCCTCCTCATAAATTTTAAGATGGCACTGTTGGCTGTTATGATGTAGCTCAGGATTTAACTTTTGGCATGTTTTGTTTTCAAACCCTCTCTTCCTCTCCACACCCCTTATTCTGGACTTTTCCCTATAAATAAACAGTTTATGACTGGCTGCTGAGCTGCCTGTTTCTGCAAATGCTTAGAATATCTGTGCTCATGCGTGGCAGAAAAACCCACCAGTGGTGGGGTTGGGGTGTCCACTAGCTCAGGCACCCCCTCTA
>NW_006408709.1:1523887-1525002 GCF_000296735.1 Chrysochloris asiatica | reverse complement strand
TTTTTCTCTGACCCTCCACCTTGCCAAACATGATCTCCTCCAGCGACTGGTCCCTCCTGAAAATATGTCCAAAGTATGAGAGATGAAGTTTGGCCATCTTGGACTCCAAGGAGCACTCTGGCTGTACTTCTTAATATGTAGACACTACTTAAAATTGAACAGCAACAGCATATAGTCCATTTTCTGGAACCTCCTTGAATAACTATGATGAAGACAAACCCTCCCAGTGGACAGAGCAGAGTCCACTTTTTGTTCGTTTTGCTTCAGAGGAGAAATGGCCAGATGTGTAATTGCATACCAGTCTATGGGTTTGGGTCAATGGTTTGGCTGGATGCTCAGGGATTTGGAAGAAACAAGATTGGAAACTTGATGACAAGAAGGTATGGGGAAGAGGTATGTGGATAGACCTCTCTGAATGGGCCAAAGAACTGAAGATATTTGCGTATAATGTGAATGCTCAGCACCAGAAGACTTCAGGAATCAAGTGGATAGGATGACATGTTCTGTGGAAATTAGTCATGCTCTTTTAATATATATTTTTTCACTGCTAAGTGAGATATTTTCTCTGTACCAGCATTTATGAGAAGATAGGCTACTAATCTGGAAGTGAGAAGACCTCATCCTAAATTTGAATTACCACTGCCTCTTAACTTAATGTGATACAGTGCACATAGGATATTTTCAGACCATATGATCTAGGGTACTCTTAATATTCTCAGTGTGTTTATGTGTGAATGTGTGTGTGTCTTTTTAATTTGATTTTACTTTTGTGTATGTGTGACTTTGATAACAGCTTTAAGACTTAAGAAGGTTGAAATGTGGTAATGTGTAAAAGTGTTTACGGTAAGCTATACATGATTACATCAACATAATGTTATTGTTGATAGGTGCAGTTGAGTAGTTTTAGACTCATAGCACCCATATGTAAAGAGAATGAAAAACTGCCCAATCCTTCATCATCTTCACAATTGTAATTATATTTGAGCACATTGTTATTGCCATTGTGTCAGTCCCTTTCATTGTAGGTGTTCCTGTTTTTCATTGTCACTACATTTTATCAAGCATGATATCCTTCTCCAAGAACTGGACCTTCCTGAAACATGTCCAAAGTACCA
>NW_006408709.1:1521325-1523787 GCF_000296735.1 Chrysochloris asiatica | reverse complement strand
CTTCACTGCACCTCTACCCTATCTGCCATCAAGCCCTGCCTCTCTTTGCTGGCTCTTAAAATGGTTGAACATCAACCATTTCTTTTTGGTCTCTCATACTTCAGACATATGATCAGAAGGGACCTGTCCCTGGTGAAAAACATTATGCTTGGTAACATGGTGGGTCAGTGAAAAAGAGAAAGACCCTCAATAAAATAGATTCTCATAGGTGCCCCAGCAATGAGTTTGAGAGTAATAAAAACTGTGAAGATGACACAGGACCAGGCAGTGTTTTGTTCTGTTGTACATATGAATGGTATGAATTGAAACCCATTTTACAGCACCTCACATTAACAACAGCAACATTGTACCTGTACATCTCAGAGGTGCAAATAATCTGTTCTTGCCCTTTAAATTATTTTCTTCATTTTTTAAATTTTTTTTTTATGATTCTTGTGTACATACATTTTTCTCCTTTAACTGCTATAAAAGTTCCTTTAGCAGAAAACATAATTACTTTTTTTTTTTTTAATCCTTGGCTTGCTAAGTACCAAAACTTCTTGTGTAAATTTCACTTTGCTAGAATACCCAGAGCAGTCCTGGTATGGTTCTGTGGGTAAATGTGCTGGACTGCAAGGTTGGTTTGAACTGCAAGGTCAGTAGTTCAAGCTCACTAGCCACTCCTTGGAAAGCCTATACAAGGTCACTATGGACCAGAACGAACTCAATGGCACTTAACAACAACAACAGAATATCCAGAAACATTAGCAAACTGCCTGACTCCCTTTTCACACACTGTGTACTGATTTAGCCTCAGAACACATTCTCACATACATTTTCTTTGAAAATTCAGTAAATTAATAACAAGAAGATGTGATATATATTAAATGTCTTTATAATCAATTTCTTCTATGCCTTGGTAAATGCTAATCTGAGATTCTATAATCTGCATGACTAGTATAAACTGTAGAATGCATAATTTCCTGATATTATTTTCTCAGTCTATTAAGCTCTGCCCAACCTTTTGAGTACATAAATTGGAAAATCATGTACCCAACATTTCAGGAAATTGGTAGTGTCATGGCCCAACAACTTGAGAAAATAACAATATTTTAGAGAGAAGGTAAAATGAAGAAAAAGAAACAAAGAAACTATTCCTAGGCACAGGGTGGAAATAGTAAATATGCATTCCTTTGTATATCTTCTGGCTGGGAACAGCTACTTCAGAATCAAGATGGATCTCTTTTACTGGAGCAAATTTGTTGTAATCCAAAATCTTGCAATTTGGGAGATTAGAAACAGCATATCCTTGAGGTTTATTTCTTTAAAAGTCTGTAGTAATTAAATTAATATCTGTAAATGTTAACCCTTTAGTTGTTTACATTAACTAACACTTTCTTCTGGAAAATTTTAAAACAAGCTACTTCTTTACAATAGAAATCTGTATTTGGGAATTTAGAAAACAATAATGTGCAATAAGAAGTAAAGTCCTATTTATTGGACACAATTTACACAAGATCACAAAGGAATGTATTACACAAAGTGTTATTGAATAAAGAGAAGTGGAAAATGACTGGGATAAGAGTCAACACTTTGCAACCTGATGACTCTTCCTAATTAATGATGTGGCTGCAAGGGTGATGGCAAAGCCCCCTTCAAATAAGTGTCTGTTTCCTAGCAACCATTGCTCCAGTGACTTAACCAGATTTTAAATGCAAACAATAAACCTCCAGTACTGAGCCTGAGAGGAGTATTAAATAACATAGGGAAGACAGTGAGATTTTTCAAAGGAAATGCTCTGCTGGGGAGGTGGGCAGTGCTGTCAGTTCAAAGTTTCTCCTTGCTCTCAGGTGCCTATGTGCTCTGTAACCTCATTGAATGTCACTGCACTTTGATTGCATCCTGATTCACAGAGGAAACCTATTCAATTCCTGTCTGAACAAATGTTGTAAATTGAAAGAACAATAGACTAGTATTTTGTTGACTCAAAATTAATAGTGCTTTGCAAGGGTAGCTTACTAATTTGTATTTTGTAGGCTAACTTAGTTATTGTGAACTTATCTTCATATATTTATTTTTCATCAGTTTTGTTTTATTCAGTATTTTAATTTCTGTTTTCTAAAACATGCTTCAAGAAGATAACTCAATCCGTGAAGCATCTATTTGTTGTTGTTGTTAAGAACCGTCAAGTCAGTTCCAACCCATAGTGACCCTGTGTAGTGATTCTGAGGAGCGACTGGTGAGCTTGAACCACGGACCTTGTGGTTCAAATAACTGTAGTCCAGTGCATTAACCAACAGAGCCACACTAGGACTCCTGAAGCATCTATGTTGTGATTGTTGCTAGTTGACATCAAGTCATCACCAACTCATAGCTACCCTATGCACAACAGAACAAAATACTGTCCGGTCCTGGACCAACCTCACAATTGTTGCAATGTTTGAGCCCATTGATTTTGCCATTTTGCCACTCGATCTCACTGG
>NW_006408709.1:1509246-1509786 GCF_000296735.1 Chrysochloris asiatica | reverse complement strand
TCTTCAGCATCATTGCCATCACCAAGGCCATAGTTGTCAACTACTGATCATTCTGCTTTGTTTCCAGCCTTTGCATTTCAATAACAAGTAATTATCAATGCATCTTGGTTGCATGTTTAATCAGCTTCAGAATGAAAAATCTGGTAGAATTCTTCATTTTCCACATCGCTTGCTTTAGTGACTGGTGTAGTAAATTTGAATAATAACAATAGTAACTGGTTTTCCTTGTAGTCATATGAGTATTATCCTATCACAGACAGCATTATTTTTCAATATAGATCTTGAAATATTTTTCATGATTGTAAATGTGAGGCCATTCCTCTTCACTTTGTCATTATTGGTATAGTAAACCATATAATTGTCAGATTCAAAATGGCTAATACTAGTCCATGTCAGCTCACTAATGCCCAGGTATCAATGTTTTTGCATTCTTTTACACTTTTTAAAATTTCCAATTTTCCTAGATTCATACTGCCTACATTCCATGTTCTGATTACTAAAGGATGTTTACAGCTGTTTCACCTTGTTTTAAGTTGTGCC
>NW_006408709.1:1507059-1509146 GCF_000296735.1 Chrysochloris asiatica | reverse complement strand
TCCCTCCTGACAATATGTCCGAAGTATGAGAGATGAAGTTTGTCCATCTTGGCCTCCAAGGAGCACTCTGGCTGCACTTCTTCCAAAACAGATCTATTGGTTCTTTTGGCAGAATTCTTAAAATAACATAACTCTCAAATGCAACACACATATTTTTTTTAATTGTCACTTTTAGACCAATAAATAGAAAACCAACTAGAATAAAATTTTAAATGGGTAAATATGAGAACTTTTGAGACATCTCACTCAACTTTCATAATATTGTCATTGTTGTTAAGTGCCTTTCCATGGGTTTCTTATTCATTGTCCAGCTTTCACATTCATATGAGGCAATTGAAAGTACCATGGCTTGGATCAACCCCACCTTACTCTTCAAGCTGACATCTTTACTGTTGAACGCTTTAAAAAGTTCTTGTGCATCAGACTTGCCTAAAGCAACAGGTTGTTTGATTTTTTTTACTTCTGTCTCCATGAGTGTTGATGGTTGGATCTAAGCAAAATGATGTTCTGACAACTTCAATCTTTTCGCCATTTATCATGATGCAATTTATTGGTCCAGTTGTGAGAATTTTTGTTTTCTTTTCATTGAAGTGCAATCTATATTGAAGTTCATAGTCTTTGATCTTCATCAGTTTTAAATTCTCTTTGCATTCAGCAAACAAGGTTGTATCATTTGAAGATTGCAGGTTATTAATGAGTCTTCCTCCAATCATGATGCACCATTTTTATTCATATAAGCCAGCTTCTCAATGTACAGAATGTATAAAAAGAAGGAACAAAATAAACTCTGGTTCTTACCTTTTCTGATTATAAACCATTCAGTATTCCCTGGTTTTGTTTGAATGATTTGCGTCTTGGTCTATGTACAGATTCCTCATAAGCAAAACAAATTGTTCTGGAATACCCATTCTTCCCAATGTTATCCATAGCTTGTCATGATCCACACAGTTTAAATCCTTTGCATGTTCATTAAATCACAAGTAGACATCTTTGTGCTAGTTTCTACTTTAATCCAAGATTGACCTAACATTAACTATGATATCCCTAGCTCCGTGTCCTCTTCTGAGTCTGGCTTGGGTTTCCGGCTGTTCCCTGTCAATGTACAGTTGCAACATGATTTCTACATTTTGTTTTGTCATCTCTCTTTGCAATGGGCACAAATATCGATTTCTTCAAATAGGTGTCTTCCAAATTTCTTAGCATAGTACCTTCAGTGTTGCATCACTTTGTTAAAATATTTCAATTTATATTCTGTCAATTCTTTATCTTTGTTGTTAGGTGCCATTGAGTTGGTACCAACTTACAGAGACCTTATGCACAACAAAGTGAAACACTGCCCAGTCCTGCACAAATATCACAATTTTTGCTATGCTTGAATCTATTGCTGCTGTCATGGTAAGAATCTGTCTCATTTGGGGTCTTCCTCTTTTTCACTGCCTTTTAACTTTACCAAGCATGATGTTCTTCTCCAGGAATTGGTCCCTTCTAATAATATGTCTGAAGTATGAAAGATGAAGCGAAAGCATTCCTTTTTTGTCCTTCATTTTGTTTTTAACTGCCTTCCTTGTTACCCATGTTACACGTGTCTATTCTCTACTTAGTGAACTATTTTCCCTTCTCTCCCATCCCTGGCAACCATCATAGGCTACTTATTTTAGAATGAAATACTTGCATTTTACACTCATGATCTCATACAATATCGATTCTTTTACAATCAACTAATTTCACTCATTGTGTCCTTCATATTTCTTTATGTTATGAGGTGCTTTGCAGATTCATAGTTATTCTTCAATGGTGTATAATATTCCATGCTGTGTATGTGCCAAAGTTTCTTCAACCATTCTTCAATAGGAAAAAGATGATGACATCTAGACTAGCTCCATCTGTTTGCAATTGTGAATAATGCTGCAATAAATGTGGATGTGCATATATATATATATATATATTCATGTCAGAACACTGTTTTCCTGAGGATATATACCAAGCAGAGAGATTGCTGGGTCATATAGTATTTCTATTTTTAACCTTTTGAGAAACTTCCATACAGTTTTCTACAGTGGTGGCATCATTTTGCAGTCCAACAAGCA
>NW_006408709.1:1497399-1498079 GCF_000296735.1 Chrysochloris asiatica | reverse complement strand
TATTTCTTCCATCTTCTTTGGTGCTTCCTGAGTCATTTGATATTGTGTCCATAAAATCTTTGAATATTGTAAGCCAAGGCTTGAATTTTTCTTCTGTTCTTTCTACTTGAGAAATGCTGAGCATGTTCTTCCATTATGGTTTCATATCTTTGACTGTGTCTTCTTGAACAGCTTTTTGACATTTTCTGTTAGATAATTTTACTTCATAATTTTTTCTAGTCACTTTACCTTGTCTACATTTGAGAGTAAGTTTCAGGATTTTTTCTGATGATCATCTGGTGTTTTCTTTCTTGTCTTTTTATTGACTTTTTGTATTCCTCATGGTCTTGATATCCTCCTACAAATGTGTGGTCTTTGGTCATTAGTATCTAATGCATGGAATCCTGGTATGGCTCTGTGAGTTACTACACTGGACTGCAAAATTGTTTGAACCTCAGGATTGGAAGTTCAAGCTTACTAGCTGCTCCTTGGAAACCCTATATAGGGTCATTACGGGTTGGAACCAACTCGATAGCAGTTAACAACAACAATGTAATTTATTAAATCTGCTAATGAGATGGTCTCTAAATCGAGATGATATATATTTGAGGTAATATTTTGGCTCTAGTGCATATGTTTGAATTTTCTTCAGCATGTGAGCAATTGATCTGTTCCATAGTAGGTCACTGGCTCTGTTTAGG
>NW_006408709.1:1492666-1493934 GCF_000296735.1 Chrysochloris asiatica | reverse complement strand
CATGAGCAATTGAAGGTCCTGTCAGCTTTACTCCATTCATGTCGTCATGGTCAACTCTATTTTGTGAAGGCATTTTCTCCCACAGTCATATTTTGAGTGCCTTCCAACCTGAGGGGCTCATCTTCCAGCACTTTATGTAACAATATTCTGATGCTGTTCAACATGTTTCAATATCCAATATTCTGGTTATAGTTGACAGTGTTCCAAAGCTATTTGTAATGTTTTCAGTGTCTCAATATTCAGAAATAGTCCTCTTCTCCTTCGATCTAATCTGATTTAGCTTGGAAGCTAAGCTGCAACCTGTCCACCAAAGTTATGCCCTGCTGATATTTAAAATACTGGTGGCATAGTTTCCAGCATTACAATAATACACAAGCCACCATAGTATGACAAACTGACTGTTTATCATGATGTTATTTATTGTTCAAGTTGTGATAACTTTAATTTTCTTTTTATTAAAGTACAATCCATACTAAAGGTTTTGATCTTCATCAGTTGGTATTTCAAGTACTCTTACCTTTCAGCAAGCAAGTTTGTATTTCTGGATATTACAGATTATAAATCAGTCTTCTTCCAATTCAGATGCCAAATTCTTAATGTAATCTAAATGTAATTTAGCTTCCCAGATTACTTGTTCAGCATGCAGATTAAATAAGCATGAAGAAAGTATATGACGTTAGCTCACACCTTTCTCAATTTTAAACCATCTCCTTGTTCTGTTCTAATAACTGCCTAACAAGTGTTCTGTTCTAACACGTGTTCATGTACAGTTTTCTCATGACCAAGATTAGGTATTCTGGACTGTGCATTCTTCTCATTGTTATATTTAATTTTTATAATTTACATAGTCAAACACCTTTGCATAGTGAAAAAAGTACAATTTTTCTGGTATCCTCTGCTTTCAGTCAAGATCCTCCTGCTGTCAGTAATGATATGCCTCATTTCAAGTCCTTTTTAAAATCCAGCTTGACTTGACAACACTCCTGTTTTAAAGTACTGTTACAAACAATTTTGAATTATCTTCATCAAAAATGTCCTTGATATGATATTAATGATATTATTTGATGATTTCCACATTCCATTGGGTCATCTTTCTTTGGAACGGGCAAAAACATGGATCTTTACACTCATCCGGCAAGGCAGCTATCTTCCAAATTTCTTGACATAAATAAAATAGTATCTCCAGCATTTTGTCATTTATTTTAAGCATCTATCAATTTGTATTCCATCAATCCCTGGAGCCTTGTTTTTCACCAATGTCTTCAGTG
>NW_006408709.1:1479719-1480733 GCF_000296735.1 Chrysochloris asiatica | reverse complement strand
GAATTTTTAATCATTTCATCATGCTCATGAGGACCCTGTACATAGACCAACAGTCAGTCATTTGAAAAAAGCAAGAGAATACTGACTGGTTCACTATCACTAAAGAAGTGTGCCAAGGTTGTATACTTTTACCATACTTATCCACATTGAGCAAATAATCTGAGAGGCTAGATTATATGAAAACTGTGACATTAGGAGTACACAGAGTAATTAACATCCAGTGACATGCAAATGACACAACTTTGTTTATAGAAGGAAAGAGGACATGAAATACTTACTGATGAAGATCAAAGCCTATAGTCTTCAGTATGGATTGCATCTCAATATAAATTAAAGAAAAATCCACATATCTGGACCAATAAATGCCAACATGATAAATTGAGAGACTGAAATTGTCAAAGGCTTTATTTTGATTGTGGATCCAGAATCAACATTTTCGCAAGCAGCAGTCAAGAAATCAAAGAACATATTGGATTAGGCAAATCAGCTGTGAAAGACCTCTTTAAAATGTAGCACTGTAGGATGAAGCACTGGACCTCAAGGATGGTTTGAACTTCAAAGTCAGTGGTTCAGACCTTCACAGGGTTGCTGTGAGTTGGAACTTACTTGACAGCACTTAAAAACAACAACAAAGTGTTAAAGAGCAATGTTGTCAGTGTGAGGATTAAGGTGTTCTTCACCCAAACCATGGTGTTTTCAATTGTCTCATATATGTATGGGAAAGTTGAGCAATGACTAAGAAAGCTCTTTGAAGAAGCAGTGTATTTAAATTATGGTGTTGCAGAAGAATATTCGAGGTACTACGGACTACCAGAAGATCAAACAATTGTGTCTTGGAAGAACACTCCTTAGAAGTGAGAATGGAGAGATGTCATCTCTTGCATTTTGGACAAGTTTTCAGGAGGTACCTGGCCATGGACATCATGTTTGCTAGAGTGGGAAACCAGTGAAAAAGAAGAAGGCCCCCATGAGATTGACTGTCACAGAGGCAGAAACATAACAACAATTGTGAGG
>NW_006408709.1:1476881-1477654 GCF_000296735.1 Chrysochloris asiatica | reverse complement strand
AGTAGCCAGTCATGCTGACATTTTTGTTTTGGGTTTTTCCTGATGATCTTTCTTTGAAGATGTATCTTCTGTTGCTTTTGCTGTTCCAGGCTGGACTGCTTGTCCTTGCTAGTGGCAATGTCCCACCTCATAAGGTTCTGGAGGGACTCAGGATTTCACCTAAGATCCTATACTCTACAAGGGATCTGAAAGGCCTATTTCATTGGGCAGGTTCTAGCACCCCATTTAGATATTCCTATCAGTTATAGGTGAAGACAGGCTTACAAGTTTTCTATAATAATGTTTCCCAGCATTCCTTTCTATCCCACTCAAGTGTCTGTTTTACATTAGTAAGCAAGGGAAACCAATATTCATAAGACAGTCAAGCATTTTAGTATTATTTCCTCTCTTCAAACTATGCCTAGATCCCTGTATCACAGAGTCCTGTTGTTTCAAGGTTGAGCATGCAACACTATTTAACTCTGTCCCACTTAGCCCATGCAAACCTGTCTCAGTGTTCCAAGATCTATCTTGTTCTATCCTCTCCTTCTTGTATTGCCCTCCTCAACACCTGAAGTAAACTCTCCACCCCAACCCCATGATTGTGGTTACCTTATATTCCATTAATTCTTTCCTCCATTTATAAGCCTATTTTATCCTATAATCTACCTGACCTTCTCACCACCTGGATCTCTATTCCTCTGTATTTACCTTCTTTCACATTATAATTGTTTTGATCATAGACTACCTCCCAGATCCTCTGTTCTTATAATTTTATTCTGTTCTTGACTCTT
>NW_006408709.1:1475488-1476154 GCF_000296735.1 Chrysochloris asiatica | reverse complement strand
AGTTCAGGGCCAGCTGTGGCCATGTTTCACCGCCATTTGGTTTTAAGTGGAAACTGTCCCTTTAAATTTTGAGTAGATGTGTATGCATGCATAGTAGAACACTCAGGGTTGGGGATAGAGTGTCCACTCGCTCAGGCACCCCTTCTAGTCACCAGAATGGAGGTGTGCAGACAGTGAGAAACCAATGACCAGATACAAAAAAAAAAAAAAAAGTACACTCCTTTATCTCCACAATTCTGTTCTGTCAGGCATCCATGGCTTCTCTGATCCTTCCCTTGCTTGGTCTCTCACAAGATGTAGACACTGGGAGCAGCAGAGCATCTTGAATTAGAAATCAATGGATTTCTTGCTTCTGCTACAAATTCCCCTAGCTGTAACCCTTCCAACCACTTCTTTATAGGTGGTTCAGAGATCTGGCACCATCCCCCGAGCCTTCTTGGTATGGTGTTCTATGTTGTTGCTGACGGAGCTCCTCACTGCACTTCTACCCAATCAACCATCTTGTTTGTTCTCCTAACCCCATCTCTCTTAAGCAGAGACATCTAGACAAGATTAAAACTATTCAGTGGAGACTCTTTCTTTCCCCACACATTATTAAACCAAACTCCCCCTTGGAAACTTGTAAACCAGTCACTTTGTACCTTTATTACCCCCTGATTTTAGGTA
>NW_006408709.1:1465606-1469345 GCF_000296735.1 Chrysochloris asiatica | reverse complement strand
AGTCCACACTTTATCACATAGCAAAACTGTTATTTTACAATGAGGTAGCTGGCAATATTATTAAATTTTATAAACAACAGGAGAGAAGTTTACTTGTCAGTTTTAAAATTTATTTAAAGGCCTAAATGACAAACTATATGCTTTACTCATATGTGATTTGGGACCATTATACTAAAAGCATGCATAACACTTTCTTTTTCCTTAATTCCACTATTCCCAGTTTCCTCATCTGAAATACATTCATAATATGTATTTTTAAATTTTAAAATAAATAATGATTGGCCAAAATGCATGTCTAGGGTCTGATCTGAATTTAGAAACAAATCACCACAATCAGATTTATAAGTTATAAATAAGGTTGTAAAATATTATCAGGCACATTTTATTTTTATTATTAAAAAAAACAAACAAACAAACAAAAAAACTCATGTGATTTCTAAAATATATTTTCCTAATGATTATTTACCCAGATTATTGGAAGACAGCTTTGGTGAGAGACTGTGGATTAATGCACTGGACTGCAAGGTCAGTTTGAACTGCTAGGTCATACGTTCAAGCTCACCTGCTGATCCTTATAAACCCTGTACAAGGTTTCTATAAGTCAGAACTGACTCAGTGGCACTTAACAAGAACAACAACAAATTATATGACATTGCAGAACATATAAAAATAAATTGAACATAGTAATATGAGGGCATATTGGTTGAATGCAACAAAAAGGAAACAAAAAAACTTGAAGTGTATGAACTTGCCTCAATAGCACAAAGGTATATCTTGCTGCTTTTGAAAGTCAACAAAATGGCAATATATTGACAATGAAATACAACAAAACAGTGACTTGTTAAAATTCCTTATTCAAATAACTGTCCAAAAATGAAGATAACTGGGATCTTAAAATAAATATAAGGCATGAAAACTTTTGGAATTCTGGTGTTACTGTAGTATAAACACTGTACTGCTAATTGCAAGGTCATGAGTCTAAAATCACCAGCCATTCTTTTGGGCACTGTGAGTCAGAACTGACTTAGTGACACTTAACAAAAACAAGAACTTCTAGAGATGGCTCCTTCAAAATTGGTCTTTTTGTTTTTTCTGCATTTCAAATTATTAAAAGTATTATTTTTCTTTGAATAGAAAAATGCAATTCATCAATAAATATATTTGCTTAATCACATTACAGAGCTATCAAAAACCAAATATATCAGTTTATGTTCAGAATTTTGGGATTCATAAAGTTAATGTGCTTAACTACATATCTTAAAAAGAAAGGGTGATTTCTTAGACTCATACTTAGTGTTGTAGTCTGATTTCTTACATTCTAGATTCATGAAACAATGGTGTTGTTGTTATGTACCATTGAGTGGATTCTTACTCATCATGAATCTGGATAGGATTTCTTAGGCTATAAATTTTTGTGGGAGCTGAAAGCCTCCTTTAACCACTGACCATGTGGTTTGCAGTACAATGATTATCCTACAGATGGTGATGCAATGGAAAGCCATATACTCTACATAATATGAATATTGTTTAATTTCATGAAATCATATATTCAGCATTAATGAGGTATTTGTGAGTTGAAAGTGGTCATCTGGATATCATATTTAAAATGAGGAAATTTTACTTCCACGTGCTAACAAAGCATTAAGAGAAAATACTATGTTTTAGATTATTCTTTAATTTTTACTCAAAGAGATTTGTTCTTGCTTTTTAGTAAATTAACTTTGTAACATTGATGTCTCTTCTTTGTAACATTGATGTCTCTTCTTTTACTCAGATAAATTGGAAAAAGATAGTTTGTGAACTTAATGTTCTAGTCAAACATTCCAAGAGGAGAATTGATCATTTCCATCTGTATCTAAAGGACCTCTGGTAGTGTCATGGTTATGAGTCAGGCTGCCAACTTTAAGGTCAGCAGTTCAAAACTATCAGCGGTTCCACAGGAGAAAGATGAAGCGTTCTGTTCCTGTAAAGAATTACAGCCTTGGAAAACCTGTGTTGGTTCACTATGAGTTGGAACCGACTCCACGGTACTTACTAACAACAACAACCTGTATCCAAGCTACTTTAAAAAAAAAAAGAAAGCCATCCTTTTTAACTCCACACCTAATTATTAATTGTCAATCAAAACTGACAGTAAGACAACAAAGCCAGAAATACTTTCAAATATCATTCTAAATTTATGAAATTACAGAGTTTTATAGTACTCTTATGAAAAATGTCAAAAAGTGCTGACCATAGTATTTTCTCTAAATGTAAATACAACAAACATGTATCTTAATGCATTCATGTTTTGTTCATACAACCAATGAGAAAATTTCTGGAGAATGTTTCGGGTATTTTTAATTTTTGAGGTGAAGATCCTTATTCCATATCTCTCAGGCTTCTATTACTTTTAGAATAAAAGGAACACTGGTAAATTGAATCATGTGATTGCTGTTTTACTATAAAAGTTAGTTATTATTACAATAAGATATGCAAAGAATATGAAATAAAAATTAATATCTACCCACCTTTCAGGACAAGACTGCCTAATTTCTGTCTTCAGTAGTTGCCAGTAGTCAATTCCGATTCATATCGACCCTATTTAGGTATAAAGAATGAAACATTTCCCAGTACTGTATCATCCTCACAATTGTTCCACTTGAGTCCATTGCTGCTGCCACTGTGCAAATGCATCTCATTGGGAGTCTTCCTCTTTTTCACTTGCACTCCTGTCTTTTCGAGGGACAGGTCCCTCCTAACATGTCTGATATATGAGAGATGAAGTCCTGCCATCCTGGCCTCTACTGAGCATTCTGGGTGTCGTTCTTCCAGTACAGATTTGTTTGTTTTGCTGACAATCCTTGGTAATTTCAATACTCTTCTGCGACATCATAACTCAAATTCAAATTCATCAACTTTTTGACAGTTTTCCTTTATCATTGTTCAATTTTCACATGCATATGAGATCATTGAAAATATTATGACATGCATTAAGTAGTCCTGGTAGCAAAGTGGGTTATGGGTTGGGCTGAAAACCACAAGGTCAGCAGTTTGAATCTATCAGATGCTCTGCAAGAATAAAATGGGGTATTTTGCTCATTTTTATGATTTATAGCCTGGAAAACACTACATAGGATTTCTGTTAGTTGGAACTGGTTTGATAATACATTACCACCACAAAAGCTTAGGTCAGGGACACCTCATTCCTAAAACTGATATCTTTATTTCTTTAACACTTTAAAAAGATTTTTTTGGTGGTGATGGTGGTGGTGGTGGTAGTAGTTGTGTGCCAGTAAGTCTGTTCTAATTCATAGAGACCCTGTTTAAGGTTCCCAAGGCTATAAATCTGTATAGGAACAGAAAGCCTCATCTTTTTCCCATGGAGTGGTTGATAGATTTAATCTGCTGATAGCAGTGCAACTGCTAACCCACTATGCTATCAGGACTCCTTAAAGTGGTCATTATTTATAATACTTTGTTGATTTTTTGTGACATACACTTTAAAGTGAAATATGAACATTTAAGTATGCATGCTTACATATAGACACAGTAGCATGTATTAATAGTTCAGTGTTTATCCTACAGTTCCATACTAGTACTCCAATATATTATCTATTAATATATGTTGTTTTTGCTAAGTGCTATCAAGTCATTTCTGACTTGTAGTGACACTATATAGGGTTTTCAAGGAGTGGCTGGTGTGCATATGTGTTAAAAAGGAGCTCTGTTGGAACATTGGGCTGTTAACTTCAAAGTT
>NW_006408709.1:1463518-1464810 GCF_000296735.1 Chrysochloris asiatica | reverse complement strand
AGGCTTTAAATCTTTACAGGAGCAGAAAGTCACACCAACTGCTCTTCAGAAAACCTTTACAAGATTGTTCTGAGTCAGAACCAACTGGATAGCACTTAACAACAACAAAAAGTAACTGGCAAACTTTAGACTTTTAGGACTTTTAGGACTATTCAGGATGTGCAACTGTATTCAACTCTTCCAAAATTGAAATACAAGATAAAAGTATAATCTTCCATAATTTTTCAAAATTTTATACATCCTAAAATGTATTCCTTAAGTCCTTCTTTACTGAACTTTAAGAAAAAATCTAACTTCCGTTTCACAACGTCCTTTCAATTGTCAAGTTTCAAATTTAGTGTATATTTTGCATGTGTTATTTCAGGCATAGAATGAAGAAAGCGATGTCTATAAATACCTCTCTCTCTTTCTCAGTTTCTATATGTCCTCCTCATCTACTCTCTCATACACTCACACACAGAAGAGCAGCTCCTGACATGTAAAATAGTTGTGTCTACCACAGAGATAAAAATCAGCTTATATTATCAGTATTGTTCTGGTTCCAAATACTTAGCAATATTACTTAAAAGAGTATGCACAAAAAGACTATTATCTCATTAATAAAACATCTTTTCCAGGACTTTTATTATCAATGACTGAATGATTTAGTGCCCTTGCTTTTTGTTCTGATATATGTCTGCATTGCTCTCAGAAGCACTTTACCAATATTTATCTAATAGGTACAGTATGTGGGTCACTGTATTAGGAACAGCATATTGATCACAATTTGTGTTTGATTCTGGCCTTAGTATTGTATCAAGTGGTAGGGTTTATCCAGAGATATGTGGCCCTTCATTTGCAGAAGGTTCCAAACTATCCATAGGGTAATGACCCAATAAGAAAAAGTAGAATAAAAACTGCAAATGATAAATTAAAAATAAATGGAAAGACAATAGAAACTTAATAGATTTTCAAGGAAGAAGGGTAGTCATCACTTCAAAGAAGTGCCTTATCTGGAACCAACTCTTTAAGACAAATGAGATTCAGATGTGTAGAGGAAAAAAGAAACTGTGTTTTAGATGGGGGTAATGTAAGAAAGGAATAAAGAGAGGCCTGCGTAAAATATGTTGTAGGAAATTGGTTTAGGATGAGTTACAGGCTCATCTGGTAAGAAGATGCTCTAAATATAAATAAAACAATATATCATGTTTATGTGGAATCTAGATCATAGGGACTTCTAATATGAATCTAAGAAAATAGGTTTTAGCCTATGGAAAGTGGAAAGTTCTTTTCAGAATGATAATAAATAGAAT
>NW_006408709.1:1457964-1462467 GCF_000296735.1 Chrysochloris asiatica | reverse complement strand
AACACTCACCGTCACAGTCTTTGTTAACTCTCACCAAACAACTATTTCCTGCTAGATCTGGGTAAAAAGATGCTGATGGATTATACGATTCACTTGTACATGACTGTTAACAGGATTGTGATTGTAAACACTTGGAAATCTAATGAGAAGATTGGTCAGTGTTACCATCCTTTGCTGGGTTTTAAATGAGCCATCTCATAAGCAGAAGGGGATTTCACTGTTAGGAAAGAAGAACCAACAGTGAAACATCCTTTGGATGTGCAAAACCCTGAGCATTTTACCTCTTTGGCCCATGGAGAGAAATTTGTAACACCAGAGGAGTGGAAGAAAAGCAACAGCAGTAGAACCAAGAACCAGAGCATGAGGCAGGGTGGTGGGTTTCTTAGTCCACAAAGCAAGTAAATCTGGAGACTGTTTGCAGAGTAGAGTACCTACAAGCATTTAATTGGGGAGGGAGTACTAGCTGGCTGGAGTCCTGGAGTGGCATTGTGGGTTAATACACTGAACTGCAAGGTTGCTTTGAACCACAATATCAACAATTCAAGCTTACCAGCCGCTCCTCAGAAACCCTATACAGGGTCTCTATGAGTCACTGACTTGATGGTACTTAAATAACAATCAAGTACCTTCAGGCTAAGGTTTATTATGGAGTGATATGTCCTGTGGGCATGGTGGAGGACAACTTATCTGCAGCCCTCAAAGTACATTGTAGCACTGGCTGGGCAGAGAAGTATCTGTCTGTGGGCATGGTGGAGGACAACTATTCCCTGAGCAATTCTGATTCTGCATTGTAACCTGTTAATTTCCCTAAGAAATCACAATCTATGTGTATGGTGTCTGAGTGCTGTGTGGCCATTGCAATGAAGTATTGAACCCAGCATGAGTAGAAAATGCTGTGGGAGTGAGGGATGGATGGTAGTTTTGCAGAGATTTTTGGTATTTTTTAGTAAGTTTTACACAGTAAGTTTTCAGTAGAAGTAACACAAACAAGCTTTGCAAAGGAGTCCTTAAGAAAAAAATTAGTATCACCCTTGCATGTTTCCAAAAGACATCTTTCCTTCTGATTTTTTTCTTCAACTTCTCTTAGAGTAGAAACAAAGGTATCAATAAAAACCTGTTCACAGTAAATTCTTACTAAGTTTTATCCTAACAGATTTCTATGGAAAAAGACACAGTAACAATGAGCTCCCTGATTTTTATCAGATCTTACCTATTTTCTTGTGAGGGATTCTTGTTGAATTGAATCTCTTAAAGGAGACATAATAAGCAATGTGTATGTTTTCACTTGCATTAGACAAGTATTGGGTGCTTGAACAATACTGAACCTGTCATAAAGTTTTTGTACCATGAAGTCTCTACTAGGGCACATAGAATGTATTTGAGAAAGGTTGAGTAAAAAATATAACATTAGTGTTGGTGCAATACACAAAGGAGCTCTGGTAGCGTAGTGGTTACGAATCGGGCTGTGAACTGCAAGGTCAGCAGTTCGAAACTACTAGCTGTTCCATGGGAGAAAGATGAGGCGTTCTGCTCCTGTAAAGATTTACAGCCTCGGAAACCCTGGGCAAGGGTCACTATGAGTCGGAACCGACTCCACGGTACTTAACAACAACAACAACAATGTTAAGATGCATTTAACATAAGATTTAGATGATCAGATGAACATCATTTGTACCAACATCTAAGTAGAAGCAGGAGTCAGGATCATGTAAGTGCTCAGCTTAAGACCCTGGAATGGCTCTGGGTTTCACTCTGAGTGAATTTGAAGTTCTAACAATGATCTTTTATGACAAGACACCGTGTTATCACTCTGATTTCAGCTTCTGTTATCCTCCTTTCACTCACTCTGCTCCAAACATGTATGCTTCTATGCTCTTTCTCAAAAAACCTAAACAACATCCCATACTACTAGGGCATTAAAGATGATTTTTTATAAGCCCCACTTATTATTTATTCATGTCAAGTATCATCTTCTAGCATGACAGAGTCCTAGTGTAGCTCTTTAGGAAAAGTCATTTAACAATAGCAGCAACAATAGCTAAATGGTAATATTATTTGGATAAAAGAGAACTGAGAGAGGATTCATGGGATTTGTGTTTTGCTTTATTTTATTTTAATTTCAATTGTACACTTCAATCACTACTTCTTTTCAATCTGTGGTATACAGAGATGTTCCCTTCATTGCAGTTGCAACTACAAATACCGTGTTGAAAAAAAAATCTCATCACTTTTTTTTTTTCTGTTTTATACTACACTTCAAAAACAAACAGCACTATAGAATGAACAGACATTAAGTGCCTGACTGAATTTCATCAATAAAAATAAAGCAGTAAATTATATTATGTTGGCTTGGAGGCCAATATGCAGTGTTGTGTGTAACAGCATGTTATTGTATACAGGGAAAACGCTGTGAACCGAAGATGGAATGACAAGCCTGAAATTGGATCTAGCTTTTGGGAAATTAATGTAAAAACTCTATAATGAAAGTTAAATAAAGATCATTTAGTTGAAAACATCTTTCTTTAAAATTTCTTTTTCTACAGTTTCCTGACTATTACTCTGAAGGCACATAGTCCATGCTGAGCTTTTACTTTGTATCTTATTTAGTCAAAAATCTTGCTACAATATAATTGAAACTTCAGATTATTTCATTGCTGAGTTCTTTCAAAACTGTTCAATCAGAAGTCTATACCCACTATTTTTACTGTGTCACAAATGCCTATCAGTGTTCACAAGGACTCATGGGATTTCTTTTATTAAGATACCTTTCTGGCCTAGGAAGTAGAGTATTGAGTTTACAAAATTGCATTAAGGCTCCTCCCATAAAATGAAAAAAACAATAGCAAAAGTCCTAGCACCATATATATTCCTAAATCACAATCCAAACATCTATGTCCCAGTTTCAAAGGCAATGTATATGGAATTTCTGCTTCCCAATGATTGTTAATAATTTGAGTCAGTTAATATTTATTTTTCTAAGAACATCATTAGGCTCTAATGCAATGCTGTCCAGTAGAAATTTATGCCATGATGAAATTGCCCTAAATCTTGACTATAGGATACAGTAGTCACTAGCTACAAATTACTTAAAATCTTGTTTGATTAGTGTGTGTAGGACAATGAACTCAATTTGGATTTTTGTTTCTGGCCTCTGAAAATAAGCCTTGACATTTGTCAGCAATCTTGACTTTGATTTGTGTTTGTTTATTTTGTTAACAGCCAGGCTTATTGTTGTTTAGGGCCATGAATCAGTTCCAACTCATAGTAACCCAAAAGAACAAAACTGCTCAGTTCTGTGCCATTCTCAGAATGGTTGTTATGTTTGAACCCATTGCTGCTGTCATCATGTCAATTCATCTCATTGGGGATTTTCCTCTTTTTTGCTGACCAAAAGTTTAATGTCCTTCTCCAGGTACTAGTCTCTCCTGACAACATTCCCTAAGTACTAGAGACTAGGTTTCGCTATCTTGGTTTCTAAAGAGCATTCTGATTGTACTTCTTGCAGGAGACCTGTGTGTGTTCTTCTGGAAGTCCATGGTACTTTGAGTATTCTTACTAACATCATAATTCAAATGCACTGATTCTTCTCCAGTCTTCCATATTCATTATCCAATTTTCACATGCACATGCAATGATTGAAAATGCCATGGGTTGGATCAAGTGCAACTCACTCCTCAAACTGACATCTTTGTTCTTTAACACTTTTGTATCAGATTTGCCAAATATAATACATACTTTGAATTATTGGCTACTGCTTCCATGAGCATTGATTGTGGATCTAAGCAAAATAAGTCTTTGGCAACTTCAGTATTTTCTCCATTTATCATAATGTTATTTATTTGTCCATTTGTGGGGATTTTTATCTTCTTTATATTGAGGTGAATCCATATTGAAGACTGTAATCTTTCATCTTCATCAGTAATTTTATGTCCTGTTTGCTTCCAGCAAGCAAAATTGTGTCATCTGTGTATTTCAGCATATGGATTGAATAAATATGGTGAAAGAACACACCCTGGCAAATAACTTCCCAAATTTTAAATACTTCAGTGTCCTCTTGATGTGTCCAGTAACTGCCCCTGGGTCAATGTTCAGGTACCACATAAGCACAATTAAGTGTTCTAAAATACCCATTTTTGAAAAGTTACCCATAGTTTGTTACAATCCACATAGTCATTAGTCTTTGCATAGTCAATAAGCACAAGTAAACATCTTTCTGTTATTCTCTGCTTTCAGGCAAGATTCATCTGACATCAATAATGGAATCCTTCATTCCAAGTCCTCTTCTGAATCTGACTTGACTTTTTGGCAGTTCCCTGTCAAAAAACTACTGCTGCAATAGTTTTTTTAAAATTATCTTCAGCACAATTTTACTTGTTTGTGATATTAATGATGCTATTCAATGATTTTCATATAACCTTGGATCGCCCTTCTTGGGAATGAAAACAAATATGAATCTCTTTAAGTCAGTTAACCAGGAAGCTGTCTTCCAAATTTCTTGGTGTA
>NW_006408709.1:1456221-1456999 GCF_000296735.1 Chrysochloris asiatica | reverse complement strand
CCTTCCATTTATATCCAATTTTCATTGTATCTTAGTTGCATATTTGAACTAACTTTGAAGAAGTAGGTAGCATACTTCAATTTTAACATAACTGAATTTAGTAGTAGCTGAATAAATTTTAATGATAATTGTATAAACTGGTTTTCCTTAGAGTTGTATGGATATTATCCTAAAGACAGCATTATACTAAAAGATGGATTTTTGAAATGCTCTTTTTGATGATGAATGCAACACCATTCTTCAATTTACCATTCCAGCATAGTAAACCATATGATTGCTAAATTCGAATGGCCCAATACCAGTCCATTTCAGATAATTAATGCACAGAATATTTATCTTTATGCATTCCATTACATTTGGGCCAGTTTATAATTTTCCTTGATTTATGTTTTGTATGCTCCAATGTTGCAATAATTGTTGGATATTTGCAGATGCTTTTTTCTCATTTTGTGTTGTCTCCCATCAGCAAATGAAGGTCCTGAAAGCTTTACTCCATTCACATCATTACAATCTACTCCATGTTGTGGAGTCAGCTCTTTCCCAGTCATATTTTGAGTGCCTTAAAATTTGAGGGGCATTTGGGGGTGGCAGCAGAGCAGAGTCAAGTAGGACAGGCTCTGTGGGGGAGGAGCTGGAAACCCAGAGATGCTGCTTTCACAGAACAGCACCAGAGCTCTGGATCCAGCATAAGGGTCAAGGTGTCAGTTTCCTGCAACTGCCAGTGGAAAAATCACAATACAAAGGAAAACATTGTGATTTAGAAATCCTCTGCTGTCAT
>NW_006408709.1:1455554-1456025 GCF_000296735.1 Chrysochloris asiatica | reverse complement strand
TGCCTGTGTGTCCCAGCCATAAAGTTAATTTGTGCAGGACCCTTTATTCCTGCCTATTCAGCAAGAAAAAAAAAAAAAAAAAAAGGAGGTTTGGCCTGACAGACAAACAATATGTACAATCTGTAAAACCCCAACATAAAAAGATGAAACTATTTCAAGAATTATGCTGTGCACACACAGACACCTAACTGACCTTCAGAGGCAAAAATAGTAAACAATCTTTCTCCCGTTAGCTTCATAATATCTATCTGTGCACCTCTACGGTGGTGACTAGAGGAGGGGCCTGAGTAAGTGAACACCGCCACCCATTATTGGAAGTTTCTACAGTGCACACAAACTGCTTGTGTAGCAAGGCAACTGGCCAGTGGGCCACAGGTTTATTTTTGTTTCAAATTGGTGGATTTTGTCTTTGTTTTTATATTGCTTCTGCTTTTGGGTCTTTTGATCACATATTTTTTTCCTGGAGGTAGG
>NW_006408709.1:1452341-1453379 GCF_000296735.1 Chrysochloris asiatica | reverse complement strand
TCTTCAGAATTGACCATGTGTTAGGTCATAAAGCAAACTTCCATAAATTTACAAACATCAAAATACTACTAAGCAACTTTTCAGACCACATTGCTATAAAACTAGAAATCAACAATAAAAAGACCTAGGAAATAAAGTCAAATACATGGAAACTGAATAAAACCCTGCTGAAAGGTGACTGGGTAGTTAAAAAATTAAACATGAATTAACAAAGTGCCTAGAAACAAATGAGAAACAAAACACTACATACCAAAAAACTTTGGGACACAGCCAAAGCAGTTCTCAGAGGACAATTTATTGCAATAAATGCACACATCCAAAAAGAAGAAAGAACTAAAATTAACACATGAACACAGCATCTACAAAATTAACACATGAACCTACAGCCACCAACAGAAAAATCATTATAAAGATACGAGCAGAAATAGATGAGATGGAAAACAGAAAAAGTATAGAAAGAATCAAAAGGACAAGAAGCTGGTTCTTTAAAAGGAATAACACAATTGACAGGCCATTGGCAAACCTAACAAAAGAAAAGAGGGAGAAGACACAAATAACACACAGTAAAAACCACATGTGCAATGTCACAATGTAACCAAGGGAAATAAAAAGGATAATAACAGATTACTATGTAGAGTTGTATCCCAACAAATTTGAGAATTTATATGTGATGGATACATTTTTAGAAAAAGACAACCTACCTAAATTTACACAAAGTGAAGTAGAAAACCTGAACAGACCCATAAAAAAGGAAGAAATTGATCAGGTCATCAAAAAATTCCCAACCAAAAATAGTCCAGGCCAAGATGGCTTTACTGGTGAGTTCTACCAAACATTCAGGGAAGAGTTCTCACCAATTCTACTCAAATTATTCCAGAATATAGAGGAGGATGGAAAACTTCCTAATACATTTTATGAAGTAAGCATAACCTTCATACAAAAACCAGGGAAGGACGTCACTATGAAATAAAATTATAGACCAATATCCCTCATGAACATAGATGCAAAAATTCTCAACAAAATCCTAGCCAACAGAAT
>NW_006408709.1:1449805-1451886 GCF_000296735.1 Chrysochloris asiatica | reverse complement strand
AAATTAAGGCATCCAAGCTGGCAAAGAGGAAACAAAACTCTCTCTATTTGCAGACGATATGATCTTTTACATAGAAAACCCCAAAGACTCAGTAAAAAAAAAAAAGCTACTAGACTTCATTGGAAGATTCAGTGAAGTGGCAGGGTATAAGATCAACATACAAAAATCAGTTGGATTCCTCTATACCAAAACAACAGCACTGAAAAGGACATTAGGAAAGTAATACCATTTACAATAGCTACCCAAAGGATGAAATATCTAGGAATAAATGTAACCAGAGAAATAAAGGACCTATACAAAGAAAACTACAAAATGCTACTACAAGAGACCAAAAGAGACCTACAAAAATGGAATAATGTACCATGCTCCTGAACAGCAAGACTTAATATTGTGAAAATGTTAATACTGCCCAAAGCAATTTACACATATAATCAATCCCAATCCAGATTCCAATGACATTCTTAAAAGAGATGGAAAAACAATGACAAACTTTATATGGAAAGGAAAGAAACCCAGGATATGCAAAACACTGCTTAAGAAGAAGAATAAGGTTGGAAACCTCTCACTCCCCGACTTCAAAATTTATTACACAGCTATAGTGATCAAAACAGTTTGGTACTGGTACAATGAAAGCTACATTGATCAATGGAACAGAATCCAGAATCCAGAAATTAACCCATCCACATACAGCCAACTGATTTTTGACAAAGTACCTAAATATATCACATGGGGAGCCTATAGTCTCTTCAACAGATGGGGCTGGCAGAATTGGGAAGCAAAATGCAAAAGATTGAAACAAGACCTTCACCTCAAGCCTTAGATAAAAAACCAACTATGCATGGATTAAAGACCTAAGTGTTAATCCCAGAATTATGAAGGTCATCAATGAAAAAATAGGGACAATTCAACTGTGAGGGCAGTAATTCAGGGAATACACAAAGTACCAAGCCTTTGGAAAACTACACAAACAAAAGTAGACAAAATAGATGATTGGGACAAACTAAAACTTGAAAATGTATGTGCATCCACTGGCTGCTCTGAAAAGCCATCTTTGCATTGTTCCCTGATGTGGCTGGCTCTCTGCTCCCGGAAGTCACCTCCACCGGGCTCCTTCCCCTCCACTGTAGCGGACTCCCTGGCAGCTCTTTCGCCAGAGTCCCAGTACTCGCACTCTTTGTCATCCTTTGTATCAGATCACTGGCGTTTCTCGTCAGACGCGGCTGTGGACACCAGCTCCAAGATCACCACCAAGGACTTAAAGGAGAAGAAGTAGGTTGTGGAGGAAAGAGAAAATGGAAGAGACACACCCGCTAATAGGAACGCTAACAAGGAAAATGGGGAACAGAAGGCTGACAATGAGGTAGAAGTGGAAGAGGAAGAAGGTGGGAAGGAGGAGGAAGAGGAAGAAGATGATGGTGAGGAAGAAGATAGAGATAAAGATGAGGAAGAAGATAGAGATGAAGATGCAGAGGCCGAGGCAGCAACGGGAAATGGGCAGCTGAAGATGATGAGGATGATGATGTTGACACCAAGAAGCAGAAGACTGACGAGGACGACTAGACAGCAAAAAAGGAAAAGTTAAATTTAAAAAGGCCACCGTGACCTATTCACCCTCCACTTCCCATCTCAGAATCTAAACGTGTTCACCTTCTAGTAGAGAGTCCCACCCGTCCACATTGAGCAGCGCCACCCGCAGATAACAAGCGCTCATCACCACCCAACCAAAACCACAATGTGAATTTGCAACAGGGGAGAAAAAAGTAGTCAAACTTCCAAAGCCCTGCTTTTTTTTTTTTAAAGTACTTTAAAAAGGAAAATTTGTTTGTATTTTTTATTTACGTTTTATATTTTTGTACATATTGTTAGGGGTCAGCCATTTTTAATAATCTTGGATGACCAAACCAGCCTTTGTAGCGTGGTCTGTCCTAATTCTGACTTTACTTGTGGTGTGACCATGTTCATTATCATCTCACAGGAGAAAAAAAAACCTTGTAAAAAAAGGGAAAACAACAACAACAAAAATTACAATCTTATTCTGAGCATTCCAGTAACTTTTTTTTTGTATATACTTAGCTGTACTA
>NW_006408709.1:1442584-1445551 GCF_000296735.1 Chrysochloris asiatica | reverse complement strand
AACCATGGCAATGAAATGATATACAATAGGATGAATGTAAAGCTAATGTTCTACCATGTAAACTATCACATAATTCACAATAAAACATTTAAAAAAAAAACTTCAGTGGGGGATGGCAAACATAATCCATGACAATTGATGAAGCACGTCTCCTGGGTGGATGACTGGTATACCATGAATGGAAAACCATATTGGGCAACTTAATAGAGGGGGTAAAGGGCAGTGAGTATGGCAACCATTTGGGGGAAATGTTTATCAGACACACTTACCTTGTTTAAAGAAAAACGTAATGTGACCAGAGCTAAGTATTATTGATTTTTTCCCTTACAATTTGGTATTAAGTGAATCACAGCTTGTAAAAATTAAAAAAAATAAAATAAAATAAAAAAGAAGACAAAATAGATGATTGGGCCATACTAAAAATTAAAAACTTATGTGCATCAAAAGACTTCACCAAAAGAGAAAAAAAGGGAAACCTCAGAATGGGAAAAAATATTTTGCAATGATACATCAGATAAGGGACTCATTTCTAAAATACATAGGAAACTACAATACCTCTACAAGAAAAAGACAAATAACCCAATTAAAAAATGGGCACAGGACATGAACAGACACTTCACCAAGGAGGAGATCCTGGCAGCCAACAAAAATATGAAGAAATATTCACCACCACTAGCCATTAGAGAGATGCAAATGGAAACAAACATGAGATATCATCTCACACCAGCAATAAAAGCAAAGATCAAAAAAGTAGATGACAATAAATGCTTGCAAGGATGCGGAGGTCCTGGGACCCTCCTACATTGCTGGTGAGATTGCAAAATGGTCCAACTTCTGTGGAAAGCAGTATGGTGCTTCCTCAGAAGGTTGGAAATAGAAATACCTTATGATCCAGCAATCCGTCTGCTTGGTATTTACCCACAAGAAATATGAGCAATAACATGAGTAGATATATGCACACCAATGTTCATAGCAGCACTATTTATAATAGCAAAAAGATGGAGACAGCCTAAATGCTCATCAATTGAAGAATGGATAAACAAACTGTGGTATATACACACAATTGAATACCTTGAAGAACAGCAAGGAAGCTGCAAGTCACCTCATAACATGGATGAACCTTGAGGACATTATGCTGAGTGAAATTAGTTAGTCATAAAAGTAGAAATATTGCATAGGATCTTTTTTTGTAAAAGACTGATAAAAAGAACCCACCCAAAAGGGGAAAAAAAAAATTACATATATCATTGCTGATCACCGGAATGTATGGGATTAGAGGAGGGGAAGGAGGGAAGGGAAGATAGAGCACAGGGTAGGGAATAGACATAGGGTGCTGGGGTGGGTAGGGAGGTTGGTAATACACAAGAAAGGGAAGGGGGAAAGAAGAACAAGGCGGATGGGAGAACAGTTAGGCAGGTTCGCATAAGCTAAGTGGGACAGAGGTAAATGATGATGTATGTACAACCTTGGAATACATATACCACAGTTTGTTTATCCATTCTTCAACTGATGAGCATTTAGACTGTCTCCATCTTTTTGCTATTGTAAATAGTGCTGCTATGAACATTGGTGTGCATATATCTACTCATGTTATGGCTCGGGATACATAGATTGAGGCATGGTTTGAAGGGATAAAAGAGGGGAATGAATTAAGATGCTTGGCTGTCTTCTGAATCATGGTTTCCCTTGCCTACCATTGTGAAATAGACACTTGAGGTGGGGAAAAAGGAATAGCCAGAAACATTACAATAGAAAGCTTGTAAGTCCATCTACAGCCTATAACTGATTGTTGTTGTTGTTGTTAAGTTCCATCGAGTTGGTTCCAACCCATAGCGACCCTGTATAGGGTTTCTGAGGAGCAGCTGGTGAACTTGAACCACCGACCTTGCAGTTCAAACAGCTTTGCAGTCTGGCGCATTAACCCACAGCACAACACAACTGATTAGATACCTTTAAGGGGGTTAGAAATTGCCCAGTGAAGCTTTTGCATTGCATAAGACCATAGGTGGAAACCAGAACCTCATCCAGAATTGTCTGAGTTGGGCAATTTGTACTGGAAAGGATGAGCAGACCAGTCTGGAGCAGCTAGAAGAACAAAAGATACTTTGTGAAGACCAGCAGGAAAAATCAGAAACAATAATGGCAGTATTATTAGTTACTACATGATCCAGTAAGCTGTTTGCTGAGGAGTCATCAATGCAAATGGTAGGGTCCCCTCAGAGCAAATTCCCTCCCAGGACTAAGACTCAAGTGGAATACATGAGCAAGCATATGGTCTGCCTGGTGACCACGCTGGTACCTGATAAGGGGAAGAGGGGAGAAAAATAACAATTAAGTTGATATCTAAGTTCAACCACATTCAATAGACTCCTGTGAATCCAGGTGGAGATCTGGATGGCCAGCAGTACGGCAAAACCCGGGGACTCCCGAGCCCAGAGGCAGTGACATGACCAAAGAGGACTAGAGCGAAGAGTGAAGCATCCAGCTGATATGAAGTGAGGGGAGATGCACAAGAACACCCAGATTTGCAGATAGTACCCACATGACCTGGCTTCGATGGCTGGATGATCAGAATTGGACTAGAAGAAGAAAGAAGAGGGAAGGAAAAAAAAAAACAACAGTAACCCACTACAATTTGATGAAATTTATCTATATGTATGGATGTAGTTGTTGTGGTGGTTAGGTGCCATCGAGTCAGTACCGACTCATAGCACAGCAGAATGAAACACTGCCCAATCCTGGGCCAATCTCGCTACTGTTGCCACACTTGAGTCCATGATGTTGTCACTTGGCTAATCCATGTCCCTGGGGGTTTTCCTCTTTCTTCTGACCCTCCATCTTACAAACATGATATAGTTTTCCAGAGACTGGTCCCTCTTGGCAATATGTTTGAAGTATGAGATGTGAAGTTTGACCATCCTGATCTCCATGGAGCACTCTGGATGCACTGCTTCCAACACAGATCTG
>NW_006408709.1:1440108-1441584 GCF_000296735.1 Chrysochloris asiatica | reverse complement strand
AGGGGCTGTGTGGTGACAGCCAGGGTGGGGTGGTGGTGGCTGTGTAGTGTACCCTTTGGTTATTTGATGATGCATGGAAGGGATTGTAATCATTGCAATGAAACAAAATACAATAGGATAAAATGTAAAACTGATGTTCTCCCATGTAAATCCACATAATTCACAATAAAAACTTTTAAAAAATGTATTATAGGCAAATTGAGGAGGCAATTTATTATAGAAATAAGTAGACTTAAATGAATAAATATTCTGAAAGGAAAAAAAAAAAATCTGAGGAGCTCATCTTCCCACACTATACCAGACAATGTTCCATTTCTATTCATAAGGTTGTCAGTGACTAACTATTCATAATTGGTACACTTCTCCTTCTCTTGTTTGAACCTCAGATCAAACCTGTCTATCATTTGTGACACTGATGGTATTTAAAATACAGTGGAAGAGCTTTTAGCATAACAGAAACACCTAAACCACCTGAGTATAATGAACTGACAGAAGCATGTATATTGCTGTTAAATGTTGTCAAGTCAGTGCATCTCATAGTGACTCTGTATAAGGTTTCCAAGGAGCATCTGGTGAGTTTTAACCACTGAACTTGTAGTTCCAATTGAATTTGTGCATCAGTGCTTATCCTATAGCACTACACCATGACTCTGTAGATATATAAATATACTTCAAAAACATAAAGTACTAGAAATTTCTTCTAATAAAGAATATGCTATTCATGAACCTTCCAAAAGTAACCCACCAATCTAATCACCATCTAGTCTTGGAAATATATCTGACAACACAAGGGATACAAAAATATCAACCTGAAAAGAAGTTAATTTGATGTTGCTATAAACAATAAATTTCTAATGAATAAGTCATTAGAATTTTGAATGAGTGGTCTCATTACAACTAAAATAATTTAAGTAGAGCTTGAATAATAATTATTAAGCACGGTTACATGATTCATGTCTCATAATAACTTGGGCTAGAAATTGAACACATCTATTAATTTTACCTCAACCATTCATCTGTTACTTTGCTGTACTGTTGTGACTTGTGTAATGCTATGATTCTGGAAGTGATGCCATTGGTATTTTACATACCAGCATGTTCACCAATACTTTACAGGTTTCAGATGAACTTCCAGACTAAGACAGATTAGGAAAAAGGAGAGAAGGACTACTTTTGAATATTTAGTCACAGAAAATCTTACAAATAGCACTGGAACACTCTCAGATAGCACCAAGCATTAAATTTTGAAATATGATGAAGATCACCATAATATCATCAAATATATTTCTTGAAGATGAGCCCATCAGTTGGAAGAAGCTTAAAATATTGGGGAATTTTAAGACATTGGAGAAGACATGCTTCTTCAAAATTGAGTTGACTTTGATGGAGTAAAGCTTTTGGGGTCTTCATTTATCAATGGGGTACAACTCAAGATGATGATAAACAGCTGTAAACATCCATAAGTGATTATAATAT
>NW_006408709.1:1437786-1439274 GCF_000296735.1 Chrysochloris asiatica | reverse complement strand
AAAGAATATTTCAAGAACTATCTTGAAATACAACACTGTCTGTGATAGGATGTTATCCATATGCATACAAGGAAGACCAATTAATACCACTATTATTCAAATTTATGCACCAACCAATAAAACCAGTGATGATGAAATTGAAAAATTCTACCAACTTCTTCAGTCTAAAATTTAGCAAACATTCAGTAAAGAAGCACTGATAATTACTGGTGATTGATATGCAAAGGTTGGAAACAAAGAGGAAGGATCTGTATTTCTATCATAAATATTGCATTTATGATAAAAGAAATTATGCTGGACATCACATGATCGAATTTTGAAAGACCAATGACTTCTTCATTGCAAATTCCTTTTTTAAACAACATATGACCATATACACAGACCTCACCATACAGTAGACACAGGAAAAAAATTGACTATATTTGTGGAAAGAGATTGTGGAAATGCTCCATATCATCACTTGAATCTAGAGAACATCTCTAGAACAGATTTGATGCATTAGACACTAATGACCAGAAACCAGAAGAGTTATAGGATAACATCAAGAACATCATACAGGAAGAAAGAAAAGGTCATTAAGAAGACAACAAGAAGGAAAAAAAACAACAAAAAACAGAATAAACAGTTAATGTCAGAAGAATCTTTGATACTTGCTCTACATGGTAGAGATGCAAATGGAAGAATAGAGCTAAATAGAAAATTTCAAAATAAAAACAGAAAATGTCAAAGGTTAGTTTGAAAAGACAAAGTTCAATGTTATAGAAATGTACAAATATCTGGATTTAGAAAACCAGAAGTGAAGAACACTCTCAACATTTTTAAAGCTGAGGTAACTGAAGAAAAAATTCTAGCCTCGACTTGCAATATGAATGGGTTCTATGGGAAAAATATTGAATGATGCAGAAAACAACAAAAGAAGATAGAAGGAATAGAGTCACTATACCAAAAAGAAATGGTTGATGTTCAGCCATTGCAAGAGGTAACATATGATCAAGAGCCAATGATACTGAAGGCATAGGTCCAAGTTGCATTGAAGGCGTTGTAAAAACCAAGTCTCTCGAAATTGATAGTATACAAATGGCAATCTTTCAACAAAGTGATATGTCAATGAAAGTACTCACTCATCTATGTCAAGCAAGTTGGAAGAGAGCTAATTAGCCTCTGATCTATGTTTGTGCCCATTTCAAAGATAATTGATTCAATGAAATTTGGAAATCACTAGATAAAATCATTACTACTGCATGCAAGTAAAATTTTGTTAAAGATAATTAAAACACAGCTAAACTTTACATTGATAGGGAACTTCCAGAAATTCAAGCAGGATTCAGTAGAGGATATGGAATGAAGAATATAATTGCTGACATCAGATGGATCTTGGCTTAATGATGAGAACACCAGAAAGACGATTACCTGTTCTTTGTTGATTATGCAAAGTCTTTCTATTGTGTGGATCATGATATGCTATAGAAAAACATTATGGAGAATGAG
>NW_006408709.1:1435495-1437336 GCF_000296735.1 Chrysochloris asiatica | reverse complement strand
TGTTGTACAAGGCCTCTTTAAAATGTTCAAAAGCAAAGATATCAGTTTGAAGACTAAGTTGTGCCTGATCCACATCATGATATTTTCAATAAGCTTAAATTCATGTAAAAGTTGCACAGTGAATAAGGAAGACTGTAGAAAATTGATACATTTGAGTTATGGTGTTGGAGGAGAATATTGAAAGTACCATGGACTTTGCAGTCCAGCAAATTAACCCACAGCACCACACCAGGACTCCAGATCTCACCCTCACCGTAGAGGTAATTATATCAGATTCCATCATGGGGGATAACTACATTTCAACAATGAAACCACTTAGGAAACTAGTCCAATTAAGCTGACACAAAACCTTAATGATCACATATACCTTCTGCCAAATAAGTCAGATATCATTTCATACAAAGGGTCACAAATATTTAGGAAGTGTGAAAGCAGGTAAATACTTAAAAATCTTTCCTGCCAATGTTTTCTGGTTTTATTTCTTTAATTTTTTTGTCTCGTAGAGTAATGAAGGTATCTGTATGTGTGTGTGTTTCCTGCCTTCCTTTAGTTAATAAAATCAAATCCTTACATTAGATTTGTCTTTTTCAGAGAACTACTAAGTAAAAAATCACACTTTTCATCAGGATATAGAAAATTTAATAGACCATAACCCCTAATGAAGTAACAAAATGAGATGATGAGGCTTTAATAATTGTATGTCTATTTTAAAGTAGTGGCTAAGGCTATTTTCATGATGAAGTATTATTAAATGTCACTATCTGTCTGTCTATCCTAATTCTCCTTAATATCAGATTTGAAAAGCCTCAATTATCTTATGAAATCATTTGGAAGCAATTTATTGAGATGAGTAGTCTTCCACAAAACACTCTGCTTTTTTTTTTTTTTTAATATACTGTCAGTGGAAATCTGTTTTCTACTAAGGTTTAATGTACATCAGTGAATTGCTCTAGAGACAATTCTTTGCCCTTTGTGCAATTTTTCATAGCAGAGGTCATTATTTGAATTTAAATGGTCCACTTCAGACCAATGGCAATATGCAAACTACTAGACATTCATTTCATTTTTTTATAATCTAAATATAATCATAAACACTTGATGTTTTACATTACTCCCATAGCCTTCATATGAATTATAAATATAGCATTTCAGTTTTCCTTTAGAAGACAAAACATAATTCCGTGGAAGAAGATGTGAATACAGTTAAATAACATGATCTGTTTACCAAAAGTGCCTTATACCCAAAGTGAACAAAATTCTTGGAAGTTGGGAATTGGGCTTGACAGTTCATTATTTTAAAAAAAGCAAGAGAAAAGGCTACGTTATGGGATACATTTCAGAACACAGAATTAATCTGTTATCCTACTGCTAAAATTAAGCTTCCAAATGAATGCCCAATTACTATTTCAAGAACCTCCAACAATTCATTTGGACAAAGGTCTCTGTAAACAGATCTTACAGAAGGTCAGCAGTGGAAGTTTATGATACAATAAGAGGGAAAAATGCATAGAATCCTCAATGTTATTTCCTGAACTCCAAAAAAAAGAATATTTTATCTTCAGTTACCCTATTTCCCAGTTGAGAGCCATATCCACTACCAACAATAGAGTCGTATGTACTACCTTTCTACTACCTTCAAATTTGACTCTCTGTTAACTGCAAGGTCAGCAGTTCAAAACTACTGGCTGCTCCTCTGAAACCCTACCAGAGTCCTTATGAGTTGGAACCAATTTGAAAGCACTTAAAAATGAAATGGTTAAAGTTCAACCATTTCAAGAGGTAGAATATGATCAAAAGCCAATGATAATGAAGGAGGAAGTCCAAGGTGCATTGAAGGAATT
>NW_006408709.1:1429768-1434145 GCF_000296735.1 Chrysochloris asiatica | reverse complement strand
GGCAGTGTTTCATTCTGCTGTGCATGAGGTCACTATGAGTCAGTACTGACTCGATGGCACCTAAAAACAGCAACAACAATAAGGTCCAAATTATTTCATTAGCATGTTAAAATTTGCAAAGTGTAAATAAATTATTCATTCAAACGCAGCCTTCTCTGTGTTTAGGTGATTGTCTAATCTTTGATATCATTAATTTCTTCTTGCATATGACCAATGACTCTACACATGCTAAAATTGGATTGGGGAATATAGTGGTGATCATCTAATTTTCCTAATGAAAATTTTGATTACGCCATCTGCTCGCCAGACTGTCCATATACATACATTCATAAATATAGCATTAAAAATAGTTTACCAGTCTTTAAGGACTGTAATGAGGTAAAGAGGTTACAACTTGTGTGTAATACAAAGTTCCATTATTTTTCAGGCACTATCCTAAATGCTCAGCATCTATATAAAATTTCTCAATGAGTCAGAATTGTCTTGACAGCACACAACCAACCACTATCTTGAAGGGTTTAATTGATCACAAAAAAAATATTGGTCAACTTTCACCAGAGCATCTATTTCTCCTGGATTAAACGTTCACCTACCTTCTTTCACAGTCAACCAGATCCTGAAAGAAGTATGTGAATCAATTTAAAAATAAATGTGCACCTTGGTGACATTAATACACTGTATCCTAATTTACTGACCATCTCATTATCTGACATTTTACATTTATGACAACTTTGAGAAATATTTTAGGCAGTGCTTCTAATGATTCAAGACTCACGAAGTGACACAGGATGCCTTCCACAAGCCACCCAAATGGTGTAAAACAGTGATGAGCAGGCCACATGGGTGACAGTGCCAAATTGGCTACAAGAGTGCCCTCTCCTGTTTGTCCACAATGTCTTGAGCAAGCCACAATGGGGTGATGGCAGGGCAATGTAACATCATGGGTGGACAGGGGTAAGCTGCGTGATGAAGTTAGTGGAAGGAGGCAGGAATGAGATGAAAAGAAAGGGAGTCAAGTGGAGTCATGGGGCTGGGATGAATGGAGAATAAGTGGGGGTTTTACCCAGGGCAGGTGGCTGTTAATACCCAATTACCACCACCATCATTCATCCAACCCCAGCCATTGCAGAGTCCATGGTGGTGGGAAATATATTATGAGCAAGGCCGCTCCAATGCACAATGGACATTCCAAGATGCACTGAAGGCATCCAATAAAGTGATGAGTGACTGGGGATAAAGGTAAAGATGAAGCATGGTCCCTGACTAACAAATAACTCTAAATGAGAGGGATTGACACTGTGGCAGCAACACTGGGCTGAAAATGGAAACAGTTGTGAGGATGCTGTAGAACCAGGCAGTGTTTTGTTCTGATGTATAGGGACACTATGAGTAAGAACTGACTCAACAATACCTCAGAACAGTAGAAATTTTATCCCAAATTGAAAACCACATATTAAACTTCAATTAATTTCTATTATTGGAAATATGATTTTGGATGTAATAATGTAAATAAAGTAAAGGGTATCTTTAGACACTGATAAGAAGATCACTCATGCTAGGGGACAGAATGTAAATCCAACTGATCAATTTAGTGACATGTCAATTCTGCAGCTGTCCAATGACAGAATCATTGGAAGAACCCAAGGCTAGATAAGTGGAAATAAAAAAAAAAACGTTTTTTCAGATCAAGAAACATATTGGCTGTGGATAATTTGCCAGGAAATTTCAATTTTAGAATCCAATAATTTTTGTTTAATTATTTGTGTTGTGTTGTTGATTGAATTGAGTCCACCAAAAATATGTGTTATAGATCCTTATCTCTACACATCTGAATATAATTTTGGATGTAATAATGTAAATAAAGTAAAGAGTATCTTTAGACACTAATAAGAAAATCACTCATGCTAGGGGACAGAATGTAAATCCAACTGACTTACATTCAGGTCCAGAAAAACTTTTGGTAGGAGCATAAGAAGAAGAGCTGCTTTAGTCTCAGTGAGTGGGGTCACAAACTCAGGTGTATCAAAGAGTAGTCAGATTTTCACCAACTCAATTGCGGAATGTGTGACTGGAATTACGTTTGACCAAGGAGATGAAGTCACTTTCTATAAGATGAGCAATTGGGACTACCATATCCAAGAGGCAGAATATTTGGGCCTGCCAGGCCTGAGGGAGTGAGGTTGTCACTCTGATGAAATAGGAGAATGCAGTTGCCCAATGCATAGGGAGCAGAGGGGTCATACCAGTGGGCCTGGAAGGCAGATCTGAAGCCCAGGGCTGAGGAGCCTCCAGGTAGAATCCAGAAAGCCTGACCAACACCCTGAGTCTGGAAGGCAGGCCATTGGCTAGATGCTACTAGAGAACAGAAAAGTAAGTTCAAGTATTGGGAGCTAATATAAATTATCCTGCTGAATTTGAGACTTGCTTGGAGTTCATTTTCCTCATTCCCTCCAATTTCTTCTGTTTGCAGTGGAAATGTATACTTTGTACTTAACTCACCATTGTATTTTTGAAGCAGATAAATTGTATTCCATATTTCACAGATGAAGATAAATTTTGCCCAGGATGAAATATGCTTAACATCTCAACCATATTTGATTCAGATGGTTTAGATGATCAGATTTTTAACTTTGTGTTGACATACAACTTCTGGGATAATGTAATGGGGTAAATGTGTTTTACATGTGGCAAGGACATATGGAGGTGCAAAGGGAGGAATTTTATGCATTGAATGTGTCCCTCCAAAATATGTGTTGTATATTGTAACCTTCATGCTTGTGGTTATAGTATGATTTTAAAATGGGTTCTTTGATATGCTAACGAGACAGGATTAGTATAGTGTGTGTCTTAATTCATTTTCTTTTGAGATATAAAAGATGTTAAATATAAACTAGCAAGCAGACATGGGAGACAGGAGATTGCCCAGAAGCAGATTTTTCAGAATAAACCAGGACCTTCCATTTCGGAGTTCTAACCTCTTAAACTGTAAGAAAGTAGATTTCTGTTTTTTAAAGCCACCCATTCGTGGTATTTCTGTTATGGTCACACTAGATAAATAAGACTTGTGATTTTATTTGATAATTTGTATTATCTGAGGTAGAAATATGAACATGGGAGAGCTTGCCAAATGCCAAATGAGCTCCATTACTCTACAACATCTCTATCTTGCTCTTTGAGGTATCTCTGAAGGTTCTGAAAGTATATTAACTACAATTCAATGTTTGTGATATCTTAGAACACTTACATGAAGAGTGAGGAATAGAGGAAGACAGATGAAGGTATCAGGTATTATCTTTAGGCTTTTGTGTTAAGTTGAATGGGTTAGGATTCTCAGTGGTTTGGCATTTGAGATGTGGTTTTATCCTCATGGTGATGAAACCTAATACAGGCATAGTTAACTCTGATAATTGGCTATGATCAGACAATCAATCAAAAGGAGGTTTCCTTGGGGGCATGGCTACTTTCAATATAATGGACACACTGGAAATGCTTGCTCTCTTTTCCACGAGAAACCTGGCTTGCCACATTTATGAGCCATTTTCTTGATATAAACTTCCCTTTATATATGTTGTTATTGTTAAGTGTCATCAAGTAGATTCTGACTCAGAGAGACCCTATATAGAGTTTCTGAGGATTGGCATTAACAGGCATCATCATAAGTTCACTGTTTGGTTCTCTGGAAGACAAGGCTAAGACATCAGGAGTGGAAGACTAATAAATGTAAGTGTGGCCTATGCAAATTTATATTTGGAACTTCAAAGTTCTGATGGTTGAAGAATTTGATTTATGCTTTAACTTTGTACAGGAGCAAGTGTTGAATATAACAGAAATGCAGAGGAGAATAGTAAGCAAACTACAATCTGAGAGCCAAATCTACCATCCTTCATTCTTAAAAAAATTTTTAGAGCTTTTATTGTGAACAGGGTCGCTATGAGTTGGAACTGACTCCACAGAATATAACGACCACCACCATTGTGAATTGAGTAATAGTTTACATGGGAGAACATTGGGTTTGCACTCAACCAATTGTATTTTGTTTCATTGCACTGATTACAATTCCCTCCATGCACCATCAGTTAGCAATGTTTAACTCTATTCCCGCCTTTTTTTTTTTTATGTACACAAAAACACACAATAATATATAATTGTTTAAACAACCAAAGAGCACATTTTGCAAGCTAGCCTCCTTTTTATTTTTTCAGTTTTTATTGTGAATTGAGTGATAGTTTATATGAGAAAACATAGGTTTTACACATCTTTTCATTGCAATGCTTACAATCTCCTCTGTGCATCATCATTCAACAGTATTTGCTTCTAGTCCTTCTGTATTTTTTTTTTTTTAAGTTTTTATTGTGAGGTTTACATGGGAGAGCATCA
>NW_006408709.1:1425315-1426178 GCF_000296735.1 Chrysochloris asiatica | reverse complement strand
ATCTTTCTGTGAAACATTTGGATGCACCTCAATATCATTCTCTGGAACTCTTTATTGAGCAGTTCTAGAGCCTGCATCACTTCCAATAGAAATTATAGGTCTACCTCCAGCTCATTTGTTTCAGCTACTCCATTTTGTTTCTATCTGGACATGAGCAGAAATATTCTGTTGTTTTTTAGGCTTTGTGATGCTGTTGTATTTTCAATAATTAGATGACTATATATTGGTGTATTAAGCTCTCTGATTGCCTCCTGGTAGATGTGATCAGCAAAGGGCTTCTCTTTCCACTTCTTTTGCTACTCAACTCACAGTGATTTTAGCTGATGTAGGTTATTTACTCGGTTCTTGTGTATAGCAGCTGATATTGGTTCTTGCCCTAATGGTGGAATATTATAGGGTGGGATTGTAGCCTGGATGTATGTCTGCAATTGCCATCTCTTGTTGGATAAGTCAAACAGATAAAGAGCTCCCTTCCCCCAAAATCAAAGAGGGACTGAAAAAAGAGACAACACTAAAATCTTAATTCACCCAAAAGCAAAATAAAATAAAACAAAACAAAAGCAAAATATGAGTAAGATTTTAACCCCCCCTCTTTTGGCTTGTTACTTTTAAGGCTGTCTGTGAAATTTCAAGAAGTTCCCATTGCACTTTATGATGTAAATTAGTATTTAGTTTTGGACCTCTTTTTTGCCTCGCTCTCCTCTTCTTAAGCCTATTCAGATGCCCCAGGGCTGGCCAGACTCCTTTTGGAAGACACTCCCATTTTAAGACTTTCCTGTTGACTCCTTCCCCTTCTTCAACTCTGCACCTAGCAATCCTTGCTGAGTAGATCCATGCGTAGCTGAACCCTAATTAGAAGAATT
>NW_006408709.1:1419298-1425215 GCF_000296735.1 Chrysochloris asiatica | reverse complement strand
GTCCCTCTCTCGGTTCTTCTCACTTGATGATCCCAGTGACCTCTGCTACTGGCTGCAAAATCAATCACTCTCCTTCTTTTTTCAAAAAACAACTACCTCTATAGTTCCTACCCTCACAGTCAGTCCTGATGGCAATTATTCACTATTTTGCCACAAGAGTCTTATCCCCATTTCCTTTGCCAGACCAGTTCCAACAGATTGAAAATCATTCAGTAGAGATTCTACCTACCCCTGCCCCATCTGGAACTAGGCTCCCTCTTGAAAGCTTGTAAGCCAGTCACTTCTTGCTTTTATTGCTGTTGTTGTTGTTAAGTGCCATCGAGTTTGTTCCGATGCTTCCGAGGAGCAGCTGGTGAGCTTGAACCTCCGAACCTTGCAGTTCAAACGGCTTTGCAGTCTGGTGCATTAACCCACAGCACCACACCATTTTGGGTAACCAATGTCTAAATTGCCTTTCCCTGTAATCCCTGCATACAGAGGGAATGGGAGTGATCCTCGCTGTAAAGATTTGTTTCCTTTTTTGAGCTACTACATCCACAAGTATAGGTGAAGTTCATCAAACTGTAGCAGGTTACTCCCCCCCACCCTCTCCACTTATTTCTTCTTCTAGTTGAGTTCTGATCATCCAGCCATCGATGCCAGGTCAAGTGGGTACTATCTGCAAGTATGGGTGTTCCTGTGCATTTCCCCTCACCTCACGTCAGCTGGACGCTTCACTCTCTGTTCTAGTCCTCTGTGGCCATGTCACTGCCTCTGGGCCCAGAAGTTCCCGGGTCCTGTCACACTGCTGGGCATTCAGGTCTCCACCCGGATTTACAGGAGTCTATTGAATGTGGTAGGGCTTAGCTCACAACTTCAATGTTATTTTTCTCCCCTCCTCCCCCCATCAGCGACCAATGTGGTCACCAGCCAGACCACATGCCCGCTCATGCAGTCCCCCTGAGTCTCTGTCTTGGAAGGGAATTTGCTCTGAGGCGTCCCGACCACCTGCCTACTTGTTCTTGTAGTAATCAATCAGACTGCCATTATTGTTTTGGATTTTTCCTGCTGGTCTTTCTTCACACAGTATCCTCTGTTCTTCTAGCCACTTCAGACTAAGCCAATCTTCTTCTTGCCAGCACACTATCTTTCTCTTTCCATGAGTCTAAAGTCCTCAGCTGCTCTATCTTTCCATGCCATCACCTCTGCCTCCATCTCTCCTGTTGTTGCTTCTCTGGTTAGGATCCCAAGTTCCGCTCATTCTCTTCCCTCTTGATGGTCCTAGGGTCTTCAATTTTGGAATGTAAGATTAACTACTTCCACTTTTTTTGTTACACAACCTCTACCTTTACAGTTGAGACAATCCGTCAGTAATGACACCAGTTACACATTGTTGAATCAAATGAATCCTATCCCATCTCCTTTCACCAGATACATTTAGACAATATTAAAGCTGTTAAGTGGGCATTCTACCTCCCCTCTCTCTCCTGAAACTAAACTCCCTCTAGAAAACTTGTAAGCCAGAAACTTTGTGCCTTTACAGCCTATTCCCCACCCCCAAGTTTAGGTCTAAACTTAGACATTTAGCCAATGTTTAAGTTGCCCATACCTATCAACCCTGTGTACTGAGGGCACAGGTTTGATCCTTGATGTGAAGATCTCTTCCCTCTTGGTTGGTATTTTGAGCAACTACATCCATAAGTAAAGGTCAAGTTCATAAAATTGTAACAATTTACATTAGTTTCCTCTATCAAATTTCTTTATTTTCGTCTAGTCAAGTTCTGATCATCAAGTCATTACAGCTAGGTCAAATGGGTTCTATCTGTAAGTTTGGGCATTCTTGCACACTTCTCCCTACTTCATATCATCTGGATGCTTTACTCTCAGCTTTAGTCTCCAGTGGTTAGGTCAGTGTCCATGGGCTCAAGAGTTCCTAAGTCTCCCTAAATTGAACCAACTAGCCCTTTCTCTTTTCTCTCTCATCTTAAGCTCAACAGGAGTCTGTGGAACATAGTAAAACTCAGCCCATGTCTTCATTACTGCCTGTTCCCCAATTCCACTTACATAAGTACACCAGTGAGGTCACCAGTGAGTTTACAAGCCTACTCTTGTGTTCCCTTTGAGTTTCAGTCTTGGAAGGGGGTTTGTCTTGAAGGGACTTGATGGCTTGCCTTGTTTGCTTCTTCTTGAAATAGCCAAACAGTAAGTTTTTTGGTGTTTTTTTTTTTTTTTTCAAGAAGTATCTTATGTTCCTCTAGCCAGTCTGGATTAGTCTGTATATCCTTTCAAGAGGGAAGGTTCCACCTAAGAAAGTTATATATGGGACTCAGGATTCCACTTAAAACCCTATGCTCCACAAAGTCTATTTCACTGGGCAAGTTCTAGAACTCCTTTTAAGTATTGCATTCATCTATAGGCTGGAGACAGGCTTACAAGCTTTCTGTAATCATATTTCTTGATAATTCCTTTCTATCCCACTCAAGTGTCTATTCTACAATAGGAAGCAAGGGAACCCGATATCTATAAGACAATTAAGTGCCTTAATATTATTTTCCCTTTTTTACACATTCATCCTATGCCTCAATTCCTGTGTCACAGAGCCCTGTTGCTCCCAGCTTGAGTGTATTTCACTATTTACCTTTGTTCTATTTAGCCTATGCAAAACTACCTAAGTGTTCTCCTATCTTCCTTGTTCTTCCACCTCCCTTCCCTTTCTTGTGTATTGTCCTCCATTTCCTTGTATATTGATTGTCCTTCACATCACCTAAGCTATGATGTGACTATCCCTTAAACTGTGCTCTACTATCCCTCCCTCCCACCCCTGGTAACCAGCAAATAATTGTTTTCTTTTAGTATGGATATCTTTCCTTAAACTTTTACTATAGTGGTTGTATGCAACATTTGTCCTTTTGTGACTGAGTAAATTCATTCAACATAACGTCCTCAAGATTTATCCACATTCTTCATCTTTGCTGTTTTTCTTCAAGATAGCATAGTGTTACATCGTGTGTGTGTACCAAAGTTTGTTTACTCATTCTTCCATTGATGAATGGCTGTCTCCATCTTTTTCATATTGTGAATGTTGTTGTTAAGTGCCGTCGAGTCGGCTCCGACCCATAGCGACCCTGTGCAGGGTTTCCGAGGGTGTAAATCCTTACGGGAGTAGAAAGCCTCATCTTTCTCCCACGAAGCAGCTGGTAATTTCGAACCGCTGACCTTAAGGTTCGCAGCCCGATTCGTAACCACTACGCTACCAGAGCTCCATATTGTGAATAGTGCTGCAATAAACATTGGTGTGCATATATCTACTCGTGTTCTGGCTCATACTTCTGTAGATATATACCAAATAGAGGAATTGCTGGATTACAAGGTGCTTCTATTTCCAACTTTCTGAGGAATCACCATACCGTTTCCAGAGTGGTGGGACCATTTTGCATTCCCATCAGGAATGTAGGAGGGTCCCAGTCTCTCCACATCCTTGCCAATATTTATTGTCCTTTACTTTTTAACTTCACTGTTATTACTGGTGTGAGATGATATCTTAGTGTTGTTTTGATTTGCATCTCTCTAATGGCTAATAGGAGTCCTGGTGTGGCACTGTGGGTTAATGCACCAGACTGCAAAGTCCTTAAACTACAAGGTCGGTGGTTCAAGCTCACCAGTTGTTCCTTGGAAACCCTATACAGGGTCACTATGGGTAGGAACCGATTTTGATGGCACTTAACAACAACAATGGCTAATGAGTCAGAACTGATTCCACAGTACACAACAATAACAACAATTGCTAATGATCGTGAACATTTCTTCATATGTTTGTTGGTTATCTGAATGTCTTCCTTGATGAAATGTATGTTCTTGTCTTGTGCCCATTTTTAAATTTGGTTATTTGTCTTTTTGTTTGTAGGTATTATAGTTTCTTATGTTGTTGTTGTTGTTAAGTGCCATTGAGTGAGTTCTGACTTATAGCCACCTTGTATAGAGTTTCTGAGGGGCAGCTGGTAGTTTTGAACCACCAGCCTTGCAGTTCATACTGACCTTGTGGTCCAGTATATTATCCTGCAGTGCCATACCAGTAATCTGTAACTTCCTATAGATTTTAGAAATTAATCTGAAATGTCATGGTAAAAGATTCTTCCCATTTTGTGGGAAAATTTTTACTCTTTTGTTGAAATCTTTTGATGCACATAAGTTTCTAATTTTTAGTATGTCCCAATAATTTATTTTGTCTTTTTTTGTTTGTGCAATTTTTGGAATGTTTGATAGTCTATGTATAACCTATATTAGAATCCTTAAATCTGTTCCTATGTTTTCATTGATGACTGTTATAATTCTATGAGTCACATTTAGGCCTTTAATCCATATTGAGTTGGGTTTTGTATATGATGTGAGATAAAGATCTTGTTTCAATCTATTGCGTATCAATTTCCAGTTCTGCCAGCAACATCTGTTGCAGACACTATCTTCTCCCCATTCAATGTACTTCAATCCTTTGTCAAAGATCAGTTTTCTATATGTGGATGGGTTAATTTCTAGATTATCAGTTCTGTTCCATGGATCTGTATATCTTTCATTGTACCAATAACAGACTGTTTTGACCACTGTAGACATGGAGTAAAATTTGGAATCAGGAAGTGAGAGGCTTTCAACTTTGTTCTTCTTAAGCAGTGCTTTGCTTATCCAAGGACAGTTTCCCTTCCATATAAAGTTTGTGATTCCCTCGCCCCTCCCCCCCCTTTAAAGAATGTTGTAGTAATATGAATTGGGATTGTGTTGTATCTGTAGGTTGCTTTGGGTAGTATTGACATTTTCACAATGTTAAGTTTTCCTATCTAGGAGCATGGTATATTCTTCCATTTTTGTAAGTCTCTTTGGATTTCTTGTAGTGTTTTCCAGTTTTCTTTGTATAGTTCTTTTGTTTCTAGGGTTACATTTATTCCTAAATATTTCAACCATTGGCTGGCTATTGTAAATGATATTGCTTTTCTAATTTCCTTTTCAGCATCGTCATTATTAATGTAGAGGGATCCAACTGATTTTTGTATGTTGCTCTTGTACGATGCCACTTTGCTGAATCTTCCAATGAGTTCTAATAGGGTTTTTTGTTTGTTTGTTTGTTTTTGCTAGTCTTCGGGGTTTTCCATGTGTAAGATAATATCATCAGCAAATAGGGAAAGTTTTATTTCTTCTTGAAAATTTGAGTGCCTTTAATTTCCCTATCTTGTGTTCTAGCTCTGGCAAAGAATTCTAACACCATATTAAATAGGAGTGGCGATAAAGAATGTCCTTATCTGGTTCCTGTTCACAAAGGGAAACTTTCAGTTACTCTCTGTTGAGAGTGATGTTGTTTGTTGGTTTTGTACATATGCTCTTAAATTGTGTTGAAGAATTTCCCTTCAGTTCTTTAACTATTGAGTGGTTTCATCAGGAATGGATGTTGGATTTTGTTAAATGCCTTTTCTGCATCAATCGACATGATCATGTGGTTCTTTTCCTTTTTTAAATTTATATGTTGGATTATATTGATTGTTTTACTAATATTGAACCATCCTTGCATCCCTGATATGAATCCCACTTGGTCATGATGTATTATTTTATTGATGTGTCATAGAATTCTATCTGCAAGTATTTGCATTGAGAATTTCTGTATCTATGTTCATGAAATATAATAGTCTATAATTTTGTCTTTTAGTGATGTCCTTCCCTGGTTTTGATATGAGGATTATGAATGCTTCATAAAATGGATTAGGAAGTTCTCCATCCTTTTTTGCATTCTAAAATAGTTTAAGTAGAATTGGTGACAGATCTTCTCTAAATATCTGTGATGTCATCTGTACCTGGACATTTTTCTTGGGAGTTTTTAAATAACCTGATCACTTTGCTTCTTTTGTTATGTTGTTGTTGTTGTCAGGTGCCATCGAGTCGGAACTGACTCATAGTG
>NW_006408709.1:1405983-1419198 GCF_000296735.1 Chrysochloris asiatica | reverse complement strand
GCAGCCCGATTCGTAACCACTACGCTACCAGAGCTCCTTTTACTCCTACTTAAATGTGCAGTCTCACTTGCTCAGGTAGCCCCTCAACCCCACAGAGTGGAGGTGGGCAGACACAGGAAAATAAAAGAATGAAAAATAAATATTTACACCTTTATCTCTGACAATCTGTTAGACCTCTGCAATGGGAGTGCTCTCTTTACCTTGTATATTCACTTCCCATTCAAAATGGCTGTGCTGGTGCTCGAGGCCACTGTGGATCAGAAAATATTTACTTTCTAGCCTCTGCTCCAAATCCACAGATCAGAAAATACTTCCTTTGTGGCCTCTGCTCCTAACCCACTCAGCAGTATGTCTTCAATTCTTCTAAATATCGCTTTATATGAAGTTCAGAGTTCAAGGATAGTACTTTGAAACTCTTTCGTCTAGTATTCCTTGTTATTACTGGATGAGGTCTTCACAGCCCTTTTCCCTATTCTGCCATCAATCCCCACCTCCCAGCCTCCTGTTTTTGTAAATAAATTTTGTTTTGGAACACAACTATGCCTATTTCTTTTTGTATTAGCTATAATGACTTTCATGTCACAATGGCAGAGTTGACTAGTTAGTTGACTAATTATGACAAAGATCATATAGTCCCCAACAATAAAATGTCTATTGTCTGTCTCATTACAGAAAATGTTTGCCTTAAAATTTTGCTACACCAACTGTTTGTTAAAGCAATAGCATCAACATTTTAAAGAAGGGTTTTAAAAAGTCATACTCTCCGACAACAGTTCAAACTACTGAATCAAAAGCCGTACTTAAAAAATATTCACAGATGACTCATATTCATATTAATAATTGAGAAGCAATACCCTAAAATATTTTATTTCTAATAACAAATACCTGCACATGGAGGCATGGAAGGACAGAATGTCTGGCATTTTCTGGAATGCGTTTAGTATTAGTTCTGACTACTCTCCCAAGTATATTTTCACCTTGATATTCATAAAGACTAAGTTCCATAGTTCACCTAAACTAGTGATTTAAAGAAGATTTTTGGAGGTCAAAGTAAAGTTGACATACTTGTAGCAAAAAGTATTTGGATAATTCACAAAGTACTATCACTTTGAATCTTGCGAAATCAACACACAATGCATATACTATAGTTTGCAAGTGGTTTGCATCTAAAGACTAATTTAAATGCTGTTAAGTTGCTATAATAATATTTTTAAACCTGTTTACATTTTTTTAGTTTAATCAATATGAAGAGTTTTATTTTTATATTTCATTATTTAATCAGATGTAAAGACAGAACTTTACATCTCATCAGCATGGGTACATGTTTAAAAGGAAAATTAAAAAATACATTTTTCTAATGATGGCAATGTAGCTCTGTTTAATAGGCATTTTATATTTAGTATTTTATTATTAAGTCTGGTTAAGTATAAATGCACATTTTCAATGTCATGACTACATGGTATGAGTGATGTGACAAATAATTTGCATTTATATAGCACCTTTCAAAGACATGGAATCTCAAATCAAAGCATAAATGCTTGTGTAACTTTGTAATTAAGAATTCATTTCTAATTACTCCTACTTAAATGTGCAGTCTCTCTTTAATTACAACATTTTTACACCTGTGGTTAAGTAGTCTGACAGAGCCTTAGCCTTATCACTAAAGCATGCAAATTCCATGACTATATTTTGTAATGTGACTATGGCCTCCATTGGGAAAATGATCACAGGCATGTACCACCAATAACAACATTAAAGACATAACTAAATATAAAAGTATCATTCTCTTGGATTATGTGCATGTCCAGATCTCTCTTTCTTTCTCTCTCTCTCTCTTACACACAGACACACACACACGCATGCATGCCCAGCTCCAGCGCTTACATAAACTTCATGCTCAGATATACTTCTGCTATAACACCAGGAAGTTAAGAGATTAGATTTGAAAACCAGCTTGTAAATGTATGCTTGCCCATAGTAAATCTGTAGCTATTGAAGCTACAATTGCTAACACATGTGAGATTCCTAGTTTTCTTGTATAACCAAGGGAGCAGTAAATAACATGGTGTTAAAATTTTTGATATCCTGCTACTAGGGGAAAACAAAATTCAGCTGCAACATATGGTTCTGAAGCTCTGCAATCTCATAAATGGACCTGAGAAAAAGAAAAGCAATTCTGGGAAGGTGATTGTAGCTAAAGAGAAGACCCTGGTGACAATCATCTACATAACTGACTGCAGTAAAGTATGAAGCTCCATTTTCAAAAGCTGATTAGAAAGAAGATGTATTAAGAACCTATGGTAAACTAGGGACTAGTATAAAGCAAATAGATAAGGCATGGTTCATGCTTCTTGAATGGCTGCCAATAAGCAGCAGAATTTGGTGGACTCATAAGCAAACTCATTTTAAAATCCACAGTCAGTCAAAGACGTCAAAAGTCCTTGGATTTCAAATAGAGTATTAATGTGTGAAAAATAGTTTTAAAATAGACTTTCCATTGGATAATCAAATATTCACTTCTTCCAAAATACCAGATACTGCTTTTACCTCTACGAATTAAAAGATCAATTATAGTAGCACCAGCAGCAGCAATAATGATGATATACATAAAATAGCGATGGAAAATGAGAGAAAAGAAATAAGTAAACAAAATTATGTGTGCTTTTATAAGGGTGTGCGAAATACTGTGAGAGCAGATAGTAGGAAATATTTAATTCTGCTATACTTCAAAGAGACTATGGAATTTCAGTAGAAGCTTAAAATACCAACAGCACTCTACCAGGCAGAAAAGTATAGGGAGCAGAAACTTTCAAATATGAATATTCACACCAGTTCTTTGTGTGACCTTTTACTTCATGTAAAACCCTTGTAATGATTGTAATGATACATGTTAATTAGGAGTACACGCTCAACATTTAACATGTTTCTGTTCATTTCCAACTCTGTGACTTTGGGCAAGTTATTAAGCCTATTCCAGTGCAGTTTCCCATCTCTGTAATGAGGAAAGTTATAGAATCTGTGTCTATAATCACAGATTTATCTATAACCAGGTCTGTTGTGAGCACTTAATAATACTTAAGAAAGCATTCAGAACTTTGACATGTATTCAGTAAGTATTAGTAGTTTCTTTTTTCTTTATAATTGTGTCTTTTTAAAAAAACTAGAGCCACTTCTAACATATGGTGAGTGAAGTATCGAAATAACTCTGCCTTATGCTTTAGGAAAAGAACCCTGGTGGCACAACAGTTAAGTATTGCTGGAAGCCAATCCAAAGGTTGATGGCTAATGGTTCAAACTCACTCCACAGTCCTTCAGAAAAAAGACTTGACGATCTATTCTGTAAAAATGCAACCAAGAAAACCCCATGAAGCATTACCTACTCTTTCATATGGATCACTAGAAAGAAGTCAGAATCGACTCCACAGCACTACCAAACAACAATACTTTAGGAAGCTTGCCTGTTGCCAGCCTTAAGAAAAAGCATGGCAGTTCTGTCATTTGAGATAAGGGAAACACTATACCCTCAATTAGAGTCCTGGTGTGGGAATGTAGGATAACCACAGGACCACAAGGTCAGTTTGAACCACAAGGTCAGCAGTTCAAACTCACTAGTCCCTCCTAGGAAACCCTATACAGGGTGGCTATGAATCTGAACCAACGTTACAGCACTTAACAACAATATTAATACCTTATATTATTTTTAAGAGACTGTTGTTGTTGTTGTTAAGTGCCATGAGTCTGTTTTGACTCGTAGCAACCCTGTATAGGGCTTCCAAGGAGTGGCTGGTTTGTTTGAACCATGGACTTTGTGTTTCAAATTGATCTTATGGTGGTTCAGTGCTTACTATAGAGCAACCACTCATACCTACCTACACGTATTTATACAATAACCCTTGAGAGAAAGATGAGGCTTTCTGCTCCCACAAAGATTTTCAACCTCAGAAATTGCAATGAGTTGTAACTGACTCCATGGTACTTAACAACAACAACATATAATAATCCTATGAAATAAATAATTCCATTACTATCTCCACATTACAAATATAATTGAGGTTTAGAGATAAATCATTTTAAAAGTTTAGCAAGTCTGAAGAAACCCATTCTTAACTACTTTACTGATATTCCCCAAGATGGAATTGAGTCTAAAATTATCACCAACAGGAATCAAACCATGAATCAAAGCATAAGGGGAGCCTGCCTCCATTTCCAGAAAAGTGGGGGGATAGAAATTCTGAAAGACTGTCCTGACTTAAATTCTTGGTTGAAAAATATTTTTTTTAATTACATTAAAGAGTTGTCACAAAAGGAAGAAATACAGGGCTTTCAAGAATTACCTGAAAGTGGAAAATTTAGGCACTAGATGCTTAAAATGAAAACAACAATGAAGCAACTTTATACATGAAAACATTTATTGAATTCTGGATATCTTTAGCTACCATTTTGATGGCCACATGGTCTAGGGGACAAGATAAAACCTAAAGCACTCCAAAGATGAATGTCCATAGAAGATGTTCTGATATAATTAAGGCCCCCAAAGGAAATCAGAAAGGTGAAAGAAACCTACCTTCCAGTGACCAAGGCTTACCCTACAATGCACAGTACTAAGAGTTACAATGCATGGAAAAACATCACATTGATTAAGATAACGATGAGGTATAGTGCATTTTGTAAATTTCTTGCATGCTGAAAACCCGTAGAGCTGTAGATCTGTGCTGCTGTTGACCCATGCTGCTGTTGTTATGTTTCATCAAGTTATTTCCAACTCATAGTAAATACTATGATACAGTTAAATTTCCTCGTTTTGTTTTCTAGGCTGTAATCTTCACAGGAACAGATCTCCAGGTGCTATCTCCTGGGGAGCATTTGGTGGATTCAAACCACTGACCTTTTGGTTTTAGCAGCTGAGTATGTAAGCATCCACTATCAAGGCTCTGTGAATCCATGCAGTACTTTTATTTGCCTCCATCAAAATTTTATTATATGAACATACAATTGCAATAGCATGAAAAGACACTTGGCTAAGTTACACAAATTTCTGACAATCAAACAATAATCAGTAAACCAGAGAGAAGAAATTGGTCTCTAGCCTCATCCATCTTTTCACTAATTCAGATCTAGACTTAATAATTGTGCTTAATAGGGGATGTTCCTAATCTTAAAAAAAGTTATTGGAGAAAAAAATCAGTTCTGAGTCACATTCAGGTTTTGTATTTTATTTTTAGTGAACAAAACAGTAATGTACTGTTATAGCAATAATAATGTCTGTCCATGTCATTTTTGTTAATTTTATTGTATTGAGTTCATGAAAGTTGCATTTCCAGCACCCTTTGGTGAGTTAACAAATAGATGAAGTGTGCTAACAGAAGAACATCAAGAAATAGGTTAGGAGGACAGTCTAAAGGCAAAATAATGGAGGGTAGACAAGGATTTTTATACTAATGGGCTGAATATCACACATGATGTTCACAGGCAGTTATCAAGTATGAAAAAGAGGAGAGTGGGAAAGAATGAGTGAAAACAGCAGTATGTTTTTGTCTTTTTTTTTTATACAGACTAACAAGATAGGGGAGTCCTGGCATGGTCCTGTAGGAAAAGTAGTGGACTGCTAACTGCAAGGTCAGTAGTTCAAACCCACTTGCTGTTTCTTGGAAACACTATACAGGGTCACCAGAGTCTGGACAAACTTGACAATATGTAACAACAACAAGAAGAAGACAGGGAGCACTGGTGGCACACTGTAGGATAAACACTTGACTGCTAAACACAAGGTCTGGGATTCGAGCCCACCAGATGCTCAGCAGGAGAAAGATGAGGCTTTCTGTTCCTATGAAAATTTACAGGATCGATGTGAGTCAGAACAGATTCAATGGCACCTAACAACACAATAACAATAAAACACAAACATACAAGAAGTAAAAAGCAGTTACCCAAGCTGAATGTATTCATTCATCAATTTGTGAATCCATTCATCATTAAGATTTTTTTCCACTTTTGGACTATCATGAATAAAAAATGTTCACATGAATTGTGTTCTGCTTCTAATTCTTTCTATCCTCACTCAAGTTATCTAGTTATGATGGGATAGGTTACTAAAGATCTTGAAAGTTAAGAAAGTGTTCAGATGTGAGAAGTTGGGCAAAAGAGTCTTCGTAGAAATCTAAATAAACAAGCAGCATGAGGAATATGGAACTAGAAAAGTTCAGAGTGCCAGAAACTTGTTGGGGGATAGAAATTCAGAATGGAAATCAAAGTTATAATCTGAAACATATATGAATTCTTAAATGTTTTTCAATATGAAAGAGAGAGACCTTTGACTCTTAAGATGTAGAGAGTGTATTTCAGTTCAGCCAATATTAATATCTTTCTTATTGTGTGCCTGAGTGTATTACTAGCAGTTTAAAACATATAAAGAGTCACCATTGAGTTTTTGCTGTGGTTTTATCAATATAAAAACAAATGGAACAGCTACATATTATCTGTGTACAGTATTTCATCAAAATAACTCTAGAGAAATGTTTCAGAACTTCTCTTTCTAAAGATTGCTTAGATTCTCAGAATGGTAACTGCTATGAGAAGAAATGATTGGATAGAACATCAAATTACGCATCTACAGAAATTTCCACCTGGCTAACAATTTCAAAATGTGATGTCTAACACATTTGAATTCTGGTGCACATCATGTTCTGCCTACAGATTCTTGCTTTCAGTTTTGGTTTAATAGGGGTTGGTCCCTAAGTGCAGCAAATGAGAACTATTCTAAAAATTAGCTAGCATAAAGACTGGCCCCCCAAAACTCACTAAATATAAGTTTACATTGTTCCTCAGTAGTCAAAGGAAAACTAAATGCATAAATGGTTTTCCTTACAATTTCATACATCAACAGCTGATGCAAGCATTGCTTTATTTTTCACACACAGTCATTAGCTTCCTATATATATCTAGTATCCTCTTGCCACTTTCGAATGATACACAGTTATTTGCTACTTTACAAAAAAATCCTCCAAGGGCTAGGAGACAGGCTATTTACTATATAATGTACAAAGAAATCATTAGAACTCACTTCAAGATAGTATTCCTTAAAAACATTGTGTGTTCTCTTGTTTTATTTTGTTCTTTAAAACAGAGTGAGACTTGCATTTCAAACAATATACAAATAGTCCTAAAGTAAGTATATTTATGCATTATTTAGAATTTTACATTATTAAATGTCTTTTTCTTTCTTTCTTTTTTAATCATGCATTATTTAGCATGGGTAACAGGGTCAAGCTGATCTGATCAAAATCCTGTCTGGCTAATTACTGTCTTAGTTTGGGAGAGAGTTAGTGCCTTCTCTACACCTCAATTTCTCCTTTTGTAAAGTGAAGATGATATTCTCTTGACCATTTTTCTTTGGATTAAATAAGGTAAAATATGAAAATTGGTTTGCACAACAGATTTTGTAGAAAAAAATGCTCAGTAAATGTTAGAAACTACTCATAGTTATTCTTATAAACAGTCAAAACACAAATATTAATCCAGGGTTTGAGGTTCCTGTGACTCCTTAAAGAATTATACAGATAGAATTGTGACAATTTCTAAGTTTAAGACCACTCAGAATCATATTTCACAACTTAGAACATGGATATATGAACATGATATAAAAAACTGGAAACATTAAGATGTATACAAGTGAATATGGTGGTAAGAATATTTTAAAGCTAAGAGATGCACTTTAATTTTTAGTGGAAGGAAACTGATTTGTTTTGTGTATTCTTTTTAGCAAGCAGCTTTATTGATATATAATTTATTTGAAATTTGAAACACAAAATTAACCATTTAAAGTATATAATTCAATAGTCTTTTTTCCCTTGGAAAACAACATTTCATTGTATGGGTATGCCAGTTTTTATAGTCATTCATCAATTTGTGTATCCATATATCATTAAGACTGTTTCTACCTTTGGACTATCATGAATAAAATTGCTATAAACATGTATGTTCATGTTTTCAGTGGAAACATGTTTCTGTTTTTCTTGGGTACACATTTAAGTATAAAATTACTAGTTAACATCATAATTTTTTTTAAACATTTAAAAAATCATCAAATTGTTTTCCAAAGTGACTATACCATTTTACAGTCTCATGAGCAATGTATGGAGGGTTCCTATTTCTCCATGTCCTCACCAGTACTTGCTATTATGTAACTTTTTCATTCTAGCCATCCTAGTAGGTATCGAGTTGCATCTGATTATAATTTTTATTTCATTTTGCTGACAGTTAATGATGTTGATTATGAAATAATGATGTTGAGCATCTTTTTATGAGCTCCTTGGCCATTTGTATGTCTACACTGAATAAGCATGCATTTAGATCTTTTTCCCATTTTTAAATTAGAAAATTAATCTTCTTATGATTGATCAAACAGGTAATCAAAATGCATTGACAAATACTGGTAATAGGAATATGATAACTGAAAACACAGAGGAAGGATTGACAGTAGGAAAATATGATCTTGTGATAGAAATGATGCTGCACATGGCATGATAGAATGTTACAAGACCAATGATTTCTTCATTGAAAATACTTTTTACAAAAGTGTAAGTGGTAACTCTATATACGGACCTCATCATATGGAATATATAGGAATCAAATCCAAAACATCTTTGGAAAGAGGTGATGGAGACATTCAATAGTATCAGACAAAACTAGGCTAGGAATTAACTGTGGAACAGATAACCACTATCTCATATGCAAATTCAGAACATTAAAATAAGTCCATAAAAGCTAAAATGTGTTATTAAGTATATCCCACATGAATTTAGAGACCATCTCAAGACAGATTTGATGCATTAGACACTGATGACCAGAGGAGTTGTGGGATGACATCAAGAACATGATATATGTCAAAAGCATAAATTCATTAAAAAATGTAGGAAAGAAATAAAAGAACAAAGTGAATAACAAAAGAGACTCTGAAATAAACGATGAAGTAAAAGAGCTAAACAGAAAATTCCCCAGGGAAGCTTGGAAAGACAAAGTAAAAGTATTATAATAAAATGTGCAAAAACCTGGAGTCAGTACACCAAGAGAGGAGAACATGCTCAGCATCTCTCAAGCTGGAAGAACTGAAGAAAAAATGCAAACCTCAGATTGCAATATTGAAGGAAACTATGGGCAAAATATTGAATGATACAGGAAGCAATCAAAAGAAGATGGAATAAATACCAAGATTATGCTGCACCAAAAAGAATTATTTGATGTTAAAAGGTAGCATATCATCAAGGGGCTCTGGTAGCATAGTGGATATTAGTCAAGCTGCTAGTCTTCAGGTCAACCATTCAAAATTACCAGCTGTTCCATCAGAGAAAGATGAAGCTTTCTGCTCCTATAAAGTTTTGCAGCCTCTGAAACCTTATGCAGCATCACTATGAGTCAGAACGAACTCCATGGCTCCCCACCATCACCACCATATGATCAAGAACTGACAGTGCTGAAGGAAGACGTCCCAACTACACTGAAGGCATTGATGAAAAACAAGTCTCCAGGAATTGACAGAATACAAATAGAAATGTTTCAACAAACTGATGCAACCCGGAGGAGCTCACTCCTCTACATCAAGGAAATTTGGAAGAAAAATTTTCTTGGTAAACTGACTGAAAGATATACAAATTTGTCCCCATTTCAATGAAAATGTGGAAATCTTGGAACACTATCATTAACATTACATGCAAGTAAAATTTTGCTGAAGAAAATTCAAAAACAGTTACTGCAGAATCAACAGGGAACTAGCAGAAATCCAAGCCTGATTCACAAGAAAACACTGTTGAAGTCAAATGGATCTTGGACAAAAGCAGAGAAAACCAGAAAGATGTTTATTTGTGTTGTGTGGTTTTTGTAAAGGCATTCCACTGTGTGAATCATAACAAGTTATGAGTAACATTGAGAAGAATGAGAATCCTAAAACACTTAATTGTGTTCATGAGTAAACTGTACAAAAAGAAAGATGCAGTCTTGATCAGAATAAGAAGATACTGAACAGTTCTGTATCAGAGAAGGTATTTCCCACTGTTGTATCACTTCATCATACCTGTTTAATCTCTATGCTGAGTAAATAATAAGAGAATCTTAATAGTCTCTTCATCAACAACCTACAATATTCAGATGGTACAATCTTGCTTCTTGAAAGTGAAATGGACTTAAAATAATTACTGATGAAGATTAACTGCAGCCTTTAGTATGGATTGTGCTTCAATATAAGAAAACAAATATCCTCACAACTGGACCAATAAATAACATTCTAAACTTCTACATCATCAAAGGACTGCCAAAATAGTACTAAAATTTCTTTATCATTAAAGAACAATAAATTAATGAAACAAATAAGGAACATAACATTGGATGATTAAAGTGTCCTACCTCCTCTTGAAGTCTGGCTTGAATTACAACAACAGCAACAAATCATTCTAATTTCTTCAGAGAAGTTATGGAAATATCTACAAGTAACTTACATCTCAGGTAGCCTGTTAACTTGTGAGATATTCAATGATTCACTTTACTCTATTAGTTTGCCCATTTGGAAAAAAAAAAAAAAAAAGTTTCCTTTCCGTCTAAAAGATTGTGATGTTGTTGTTAGGTGCCATTGAGTTGATACTGACTCATAATGACCCTATGGCATAACAGAACAAAACATTGTATGGTCCTGAGCCAACCTCACAATCTGTGATATATTGGATACCATTGCCACAGCCACTGTGTCAATCCATCTAGTCAGGGTCTTCCCTTTTTTCTAGGACACTCTACTTTACCAAGCATGATATTATTCTGCAGGGATTGGCCCTTCCTTGACAATATATCAGAAGAATAAGATTAAGTCTGGCCATCCTGGCTTCCAAGGAGCATTCGGACTGTACTTCCAACAGATTGGTTTCTTCTTTTGGCAGTCCATGGTACTTTCAGTATTCTCCTCAAACACCATAATTCAAATATGTCAATTCTTCTATGGTCTTCCTTATTCACTATTCAATTTTCACATGCATATGAAGTTATTGAAACTACCATGGCTTGGGTCAGGTGCACCTTAACCCTCAAACTGACATCTTTGCTCTTCAACACTTTAAAGAGTCTTGTACAACATATGTGCCTAGTGCAATATGTCATTTAATTTCTTGAGTGCAGGTTGTATTAATGTTGATGATTGATCTGAGCAAAATGAAGGCTTTGACAACTTCAATCTTTTCTCCATCTATATGGATGTTGTTTATGGGTCCAGTGGTGAGGATCTTTACACTGAGGTGCAACCAATATTGAAGGTTGTGGTCTTTGATCGTCATCACTAAGTATTTTAAGTCCTCTTAACTTTCATCAAGCAAGGTTGTATCATTTACAGTTCACAGGTTGTTAATGTGTCTTCCTACAATCTTGATGCCATGGTTTACTTCATATAATCCACCTTCTTGGTTTATGTGCTCTGAAAACAGATTAAATAAGTGTTGTGAAAGAATGCAACCCTTACACAAACCTTTGCTAATTAAAAAAATATTCAGTGTTCCCTTGTTCTGTTTGTACAGGTCCCTCATGATCACAATTTAGTGCTCCAGAAAGTCATTCTCTGTGATGTTGTTGAAAGCTTGTCATGATCTACACATTTGAAAACCTTTGCATAGTCAATAAAGCACAGATAAACATCTTTCTAGAATTCTCAACATTCAGGCAAGATCCATCTGACATCAACAATGGTATCCCTTGTTCTATGTCCTCTTCTGAATCCAGATTGAGCCTCTGGCAGTTCTTTGTCAAAATACACGTGCAGCTGTTTTGGGATTATCTTTAGTAAAATTTACTTGTATGAGTTACTAAAGATATTGTCCAATGTCTTTTGCATTCCATTGGGTCACCTCTTTTTAGAATTGTCACAAATATGCATCTCTTCCAGTCAGTTTGACAGGTAGTTGTCTTCCAAATTTCTTGGCAGAGGTGAGTGAGTGCCTCCAGTGTTGCATCAGTTTGTTGAAAAATTTCAATTTGTATTCCATCAGTTCCCAGAGCCTTGTTCTTTGACAGTACTTTCAATGCTCCTTGGACTTCTTCCTTCAGTATCATTGACTCTTGATCATATGCTGCTTCTTGAAATGGTTGAATAGCAACCATTTCTTTTCGGTAATATGACCCTGTATTCATTCCATCTTCTTTTGATGCTTCCTGAATCATTCAATATTTTGCCCATAGAATACTTCAATATTGATTTTTATCTCTAGTTCTCTCAGCTTGAGAAATGTTGAGTGTATTGTTCCTCTTTGGTTTTCTAACTCAAGGTCTTTGCACATTTATTATATTTGACTTTGTCTTCTTGAGCTGTTATTTAAAATTTTCTCTTTTGATGTTTTACCTCCTCATTTTGTGCATTTGCTTCACCATCTCAACTCTAGAGAGCAAGTTTCAGAGTCTGCTCTGACATCCTTTTGTTCTTTTACTTCTTTCATTTCTTCTTAATGACCTTTTGCTTTCTTCCTGTGTGAAGTACTCAATGTCATCCCATAACTCCTCTGGTCTTTGGTCTTTAGTGTCTTTAGCATCAAATATGTTCTTAAGATGATATCTACATTCAGGTGAGATATGTTCAAGGTCATATTTCAGCTTGCATATGCATGTTTTAATTTTCTTCAGCTTCAGCTTGAACTTGCACATGAGCAATTGATGGTCTATTCCACAATATTCTCTGGCCTTGTTTTGTCTAATGATATGGAGTTTTTCCACCACCTCTTACCACAGATGTAGTCAATTTGATTTCTGTGTATTCCATCTGGTCCGTGTGTATAGTTGAATTTTATTTTGTTTAAAACAGGTATTTTCAATGAAGTCATTTGTCTTACAAAATTCTATCATGTGATCTCCAACTTTTTTCTGTCACCCTGGCCATATTTTCCAACTATGTATCCTTCTTGTTTGCTTTCAACATTTGCACTCCAATTACCAGTAATTATCAAGACATCTTGATTGCATGTTAACTCAAATTAAGTCTGAAGAATTGATAGAATTCTTAGATTTCATCATCACTGGCTTTAGTGGTTGGTGTATAAATTTGAATAATAGTGATGTTAAATGGTCTTCCTTTTTGTTGCTGTTGTCATCAGGTGCCATAGAGTTGGTAGCAACTCATAGCGACCTTATGCACAGCAGAACGAAACACTGCCCAATCCTGGGTCAACCTCACTATTGTTGCCACGCTTGAGCCCATTG
>NW_006408709.1:1404637-1405883 GCF_000296735.1 Chrysochloris asiatica | reverse complement strand
TGTGCTCTTTAATCTTCATCAGTAAATGTTTCAAGTCCTCTTCACTTTCAGCGATCAAGGTTGTATCATCTGCATATTCAACCTGTATGCTGAGTAAATAATCCAAGAAGCTGGGTTATATGAAGAAAAGCGTGGCCTCAGGATTAAAGGAAGACTCATTAACAACCTTTGATATGCAGATGATACAACCTTGAGTGCTGAAAGTGAAGAGGACTTAAAATACTTACTGATGAAGATCATAGACCACTGCCTTCCTTATGGGTTGTTTCTCAATGTAAAGAAAACAAAAATCCTCACCACTGGACCAACAAACAACATTCTTATCAATGGAGAAAAAATTGAAGTTGTTAACGACTTCATTTTGCTTGGATCAACCATCAACACTCATGGAAGCAGTAATCAAGAAATTATTCGATGTATTGCATTAGGCATATATGCTGCACAAACTTTTTTATAGTGTTGATGGTCAAAGATGTCAGTTTGAGGACAAAGATGCACCTGACTCAAGCCATGGTATTTTCAATCATCTCAGATGCATATGAATGTTGGACAATGAATAACAAAGATTGTAGAAGAGTTGATGCATTTGAGTTATGGTGATGCAAGAGAATATTTAGAGTACCATGGACTGCCAAAAGAACAAATAAATCTGTGTTGATTGAAGCACAGCCAGAATGCTCCTTGTAAGCTAGGATGGCCAGACTTCATCTCTAATGCTTCTAGCATTTTGTCAGGACAGGCCAGTCACTGGAGAGGTTATCATGTTTGGTAAGGTGGAAGGCCATAGAAAAATAGTGGCAGCATCAATGGGCACATGCGTAGCTACTATTGTGAGGTTGGTCCAGGACCGGATAGTGTTTTGCTTTGTTGTGCATAGGATTGCTATGAATCAGTACCAACTCGGCACCTAAAAACAACAATAACAGCTATTGTTGTAAATTTGTCTACTTCTTTCTTTAATTATGTTAGGGCTTGTTTTAAATATTTAGGGGCTGTTTTGTTGGGAACATAGATATTTATTATTGTTATGTCCTCTTGTTCAATTGACTCTAATTATGATATAATGTACTTCTTTGTCACTTATGCTGACTTTTGCCTTAAAGTTTATTTTATCAGAGACTCATATTGCTACTTTACTTGCTTATATTGTTGTTGTTGTTAAGTGCCTTCGAGTCGGTTCCGACCCATAGCGACCCTGTACAGGGTTTCCGAGGGTGTAAATCCTTACGGGAGTAGAAAGCCTCAT
>NW_006408709.1:1396039-1397737 GCF_000296735.1 Chrysochloris asiatica | reverse complement strand
ATTTCCAATTTTTCTAGATTCATACTTCTTACATTCCATGTTCCAATTATTAATGAGTGTTTACAGCAGTTTCTAATTTTTAATTGTGGCCCACCAACAAATTAAGTTTCTGAAGGCTTTATTTTATTTGTGTCATCATGGTCAACTCCATTTTGAGGAGACAGCTCTTCCCCAGTCATATTTCAAGTCTTCCAACCAGAGGGGCTCATCTTCTGGCCCTTTATCAGACAGTATTTTAGTGCTATTCATATTTCAATAGTCAATATTCTGTTGCTAACTGATAGTATTCTACTGCTATTCATAAAGTTTTCAGTGACCAAATTTTCATAAATAGTCCATCTCTCCTTTTTTCTAGTCTGTCTTTGTCTGGAAGCTCATTTGAAACCTGTCCACATCGTTGACCCTGCTGATATTTAAAATACAGCAACATGCAAGCCACTACAGTACAGCAAACTGACAGATGAGTGGTGATGACACACAGTCATAAAAGTGCAATAAGAATTGAATTGTTATTGTCTTTCAAATTAATAGTTTTTTATTATTGTTATTTTAAATATTGGCGTGAAGTCATCCTCTATACAGAAGAGAGTTGAACATCTGACTTTTAGATATTCATTAAGAGTATTTTAAGCTCAATGATTCTCCAATTTTTATAACTCAATAAGCTAAGTAAAGCAGCACATTCCCATTAGCAACCATGGCTCACCACAGTATTGGTTGTTTTATTTTAGGACGAATCGGCCTGCGAACCACAAGGTTAGCAGTTCAAAACTACAAGCTGTTCCGCTGGAGAAAGGTGAGGCTTTCTGCTCCCATAAAGAGTTACAGCCTCAGAAACCCTGTACAGAGTCGCTATGAGTCGGAACAGACTCCATGGCACACAACCACCACCACCAATGCCTAGTGTGGCACTGTAGGATAATGCAAAGGACTATAAGGTGAGTTTGAACCACAAGGTCAGTGGTTCAAACTCACTAGCCACTCCTTGGGAACCCTATACAAAGTCTGTATGAGTGGGAACCAACTTGACGGCATTTAGCAACAACAGCAATGCCATAGAGTTTATTCTAATAAGGACCCTATATTGGGTTTCTGATTCTGTAAATGTTTGTGGAGCAAAAAGTCTCATCTTTCATTCTCAGGGCAAGCAGTAGGTTTAAATTATAATGTTGCGGTTAGCAGTATAGTGGGTGCATATCTTACAGCACCTCCATGTCTTCTTGAATCTGGAGTATTTACCTATGAAAACACACAGGCTAAAATGTTTCAAAAGAAAATAGCTTAAAGGGGTCACACAGACCACTGAGTTAAGATAACATATATTTCAGAATGTTATCTGAGCATACATTCCTGATAGTCATTGAACAACTGCTGGCCATAACAGAAAACTAAGATAAAAATAATTAAGCAAGGAAAGGAGAATGTGAATGAAGAATCCTTTAATGTTTTAACTTTGTTATCTTTTTGTTTAATTACAAAGTTAATACTTCTAACTTTAGAAAAGAAAACTATGTAAGATCAAATGAAGTACAATTTAACAATCTTATCCTATCCATCTTTCCATTCCACCTCACTGAAGGAATATTTAAGATTATGGGATGTATACAATATATGCATTGTTCTCTAAATATATAAACACATACATATTTGGCTTTGACAAAAATTGTTGTTAAGTACCATTGGACATTTTTTTTTTTT
>NW_006408709.1:1376093-1378314 GCF_000296735.1 Chrysochloris asiatica | reverse complement strand
CGATGATTTCCGCATTCCATTGTGTCACCTCTCATTGGAATGGACACAAATACAGATCTCTTCCAATCAGTTGGCCAGATAGTTGTCTTCCAAGTTTCTTGGCATAGATAAGTGAGTGCCTCTTATGGCACCTCACTCTCTTAAAATATTTCAATTTTTATTCCACTCTTGGTGCCTTGTTCTTTGCCAATTGGCTCTTATCATATGCTACCTCTTGAAACAGATGAACATCAACCATTTCCTTTTGGTACAGTGACTTTGTGTATTCTTTCTATCTTCTTTACTTAAAAACCACTAATGCCTGTGATGATGAAAGTGAAGAATGCTACCAAGTTCTTGAGTCTTAAAATGATAAAACCTGTAATCAAGATGCATTGATAATTATTAGTGATTGGAATTTGAATGTTGGAAACAAAGAAATCGATGTTAGAATTTTGCAAGGTCAATGACTTACTCCTTGCAAAATCTCTTTTTCAATAATGTAAATGGCAAGTATACTGGTGAACCTTACCAGCTGGAATACAAAGTAATTGAATTGACTATAAGTGTGGGAAGAGATGATGCAGAGGCTCAATATTATCAACCAAAACAAAACCAAGTGTTGACTGTGGCACATACCACCAGCTACTCATATGCACATTCAGGCTGAAGTTGAAGCAAACTAAAACAAGTCCACAAGAGCTAAAAGATGACTTTGAATATATCCCACCTGATTTATAGACCATCTCAAGAAAGATTTGATGTATTAGGCACTTATGATGAGAGGGTTGTGAGATGAAATCAAGAACATCATTTATGAAGAAAGCAAAATGTCCTTAAAAGACAGGAAAGAAATAAAAGCCCCAAATGGATGTCAAAAAAGACTCTGAAATTTATTTTTGAATGTAGAGAATTAAAATGACTGAATGAAATGATGACGTATAAGAAGTGAAAAGAAGATTCCAAAGGGCAGATTGAGAAGACAAAGTATTATAAGATTTGCAAAGAGTTGGATCTAGAAAACCAAAAGGGATGAACTATCTCAATATTTATAAAGCTAAAAGAACTGAAGATTAAAATTCAAACCTTGGATTATATTATAGAAGGAATCTATGGACAAAAATATTTAATGATGCAAGTAATATTCAAAGAAGATGGAAGTAACATTTAGAGTCACTATACCAAAAATAATTGGTTGACATTCAGCCATTTCAAGAGATAGCATGTAACCACAAACCGATGGAACTCAGGAAAAAATCTTAAACTATATTAAAGTCATTGTCAAATGACAAGGCTCCAGAATTGATGGAATACAAATTGAATTGCTATAGTAAGCTGATGCTGTGCTGAAGGCTCTCGCTCAATATGCCGTGACATTTAGAAGATAGTTACACTGACAACTGATTAGGAAAAAAAATCATATTTGTGCGCATTCCAAAGAAAGGTGATATAACAGAATGCAGAAATCATTAAACATCATTAATATCACATGCAGTTAATTTTTTTCTGAAGATATTTTTAAATTATTTCAATAATATATTGACAGAGAGCTGTCAGAAAATTGAGCCTGATTCAGAAGACATGAACAAGTAATATCATTGCTGACATTGGCTGGATTTTGCTGAAAGCACAGAATACCAGAAAAATGCTTACTTGTGCTTTATTTACTATGCAAAGGCATTCAACTGCATGGATCATAACAAAGGATGGGTTATTTTGGTAAAAATGGTGTGGTGCTATAAGAAATGCACTCTACCATGGATTAAATCCAAGGTTGATTTGATCCACAAAGTCACCAGTTCAAATTCAATAGTGGCTCCTCGGAAACCCTATTCAGGGTGGCTGTGAGTTAGAATTGACTCAATGGCACTCACTAAACAACACATTTTGCTCATCAGCAAGCTGTATATAAAACAAGCAACAGTCATTTGAGCAGAACAAGGGAATACTGAATGGTTTAAAATTAGGAAATGTATGTCAGGGTTGTATCCTTATGTTTTTCAATCTGTATGCTGATTAAGCTGGTTTTTATGAAGAAGATCATAGCATCAGATTTGGATGAAAACTCATTAACTACATGTAATACAGAAATGACACAACCTTGCTTACTGGAAACATAGAATACTTGAAATACTTACTGAGGAAGATCAAAGACAAAATACTTCAGTATGGATTGTGCCTCAATGCAAATAAAATGAAAATCTTCACAAATGAACTAATAAATTATGTCATGATAAATGGA
>NW_006408709.1:1366474-1375093 GCF_000296735.1 Chrysochloris asiatica | reverse complement strand
TATGTTTTTATCCTCTAAGTGTAATTATTGCTATATGTCACTTTAACATTGTTTTAAATTAAATTTAAAATCTGTACTCCTTCCCTACACTGATCGGTTATAAAAAAATTACTCCACTATATATTTCTTAAATTTAGTCTCAAGTCACTATTTTTTATGAGGCTGAAAATTTGCAAATTTTGACTATTGTGAAGACAGATGACAGAGCTCTATCAGAGACTATTTCGGAAATAATATGGCTTAAAGGACAGAGCCTTTGACGTAGAATTATTACACTGTTCTCTGCAAGAGATAATCAGAGATTCTCGACTTCTGTAATTCTAGCGTGTTTTTGGATTTATTACAGCTGATGAGCCCATTTTCAGACTCATAGCTGTTTCTTTTCCACCCCATATTGACTTTTATCTTGGCTTGAACGAGAATTATCACATAGTTTTGATGAAATATTATAACTTGCATACTTATAATTTATTTTAATAGCACATATAATCCCTTAAGCAAAAATTTCCCATATTTGTGACAAGCTTAATGGCAACAGTTATTTAGTTAAGCTAAGTCCAATTTCTATATGGAAATATTTATTTTCAGATGAAATGTACAAATATCAGTACAGAGTTGAAAGATTTTTCTTTTTGTTTTGAAATAATTTAGCTTATAGAAAAGTTGTAAATGTAGTACAGAAAATCCGTGTATACTTTTATTCAGCTTCTCTTAATGCTAAAATATTAAGTAAAAATAATTAAGAGAACCAGGACAGTAGCATGTACTAGCTAACTACAGACTTTACTCAAATTTTGCCAGATCTACCCTATTTTTCAAACTTTTGTTCCAGTATCCAGTCTAGAATCTCATAGGTAAACTACAGACCTTATTCAAGATTTACCAGTTCTCCACTTTTTAAAATACCTGTTCTAGCATCCAGCCCAGAATCCCCCATTATTTTAGTTATTGTGTTTTCTGAGTCTATCCCAGTCCAACAGTCATTTCTGTCTTCTATTTCAAACCAGTGGGAATTCATTTTAGTATTTAGTTTTTCAGAATTGATAAGCCATGACCTGCAAAGATAAAAATAAACAATAATTATAGGATAGTACTTAAGTAGCTTTTCCTCCCTTTTGCTTTCATTATAGTCAACAATATTTAATTAACTTTCTGAAAGTTAATTAGAACTTCTGATGTGGTGCCATAGGTTCAGCACTGGATTGCTAACCACAAGGTCGGCAGTTCAAACCCACCAGCTGCTCCTCAGAAACCCTATTCATGATCACCATAAGTCAGAATAGACTCAAAGGCACTTTACAACAACAAAGTTAATTAGGAGTCCTGGAGTGGTGCTGTAGGATAAGCACTGGACTACTAGCTGCAAAGTTGATGGTTCAAACACATCAGTCGCTCCTTGCAAATCATATAAAGTTTGCTCTAAGTTAGAACTAACTTGACAGCAATTAATAACAACAAATAAGTAAATTCTTTTCTTCCTCACTATCTTCAGTGTGGTTTTACCTTTCATTAGTATTATGGTTACACTAATTTGCTATTCTATTTTTGGTTTCATATACAATCTTGTTGAGTTTCATTAATTATTCTTTTCTTTCATTAAAGACCTAATATATCTAGCACAAAAAGAACACAAAAATTGAGACACAAGAGTTCAAAAATCTGAGGGAAAACTGGGTTATTGAATAAACAGACAATTTAGAAGAAAAGAAAAATAAGGTTCAAACATATTAAAAATGCCTAAAGGTCCTCATAATTAGACAAAGAGACATATAATCAACATTGAGATTCTACATCATTCTACTTCAGAACCATTGGTCTGAAATGACATTTAATTATCTTTGAAAGTTTGCTAGGATTGTATTGTGAAAACATCGTTGTTAAGTTTCTGATTCATTCTTGTTTTTGTTGTTAAATGCCGTGGAGTTGGTTCTGACTCATAGAGATTTCTGAGGACTATCTTGTGAGTTTGAACAGACATCCTTGCAGATCAAACTGACCCTGCGACCCAGTGCCTTACCCTACAGTGCCAAACCAGTACTCTGACTCACAGTGACCCTGTGTAGGGTTTCTTAGGAGCTGCTGGTGAGTTTGAATGTCCAGTTTTCTGATTCAAACCGACATCTTGTTCCAGTACTTATCCTACAGCGCCACACCAAGTCTTGTGATTTTTGGAAAGTACTCCCTTGATGCTGCGGTTTAATGCACTGGACTGCAATGTCGGTTTGAATCACCAGGCTGTCCGTTCAAATTCACCAGCTGCTCCTCAGGAAGCACTATACAGAGTAGCTATGGGTCAGAACTGACTCGACAGCACTTAACAACAACTTCCTTAATAACTATTTCTTATACAGAAATTGCCCTATTTAAGGTTTCTCATTCTAAAAAAAAATTAATTTTTAGTAATTCATATTTCATTTGAAGATTATCTATTTTACATAGAGCTTCAATTATATTTGTATGAAGTTCTACAATGTAGTTTGCATTTGCCTTTCAAAATTTATGTTCCAATAATTAATCGCTCCTAGAAATTTCTCATTTTGTTTATTTATGCATTCCTCCTTTTTGCTAACCAAGTTAGTTATGGGTATATTTATTTTGTTATTTTTTCACTCAAATTTTAGTTTATCAAATATATTTACTATTTTTCTATGTTCTACCTTATTATTTTTGCTTTCAGCTCTGTCATTTGTTTCTTGTCTTTTCTTTTGAGTTGTTATGTTACTGTGTGCCACTGTGTCTGTTCCAATTCATAACCACCGTGTGTTGGGTATGCTAGGCTATAAATCTTTACTGGAATAAAAAGTATCATCTTTGTCCCAGGAGCAGCTGGTAGATTCTAACTGCTGACTTTGAGGTTAGCAGTCCAGCTCATAACAGACTACACTACCAGGGTTCCTTTTTATTTTGGGTATTTTGTTATAATTTCTTCTTAACAATAATTAAAATGTATGTCATAGATTCTGATATGTAATATATAAAGGACATTTTTTTTGTTTTTGTTTTTTTAATTCTGTAAGGATTACTTTATCTTTTTCTCCTCTCCTGTGTAGTTTGACATATGGTTTAGGAATTTCTAAGTAGCAAAGTGTGGTACAATGAATTATTGAAAGTTTCTTTTAGCCATAGTCTTTATAAACTCCAGTTAAATAATGTTTTCTAGATGAGTCTGTGTAAAACAAAGGGGTAAGATGCTGGAGGATTATATGATTCCGTTGTGAGTGATTGTTAACAGGGCTAATTGTGGTTGGTTAATTTTTCATCTGCTGGGTACAAAGTCAACCATCTCAGAAGCAGAGGAGATCATCTCAGTATAGTCAAGGAAGCAGACCTAGTAGGAAAGCATGTCTTTTGGCCCCTGGGACACTTATTATTGAACCTCCTCAACCCACAAGATAGAGATGTGATATCAGAGGAGTCTTGGCAGTAGAACCAAGAGACAGAGCACAAGACAAAATGGTGGGCTTCTTGGCCCACAGAGCAAGTAAAGCTGAGTGCCTTCAGGCAGGAGGTTCACTTGTGGGATGGGGTGCCTCTAGCACTTATTTTGGGAAGCTAGAGCTTTGCACTTTAGGGCCAAATTGAACAATGGAGTGCCCTTTGGGCATTTAACAGAAGTACTAAAAAAGATTTGTAACATTGCCTGAGTAGGACAGAGGTCAGGTCAAAGGGCTAAATGTCAGAGAGAGACCTGCCTATAACCACAACAGAGAAAAAACTGACCTTACCAAAAGACCTGAATCTTGAGCATTTTCTGGTCCTGCACTGTAACTCATTAGTTTCCCAAATAAACCCCATAATTGTGACTATGGAGTCTGTTCTGTGTGGCCATCACAATGAATTATCTAAGCTAGCTGAGTAGAGTGCTATGGCAGGGATAGTTGGTACTGTTTTTTTATACAAGGCCTTTCGGTTTGTGCTTTGTTTTGTTAGCAGTTTTTAGTTTTATTGCCTTATGATCAAATAATTGTTTTTGCTAAGTGCTGTCAAATAGGTGCCATCGCATAACAACACTGTATATAGTTTTGGAAAAGCAGCTGGTGAGTTTGAACTGCTGACTTAGTAGTTAACAGTCCAGAGTTTATCCTGCAGCACCACATCAATCAAAGAATAATCTTGGCAATATTTCTACTTCATGGAAATAACTATTTTTTAGTATGAGACATAATATGCAGTTAGTTTTCGTGTAAATGTCATAAAATATTTGACAATTAAAGGTGATATAAATATTTTACATATGAACATATATGAACACACATATGTATATACACATAAGATATACATTACTGATTGTATTGCTTAGATCCTTTATCTCCTTAATATTTTTTGTAAAATTTAACTGTTTCATTGAGTGTCATATTAAAATCTCATCTATTCTCTTATTATTAGTATGTTTCAATGCATAGAGTTGATTTCTATGTTATTTGGCATATACATATTTATAAGAGTTACATTGTATTATGAACGGTGACTTTTAGCAGTAAAAAAAAAAAAAATTCTTTTTAACAGTCAATGTTTTGAAACTTGGAGTATACTTGATCTGTTATCAGCAGCACTGCCCTGTCTCTCATTGTTTCTACTAGCTTGCACAATCAAATTGCTAAAACAATGCTGCTTTTGCCTTTTTGTCTTCTTTTCTCTTACTCCCAAGTAGTGCTTTTCAAAGAATCCCTGTTTATATCATGGTCTCCCATTTAAAACAGTCCTATTTTGAGGTTGGAGTCCTGGTGTGGCGCTGTGGGTTAATGCGTGAGACTGCAAGCCATTTGAACTGCAAGATTGACAGTTCAAGTACACCAGCTGCTCCTCGGAAACCCTATACAAAGTTGCTATGGGTCGAAACTGACTCGACGGCACTCAACAAACACATTATTTTAAGTTATGTGATAGTCTACATGGGAAACCATTAGCTTTACATTCATCCTATCGTATATAATTTCCTTGCCATAATTACAATCCCCTCCATGCATCATCAGACAACCAAAGGGTATACACCACAAGCCTGCCCCCCAGTCATCAACACACAGCCCCTCTTCCTGTCTGGGTCGAAAGTCTCCAGCCACTCCATCTCTCCAAGTCATCGTCTCTGCCTCCATCTCTAGCATCACTGTTTTTCTGTGTAGGGTCCAACACTCTGCTCTTCTCCCTTGATGGTCCCAGGGTCCTCCCTTCCTGGACTGCAAAATCAACCACTCCCCTCCTTGTGTTACAAAATGTCTACCTTTACATTTCCAACACTCACAGTCAGTCCTGATAGCAATTATTCACTATTGTACCACAAGAGTCCTATCCCCATCTCCTTTCATCAGCCCCATCCAGACAGATTGGATACTACTTAGTGGAGATTTTACTTTCCTCTGCACCCTCTGGATCTAGGTTCACTCTTGAAAGCTTGTAAGCCAGTCACTTCTTGTCTTTGTAGCCCCCTCATTTTGGGTAGGCAATGTCCACATTGCCCATCCCTGTCTACCATGTGTAGTGAGGGGCTGGGGATGATCCATGCTGTAAAGATTTAGTCTCTCTTTTGAGCTACTGAATCTATAGGTGTAGGTCAGTTTCATCAAATTGCATCATATTATTCTTTCGGAAAGAAAAGGAAATTTTCTTTCTTCTTTTAGTTGAGCTCTGATCATCCAACCATTGAAGCCAGGATAAGTGGATATTATCTGCAAGTGTGGGTGTTCTTGTGGATATGCCATCTCCTCTTATCAGTTGGCTGCTTCACTCTCCACTCTAGTTCTCTGTGGCTATGTCACTGACTTGGGCCCAGAATTCCCCAGGTCTTACCATACTGCTGGCCAACCAGGTCTCCAGCCAGGTTCACAGGAGTCTATTAAATGTGGTAGGGCTTAGCTTGCTGCTTCATTGCTGTTTTTCCCTCACTTCCCCTTATTGGTGACCAATCAGAGCACATGTCTGCTTGTGTATTCCCCTTGAGTCTTAGTCTTGGAAGTGGTTTTCCCTGAGGGAACCCAACCACTTGCCTTGATGTCTCCTGGGCCAGCAACTTGCTTGTTCTTGTAGTAGTTATTCGGACTGCCACTATTGTTGTTTTTTTCCTGTTGGTCTTTCTTTCAAGAAGTATATTCTGTTCCCTCCTCATCCCAGGCAAACAGCAAAGAGTCCCCCTCCCTTTTAGTATGGGTTATTTTTTTAGTCTTTTACAATAGTGATCCTATGCAGTATTTCTCCTTTTGTGACTAACTAATTTCACTCAACATAATGTCCTCAAGGTTCATTCATGTTATGCAGTAGCTTACATCTTCTTTGTTGTTCCTCAGTGTAGCATAATACTACATTGTGTGTATGCACCACTGTTTCTTTATCTATTCTTCAATTGATGGGCACTTAGGCTGTCTCCATCTTTTTGCTATTGTAAATAGTGCTACTATGAACATTGGTGTGCATATATCTCCTTGTGTTATGGCTTGTATTTCTTGTGGGTAAATACCAAGTAGAGGAATTGCTGGATCATAAGGTATTTTTATTTCCATCCTTCTGAGGAAGCGCCATATTGTTTTCCAGAGAGGTTGGACCATTTTGCAATCCCACCAGCAATGCAGGAGCGTCCCCGTCTCTCCACATCCTCGCCAGCATTTATTGTCCTCTACTTTTTTGATCTTTGCTGTTATTGCTAGTGTGAGATGATATCTCATTGTTATTTTGATTTGCATTTCTCTAATGGCTAGAGCTCGTGAACATTTCTTCATGTTTCTTGGGTGCCTGGATCATGTATTTCTTTTCTTTTTTCTTATTTATATTGTGGATTATGTTGATCGTTTTGCTAATGTTGAACCATCCTTGCATCCCTGATATGAATCCCACTTGATCATGATGTATTATCTTTTTGATGTGCTGCTGGATTCTGTTTGGCTCGGATTTTGTTGAGAATTTTTGCATCTATGTTTATGAGGTATAATGGTTCTATAATTTTCTTTCTTAGTAACATCCTTCCCTGGTTTGGTATGAGAGTTATGCTTGCTTCATAAAATGTATTAGGAAGTTTTCCATCCTCTTCTATATTCTGGAATAATTTGAGTAGAATTGGTGACAGCTCTTCCATGAATGATTGATATAATTTACCAGTGAAGCCATCTGGCCCTGGACTTCTTTTGGTTGGGAGTTTTTTGATGACCTGATCAATTTCTTCTTTTGTTATGGGTCTGTTCAGGTTTTCTATTTCATTCTTATAAGTTTAGGTAGGCCATGTTTTTCTAAAAATTCGTCCATCTCTTCTAAGTTTTCAAATTTGTTGGAGTACAACTTTTCATAGTAGTTTGTTAATATCTTTTTTATTTCCTTTGGTTCCATTGTGACATGGCCCATGTGGTTTCTAATGCATGCTATTTTGTGTCTTCTCAGTCTTTTCTTTTGTTAGGTTTGAGAATGGTCTCTCAATTTTGTTAATCCTTTCAAAGAAACAGCTTCTTATCCTGTTGTTTGTTTCTATAGTTTTTGTATTTTCTATCTCCTTTATTTCTGCTCAAATCTTTATTATTTCTTGTCTGTCGGTGGCTGTAGGTTCCCTTTTTTGGTCTGTTTCTAATTGTTGGAGATGCTGTATTAATGTATTAATTTTGGTTCTTTCTTCTTTTTGGATGTGTGTATTGCAATAAATTGTCCTCTCAGCTCTGCTTTTGCCATGTCCCAAAGATTTTAGTATGTTGTGTTTTTGTTCTTGCTTGTTTCTAGGAACTTTAATTCACGTTTTGTTTCTTCTACTACACAGTTGCTTTTCAGCAATGCATTATTCATTTTCTATGTATTTGACTTTATTTCCTTGGTCTTCCTGTTGTTGATTCCTAATTTGATAGTATTGTGGTCTGAGAAGATGCTTTGTAGTATTGTGATATTTGTAAATTTACAGATGTTTGTTTTGTGGCTTAACACATATTCTATTCTGGAGAATGTTCCATATGTACTGGAAAAGGATGTGTACTATGCTGTTTCAACAACAACATTTTGAGGTTCACTCACTTTGTCTTGGTGTAGCATGGTAGGATACATATTGAACTACTAATCACAAATTTGACAGTTCAAACCCACCAGTTGTTCCATTTAACCCTGCACAGAGTCACTATGGGTCAGAACTGACTTGATGGCACTTATCAGTGATAATCCTATGACTCATGCTGTGAACTGGCCTAAATCTTTTCTCAGATAGTCTACTTTACAGCAGACTTGATTTTTCATAAAGCAATAATTAGATCACACTAGATCCCCTTCCAAGCTTTCTTTGCTGTATATCCTACAGTTCTTCTTGGTCTTCATTTAGTCACCAAAATGCCCAAAAGATCACAGATTAAGTTTTGGTGATATTTTTTTCTCATTTTATTAATAATCATTTTGTAATTTTAGCATGCTCAGGCTCTAAATCACTCTAAACAAAACTTAGTGACTCTATAGGGTTTCCAAAACTGTAAACCTTTATACAAGCAGATAGATGCACATTTTTCACCCCCCATGGAGAAGCTGGTGGCAAGATTTTTTAATTGCTTTATTTTTTCTTTTTATGGCATTATTTTTGGCATATAGGTGCAACTAAAGGAGCTCTGGTAGTGTAGTGGTTACGAATCGGGCTGCGAACCTTAAGGTCAGCGGTTCGAAACTACCAGCTGCTCC
>NW_006408709.1:1357965-1366374 GCF_000296735.1 Chrysochloris asiatica | reverse complement strand
ATTGTCTTCAAATTTAAAAAAATATTTAACAGGATTTTTAAAGTTGTATAACTCTTCATAGTGGTTATGGATCAAGCTGCTAACCTCAGGGTCAGCAGTTCGAAACTATCAGCTGTTCCATGGGAGAAAGTTGAGGCTTTCTGCTCCTGTAAAGATTTATAGCCTTGGAAACCCTGTATAGGGTTGTTATGGGTCAGAACTGACTCCATGGCTCATAACCATCAACAGCCACCACATAACAACATTGGAATCCTGAAGTGGTGCTGTGGGGGTAATGTGCTAGACTGCAAAGCCATTTGAACTGCAATGTCAGTAGTTTAAGTTCACCAGATGCTCCTTGGAAAGTCTATACAGGTTGCTATGTATTGGAACTGACTCAATTGGTCTTAACAACAACAGCATAACAACATTGGAGTCCTGGTGTGGCACTGTGATTTAATGTTCTAGACTGCAAGATCAGTTTGAACCAAAAGGTCAGGGGCTCAAACCCACCAGTTGTACCTTGGAAACCCTATACAGGGTCTCCATGAGTTAGAAATGACTCGACATCAAACAGCAACAATAATAACATAACAGCATTGATCCTTACTCTTTCCTTCCAATTTTGCATTCCAGTCACCAGTAATTATCAACACATATTGATTATATGTTTGATCACTTTCAAGACTGAAGAAGTCAGTAGAATTAATTTCATCATCATTGGCTTTAGTTGTTGGAAAGGATCAGTAGTTGGAAAATATGATCTTGGTGATAGAAATGATGCTGGAGAAAGCATGATAGTATTTTGCAAAACCAATGAATTATTCATTGAAAATACCATTTTTTATAATAACATAAAAGATAACTATACATATACATGAACCTCATGAGATGTAATATACAGACATTAAATTGACTAAATCTGTGGGAAGAGATCATAGAAAAGTTTCATATCATCAAAGAAAACAATACCAGGATAGACTGTGGAATAGACCATCAATTGCTAATATGTAAGTTCAGGCTGAAGCTGAAGAAAATTAAAACAAGTCCATGAGATCCAAAATATGGCCTGGAACATATCACACCTGAATTTATGGATAATCTCAAGAACAGATTTGATTCATTGAATACTAATGACCAAAAACCAGAAGAGTTATGGGATGACTTAAAGAATATTGTATAGGAAGAAAGCAAAAGATCATTCAGAAAACAAAAATAAGGAAAATGGATATCAGAAGAGACTCTCAAACTTGCTCGCCAGCAAAAAGTAAATGTAAGTGGAAAGCTAAAGTAAATGGAATAAATAAGGAAGTACAAGCGCTGGCCAGAAAATTCCAAGGACATCTTGAGAAGAAAAAGTAAAATATTATAATGAGCTGTGCAAAGTTAGAAAATCTAAAGGGAATATCATGCTTAGCATTTCTCAAGCTGAAAGATCTGAAGAAAATATTCAGGCCTTATCTTGCAATACTAAAGGATTCTATCAGCAGAATGTTGAATGATACATGAAATATCAAAAGAAGACAGAAGGAAAACAGATACTGTACTAAAAAGAAATGGTCGATGTTGAAACAGTTCAAGAGATAGCATATAATCAAGAGCCAATTGGGCATTGTAAAGAGCAAGGCTCCAAGAATTGATAGAAAATGGGTTGAAATCTTTCCACATACTTATCCCTGAAGACATTCACTCATCAATCTTAAGAAATTTGGAAGATGTCTATCTGGCCAACTGATGGAAAGAGATCCATATTTGTGTCCATTCCAAAGAGAGGTGACCCAACAAAATGTGGAATTCACTGGACAGTAATATTAATGTCACATGTAAGTAAATTTTTGCTAAAAATAATTTTTAAATGATGGTAACATTACACTGACAGGGAACTGCTAGAGATTCAACCCATATTCAGATTTGAATTTGGAATGAGGGATATCATTGCTAACATCAGATGGATCTTGGTTGAAATCAGAGAATATATGAAAGGTATTTATCTGTGCCATGCAAAGCTATGCAAAGACTTTCCAATTATGTGGATCATGAGAAGGTATGGATAACATTATGAAGAATGTGTTTTCCAAAGCATTTAACTATGCACATGGAGAGCATGTGTTGTTATTAAGTGCCATCTAGTCATTTATGGCCAATAGCCACCCTGTATAGGATTTCCAAGGAGTAGCTGATGAGCTAAACTTCTGACTTTGTGGTTCAAACATATTTTGAAGTCCAGTGCACTGATCCACAGTGCCACACCAGGTCTTCTAGATACACCAAAAATCAGTCATTTGAACAGAACATGGTTTAAAATTAGTAAATGTGTATTCTAAGATAGTATTATTTTGCTATACTTATTTGATTTGTATACTAAGAAATTAATTTGTGAAGATGGATTATGTGATGAAGAACATGGCATCATGATTGGAGGAGGATTTGTTAACAACCAGGGATATGCATGTGATACAACCTTGCTTCCTGAAAGTGAAAAGAACTTAAAATTCTTACTGATGAAGCTCAAACACCACAGCTTTCCATATAGGTTATACCACAATGTAAAGAAAACAAAAATCCTCACAGATGGAACCATAAATAACATCCTGAAAAATGGAGAAAAGATTGACGTTTTCATGCACTTCATTTCACTTGGATCCATTATCAACAATCATGTAAGCAGCAGCCAAGAAATCAAATGATGTATTGCATTAGGGAAAACCGTTGCACAAAACCTCTTTAAAGTGTTCAGGAGCAAAGATATAAATTTGAGGACTAAGGTGGGCCTGACCCAAGTCATGGTATTTTCAATAGTCACATATGCATGTGAAAGTTGGACAATGAATAAGGAAGACTTTAGAAGAAATGATGCAATTGAGCTATGGTGTTGGAGAAGAATATTAAAAGTACAATGGATTATCAGAAGAACAAACAAATACCAGTTGGAAGAAATACAGCCAAAGTCCTCCTTAGAAACCAAGATGGTGAAACTTCCTTTCTTATTCTTTGGACATATTATATAGAGGGATTAGTCACTAGAGAAAGACACCATGCTTAGTGAAGTGGAAGGTCGGGGAAAAGGTGGAAGACTGCCCAAGGAGATGGATTGGCACAGAGGCAGCAGCATTGGGATCAAGCATAACAAAGATTGTGAAGCAGGACAAGGCAGTGTTTTGTTCTCTTGTGCATAGGGTCACTGTGAGTCAGAACCTACCAAACAGCACCTAACAACAACATGTTGTTGTTGTTGTTGTTAAGTGCCATCGAGTCGGTTCCGACCCATAGCGATCCTGTACAGGGTTTCCAACAACATAGCAACAATTAAATATTTTTCTATGTATCTAACTCATTTTAAGTTGGGAATAGTTTCTCCTATAAAACATTATCTAGAGCTTTTGGCCAGAGCTGCCATTTTGTAGTAATCTACCAAGATGACAAACACAAAGGAAAAGAGGCAGGGCACTCTTTATATGTTCCCCAGGCCTTTCAGAAAACATGGGGTTGTTCCTTTGGCCACATATATGAGAATCTACAAGAAAGGCGATATTGTGGATATCAAGGGAATGGGCACAGTTCAAAAAGGCATGCCCCACAAATGTTACCACAGTAAAACTGGAAGAGCATACAGTGTAACCCAGCATGCTGTTGGCATTGTTGTGAACAAGCCAAGTCAAGGGCAATATTCTTGCAAAAAGAAGTAATGTGTGCATTGAACATATTAAGCACTATAAGAGCCGAAACAGCTTCCTGAAGTGAGTGAAGGAAAATGATCAGAAAAAGAAGGAAGCCAAAGAGAAAGGGACCTGGTTTCAGCTAAAGTGTCAGCCTGCACTGCACAGAAAGGCACACTTGTGAGAACCAACGAAAAGGAGCCTGAGCTGCTAGAACCGATTCCCTGTGAATTCATGGCACAACAGAAGCAAAATAAAGATGTCTGAAGTGCACAAATGTCAGGTCTTTGGTTGTAATTGTGTGGAGGTGTGGTGTCCCCCCAAAAAACATAATATATAAAGCATATTTTGCTCCCCAATTCACTTTCTAATACATTATTTTACTATTGAAAAACAAAACATTGTCCAGAGATGCTGAACCAGAAATTTCAGTCAATCTTGCAACGAATATATGCCTAATATAAAAAATTAATGAAGACTTAGACAAATTAATCTAACTAGTTCTCTTTACAAAATGAAATATTAATTCTAGTTGACACCATTTAAAGAAGGAAGAAAACACATCCAAACAATTACTTAGTAAAAAGAATATATTCTTATGTATCTTTATGCTTCTACTTGTGTTCTGAGTATTCTGTTTCATTCAGCACTCTGAAATGAGTATTCTAAGTAAAAGTTCATTGCAGTCACTGACATGCAACAAAAGATATCTTGCTTACCCAGGTGAGCTGGCAGTAGAATTGTTTTAGGGCAGTAATTGTTCTTTTTCTGAAATCAAGGGCTCTGGTGATTTTGACCAATTTCTCATTTTCAGATGTATTCACAACTCTCTTCATGCAGTAGCACAAGTGAACATTCATACTTATGTGGATTCAGGTTTGTCAGTTAAAGGGTACGTAAGACCTTACTTTGATATTTTGTTAAACAGGCAACTTTAATTTCAATTTGCATTCAGTAAATACTTGTATCTATTAAAAAAATGAAATTTATAAAATGTATGTTTCAACCATACTCCATAAGCCATATTTTAGAGATAAAACAGCCTGTATTCCCTACTGAAAATTATTTTAAAACTGATTTACATGCATCTCAAGTTTACATATCTCACTTCAAATATGAAATATTATATATGTGTACAAAATGTTACATGGAAAGTCTAAATTTCTGTTAATAATTTTGTTGTATAGGAGCAAATATGGGAGAAGTTTATTAAAAGGGAAAAATATTGAGATATGCCAGGTTCAAAACTATCCTAGTTATGTTACTAACTTATTTTTTTTTTTTGCTTTCTTGTTACTAACAAAGAAGAGTAATGGTGAAAGTTGGGAACATGTGTGCACTATTATTAGTTGACCAACAAAACAAAATGGAGATTTACTTTGCATATTAGTTTTGTTTTTTAAACCTATTATTATGAATTGAGTGAATGTTTACAGACAAGATCATCAACTTTACCTAGGACAAATCATATACTTTCCATCTCAATGATTACATTCCCCTCCATGCAACAGTTATCCTACTTCCTCCCTGTGTTTACCATTTGCATTCCATCTATTTTCCTATCTTTTTTTCAGCTTTGTTTTTAAGAAAATGTTGCCCTTTTGATTTTAAATGATTGACCACTTCATGTTGAGTATACCTTGCTAATGCTCTTGTCTCCCAATATAAGGCGCTCTGGTGGCAGAGCGGTTATAAATCAGGTTTCTAATCTCAAGGTCAGCAGTTTAAAATTACCAGCGGTTCCACAGGAAGAAAATGAGACTTTCTGTTCCCTTAAGTATTTATAGCCTTGGAAACACCATACAGAGCTACTGTGAGTCAGAACTGACTCTACCGCCTATCACCACCACCACTGCTTTGCTGCAAATTGGTCCATGAGGGTGAGTTCCTTTCCAAACCTGAAAGGTAGTTGAGAGCCATACTTTCAGGGTCTTCCAGTCTTTTTCTGACCAGTAAACACATTTTTTTTTTGTATTTTATTAAACAATTTTGAGTTTTGTTGCTCATTTTCTCCCACTTTACCCGGGTCCCTCTAACTTGGTCCCTTTTAGAACAATTTGTAGCAGTAGCCAGGCACCGTCTAGTGTTTCTGGTCTCAAAGCCATGGAGACTGATGTTCATATGTTCCATTAGTACATTGGACTAATTCATTCCAAGACTCTTCAGTTCTTATCACTCTTCTTTCTTCCACATATAGAGAGGCTAATAATTGATCCTTAGATGGCCACTTATGAACTTTTTCAGACACTACTTACCCGAGCAGGATGTAGAACATTTTCTTTGTGGATTATGTTATAGTTGACCATGGTGCCTCCAGGACTGAGTCTGTGGTCCTGAGCTTTCAGGCTCATAAACTCATTGCCTTAGGCAAATTGATACTATCTAGAAAGTTTTCATCATTTTGCTTGTTGTATGTTCCAAAACATTCATAGGTATGTTTGCAGGAAAGGTCAATACTGACATACAAATATCATTTTTCAAATGCATATATTTGTGGAAATTATAAAGATATATGCCACATTCTTCCTCCCTTACTTACTATGCATAGAACACTGTTGTTCCAAGAGTGTATATATATCAACATTTGCCTCTATCCTCTTTAGCCCTTCCATTTCTCCCTATGTGTTCACCTAGCTTCATTATTCTTTTGCTACTTTCCACATCTTGTATACTGTCCACTCAGTCACCTGAGTTTAATATGTGTATCTCCTACCCAATGAATTAGTCTCCCTTTTCCTCACCCCTGATAACCATCATAGAACATTTCTTTAAGTCTGGAAACCTTTTCTTAAATGTTTACAATGATGATCTCATACAATTTTTTTCCTTTTGTGATGGAACTAATTTTACTCAGCATAATGTACTCCAAGTTAATCCAAGTTATGAGATGTTTAGCAGATTCACCATTATTTTTCAACATTTTAAAGCATTCCACTGTGTGTTTTTATCAAATTATATCTAATTTATAATCTCAAATTAATGGCCTATTTGGAGAAACATCAATACTTGGTGAAATATTCTGCAATATGTAAAATGATCAAATGATTCCAACAAGCATGCCACTACAGGACACTAAATGAAACTAGGAATCAGTTTAGATTCATCACTACAGTATGTGTGATAGGAAAAATAAAAAGATTTTCTTAACTGATCCACGGAGGAGTTAACAGCTTAACACAGGAAGCAATTAAAACCTATGACTGACAGGCCAGAGCGGCCAAATGACCAAAGTACCTATAACTTGATACTCTAAAGCTCATAAAAGTGACACAGCAAAAACTTGTCATCTTAAATATATTTTATGATGTAGTTTGATTCTGGAGGAATTGTAGAAAGCTATATAGCACAGGCTCAAGAAATGTTGTTTTCTAGTCTCATACTCAGCTTTTAAGGCCAGATGAATATTATGGAGTTGGGAGAATATTAAAATGTGCAGTTTATCCACACCTTTAAAGAAAGACAATAATGAGAAAATTGTCAGCTAATAGGAAAGGATGTTTTTTAAAAATTATTTGCTAGCTTCCCTTGGTATTTTAATATATTCTTTGTTCTTTTGTTTTTAATTTTCCTGGAGCCATTTCATTTTAAAGTAAGTGTTAGCTACTTATCTGTAAAGAGAATTGCATTTTCCACTAATTTGTTACTAGTAAAATTAATGGGAAAACATATGACTAAAATGAACACTTTTGTTTGCAAGCCTGGCTTAAAGAGAAATATTTCACCTATGGCATAACCGTCCCTATCAACTTATTTCTGTTTTAACTGTTTGTTGTTAAGTGCCGTTGAGTCGGTTCTGACCCATAGCTACCCTGTACAGGGTTTCCGAGGGTGTAAATCTTTATGGGAGTAGATAGCCTCATCATTTTCCCGCAGAGCGATTGGTAGTTTCGAACCGCTGACCTTAAGGTTCGCAGCCCGATTCGTAACCACTACGCTACCAGAGCTCTGTATTCTTATAAAAATAGAACTTGATATAAATAATTTTATATACTACATTTTTCTCATTGAAATATCCTGAATATCCCATTTCTAGCTCAGAGCTTAAATTATAGGAATCAGCAGTTATATATTGATTTCATGAATTTCTGAGAAATTATGTTATCTAAGATAGAAAGCTATTAAAACATCAATCTGTGTAAATGTGAGAAAAATTATAATAAAAAATCATATTATGTTTCTTTTTTTATACTTTATTATGTTTAATGCATTGCATTTACCCTATTAACCTAAAAGCATTTTGGAATAAGTTAAGACATTGTTTTAGTACAATATAATAATAAATTCCACTTTTCTATTAAACAGATTAACAATTTCTAGAAATTAATAGGACCAATAAAAAACATCCATATCATTGGAGAAAAGATTGAAATTGTCAACAACTTAATTTGGCTCAGATCAAACATCACAACTCATGGAAGCAGCAGTCAAGAAATTAAACAATGCATTAGGCAAATAGGATGCACAAGACCTCTTTAAAGGTCTTGCTTTGAGATCAAAGCTGTAAGTATGTGGACTAAGATGCACCTGACCCAATCCATGGTATTTTCAGCAACCTCTTATGTATGTATAAGTTGTACAGTGAATAAGAAAGGCTGTGGAAGACTCAATGCATTTGAATTGTGGTGTTAGGGGAAAATATTGAAAGTTATCATGTACTACCAAAAGAACAAAGATATCTGTTTTGAAAGATGTACAGCCCAAATACTGCTTGGAAGCCAGGATGGCCAGACTTTGTCTGTTGTACTTCGGACATACTGTTATGAAGGACCATACC
>NW_006408709.1:1351662-1352798 GCF_000296735.1 Chrysochloris asiatica | reverse complement strand
GGATTATGCCTTTTCATTTGCTAGGAAAACAAACAAACACACAACTCCAAAGACCTTGTACCAGCTCTGACTAGGGCATTGTGCTCTGCCCATCTTTAGCCAGGCTTTCAGCTATGTGCACTCAGCTGTTGCTAACTGCTTGAAATATTTATAGTCTTACAGTGGTATTTTATGATGTATATGCTCCCACAGGCCTTGGTGAGTAGCACAGCTTATGAATTTATTGATTTTCAAAACAGATTTATATATTTCCTTTTGGCTATGCTTTATGGGGCACTTACTCCTAAACCGACACAGAAGATGGTGCCCTGTCTGGAGGGTAACTTGCCAATCACTGAGTGCTAACCAGTGAAGTGAGAAACAGCAAAGTACTTCAAGTTGAATGGAAATTCATCTTCAAATAAGTACTTTTACACAACTGAGAAGAATATTTAATGCTTGCTTATGAGTGGCGTGTGCATTAAATGAGACACTTGCTTAATGCCACCTTGTAAATAGAGATAGTGACTTTCAATTGATGCCTAACACGTAGAAAATTCAAGTTGTGGATGGTAATGCAAAATGCTGGCTGAAAATGGATAGTCCACAATTATATTGTAATATATCCTAAAAAGGTGGGGTAACAGAAATTTATGCAACAGTTCTCAGAAGCTCTCATGTGAACACCTACTCATATAATCCATAATCTAATAATTTCATATATATATATGTGTGTATATACATATATGTCATTGTTGTTGACAATATCATTGAGTTGGTTCCAACTCACAGCAACACTGGGTAGTTTCCAAGGAGTAGCTGGTGAGCTATAACCACCCACCTTACAGTTATCATTGGTTAGCAGTTCAGTGCTTATCCTATAGCACCAAACTAGGACTACACACACACACACACACACACACATATATATGTATGTTTGTATTATTTCTATACATACTTTGCAGAGTAACCATGTATCATCTTTGCTATCTTGGTCAATGAAAGAACTTGCTATATATATATGCATATATTTGTTATTTGTTTGTTATTGTTAAGTGCCATCAAATCAGTCCAGACCCATAGCGATTGTGTAAAGGGCTTCCAATGAGCAGCTGGTGAGCTTGAGCTGCTGACCTTGTGATTTAAATTGACCAACC
>NW_006408709.1:1349936-1350547 GCF_000296735.1 Chrysochloris asiatica | reverse complement strand
TAAATGCCATCGAGTCAATTCTGACCCATAGCGACCTTGTATAGGGTTTCGGAGGAGCAGCTAGTGAGCTTGAACCACCGATCTTGCAGTTCAAATGACCTTTCAGTTTGACTCATTAACCCACAGTGCCACACCAGGACTCTCTCTCTCTCTCTCTGCGACTCATTGGCACTTCACAACAACAATATATATATTGATTGTGGTGTGTCATGGAATCGGTTATAAATCATAGTGACCTGCATAGGCTTTCAGAGGCTGTAATCTTTATATAAGCAGAAAGCCTCATCTTTCTTCAGCAGAATGGCTAGTAGTTTAGAACTGCTGACCTTGAGTTTAACAGCCTGACTCGTAGCCAGTCTTCTACCAGAGTTCTCTCTCTCATATATATACTGATTACATATATTCTGACTAAGAGTTGCAGGATAAGCACTGGACCACTGTCAGAGCACTCTCTCTCTCTCAGTCTCTCTCTATATATCTATATGTTATTGTTGTGAAGTGCCATTGAGTCAATTCTGACCCATAGCGACCCTGTATAGAGTTTACAAGGAGCAGGTGGTGAACTTGAAAAACGGACCTTGCAGTTCAAACAACTTTGCAGTCTGGTGCAT
>NW_006408709.1:1344393-1349836 GCF_000296735.1 Chrysochloris asiatica | reverse complement strand
ATATATATATATATATATGTTCTAATTAGGAGCTGCAGGATAAGCACTGGACCACAAGAATGGTTTGAACCTCAATGTAAGCAGTTCAATCTCACCAAGCCGCTCCTTAGAAACCCTATAGTGTGTTGATGTAAGTTAGAATTGACTTGACAGCATTAGCAACAAAATATTTGTATACATATATTTTGTTTTTGTTATTTCTCAGTGCCATCAGGTTGGTTCCAAATCATAGCTACTCTGTGTAAGATTTCTAAGGCTTTAATTTCTCATGGTATCAGAAAGCAATATATATATATACATACATTTGTTGTTGTTAGGTGCCACTGAGTCAGTTCCAATTTACAGAAACTGTATATACACAACAGAATGAAATACTGCCTGGTCCAGCACCATTCTCACAATTGTTGTTACTTTTGAGTACAACGGTGCTACCACTATATCAATCCAACTTTCTTGGGATCTTCCTCTTTTTCATTGACCCTTCACTTAACCAAGCCTGATGTCTTTCTCCAGGAACTGGTCCTTCCTAATAACATTTCTAAAGTATGAGTGGTGAAGTCTCAACTATCCTGGCTTCTAAGGAACATGCTGGTTGTACTTTTTCTAACACAGATTTTTTTCTTTTCGTCTCGTAGCTCTGTGGTCTTCCTTATCCATTGGCTAACTCTCACATGCATATGAGGCAATTGAAAATACCATGGTTTGTGTCAGGCAGACCTTAGTCCTCACTGTAATCTTTGCTCTTTAACACTTTAAGGAGGTCTTGTGCAGCAGATTTGCCTAATGCAAAATGTTGTGTGAGTTCTTGAATGAGGCGTCCATGAGTGTTGATGGTGAATCAAAGTAAAATTAAATCTTTGACAACTTCAAAATTTTCTCCATTTATCATGATGTCAAGCAAGGTTGTGCCATATGCATACTATAGGTTGTTAATGAGTTTCCTGTAATCCTGAAGCCTTGTTTTTCTTCATAATCCATCTTCTCAGATTATTTGTTCAGAATACAGATTGATCAAGTATGGTGAAAGGATACAATGCTGGTGTAGACCTTTACTGATTTTAAACATCCAGTACCCCCTTATACTGTTCTAACAATTGCCTTGTTGTCAATGTAATGGTTCTTTTTAAGAATGGTTAAGTGTTCTAGAATATCGTTCTTCCCAATGTTACTCGTACTTTTCTATGATCCACACGGTTGACTACCTTTGCATAGTCAATAAATTACAAGCAAACATTCCTGGTATGCTCTACTTTCAGTCAATATCCATCTGACGTCAGCAATGGATAGTAAGCATCTGGTTAACCACCATTCAGTTTAACACTGTATGCCTTAGTTTCTAATCTATAAAATAGACAAACTAATAAATTACCTACATCATATGATTCTTATGTTGAATAAATGAATCAATACAGTTAAAATAACACATGGCACACAAAATGAATCCTCAGTAGATCCACTCATTAATATAAAAATGAGAAGTAAATAGTCAGGTCTTTCTTCTGATATACTGCCTGGTGAATCAGAACCATCAATGTTTCTGTTCGTAATCAAGTGTAAGCCATTTCTATACCTAGAGACTTCAACTCTTACAAAAATAAAAGGGGATTTCAAAAAGTTTGTGGAAAATGGAATTAAAAGATACACATAAAATATTTGAACTCTGTATTTCAACATAAGCTCCATCAAATTCAAGACACTTTTGCAAGTGATGATAGCCCAACACTAAAGAACTGAAAATCAACAACAATAATTCTGGTTTTAGTGCTGTAGGATAAGCATTGGACTTTTAACTGAAAGTTGGCAGTTCAAACCTACCATCTGATTTGTGGAAGTCCTATTCAGGGTTGCTATGTATTGGAACCAACTTGATAGCACTTAGTGACAACAAAAATACCATCATAAAGTTCAGTCACATCCCCTATTGAGGACAACAATTTGTTTCCTGACTTATATGTGGAATCCTGGTATGATGCTGTAGGATATGCACTGTATTGCTAACCACAAAGTAGGCAGTTCAAACTTACCAGTTGCTCCTCGGAAATACTATACAGGGTCCCTATGACTTAGGTCCATCTCAACGGCAAAACAACAACAACATCTTGGTTACCACATTCCCACTGTTGGCAATAACAATTTTCCTCTCCTTCTCAGCCTTCTTACCTCTGAAACTCATGGTCATCTGGGAAAACTCACTTCTAGGGACACCTGTTTCCTGAAACTTTTCCAATTATTCTCCCATAACCTGTCTAGCACCTTTTATAAGTTGCCTTCTCTTTAGAACTAATGTTAACATGCACCTGATATCTGTTAAGGCACTAAACCAAACCAAACACACTGTTGTCCAACTGACTCTAACTCATAGTAACCCTGTAGGAGAGAGTGGAACTACCCTTAAGATTTCCAGGGTTAATCTTTATGGAAACAGACTGCCACATCTTTATCCCATGGAGCAACTGGCGGGTGTGAGCCACCAACCTTTTGTTTAGCTCTTAACAACTATACCACCAGAATTGCATAATGGAGAACATGTGACCCTAATTGAATCAGCATGTTAAATTTCCATATCAGTTTATTAGATATTAACCTCTTTCAATGTATTTATGTGAATTTGTAACACAGTTCAGGACGTAGAATGAACTTAATACAGATCCAATAAATGAATACATGATATTTAGGAGGAGTTCATAACTAATTAAAGCTAATGCATAATAAAAGTTACACAGATAGATTTCATAAGGAAATGGTAATTAATTAGACTTGAAGAAAGATTGGAAATGGATAGGGATTTCTAGTCATGTAGCAGATTACTAATATAAAGATTGTAAAGCACATCAATAGAGAAAAAATATTTCTATAAGGGGAAAAACAAAGCTACAGGTTAATGTATAAGGTCAACTAAATTTATTTGGTGATTGGCACACATTCTCACAAAATATTTTTGTACTGATTATTCTGTTCAAAGTTTTAGCATCTTCTTTCAAAGTAATAATGCTATGTGTAGAGTTCACATGTTCTTTCGTTTCTCCTAAACTGTGGGTAAAGTGAATTTACTTGGTATGGTAAACTATCCATATTAACTCCCACCAAATGATTGGGTAGGACCTTGTAAGTAGGCTGTTGTTGTTGTTAAGTGCCGTCGAGTCGGTTCCGACCCATAGCGACCCTGTATAGGGTTTCCAAACAGCAGCCGGTCAGCTTGAACCGCCCACCTTGCAGCTGAAACGGCTTTGCAGTCTGACGCATTAACCCACAGCGCCACACCAGGACTCCAAGTAGGCTATTTGTTGTTGCTGTTAAGTGCCATCAAGTCGGTTCCGACCCAAGTGACCCTGAAGAGGGTTTCTGAGGCTGTAAATCTTTACAGGAGCAGAAAGTCTCATCTTTCTCGCGCGGAGCAGCTAGTAGTCTCCAACTGCTGACCTTGAGGTTTGCAGCCCGATTCATAACCACTACGCTATCAGAGGCTTAATTCACGGATTGATTGCTTTTGCCTTTCTGTCGGGTGTAATGTAGGATAAACACTGTACTGCTAACCACAGGTTCATAGTTCAAACCCAATCTGTCATTCCTCAGAACCATTTATACAGGGTTGCTATGAGTTGTAACTGACTCCAAGGCACTGAACAAGCAGGAACAGACAGTCCTAGGAAGATCCCGAAAGGAAAGCCCAGAGTGGAGCATAAATCCCTGCCCAGAGAAGAGGATGCAGCAGAGGCAGGAGCACTGAGAAACAGTGCAGAAGGCCATGGGCCCACGAACCAGTAAAGTTCGGTGCCTTTGGGTAGGACGTCATCTTGCAGAATGTGCCCTTTGGGCATTTACAAACAGCACAAAAGCACCTTTGTGACACTTGCCTGAGCAGAACAGAGGCCAAGGAACCACTTGATTGGGAAGCGAGGACTAGAGGGAGGTTTGCTGCAGTTGACTGAGACAGTCCTGACCTGAGACCTGCTGTATTCTGAGTTGTTTCTCATCCTGAATTGTACCCTGTTCACTTCCCAAATAAACCTCATAATTGTGAATATTGTCTCTGAGCCCTGTGGAGCATTGTAATGAATTACTGAACCCAGAAGAAAAGTAGTGTGCTGTGGGAAGTATGGTGTGTGTTAAACTAGGGTAAAGAAAGTCCAAGGATGGCAGTATTTCTGACCTCTGTCTCATAAGAAACACTATGGGCAGATGTACAGTTTGATTCATCTTTCCCTTTGCAAAGCCAGAGGAGGTCAGAAACAGCCCCCATGATGATTTTGCATAAATTTATAGTTTTATTCATAAATTTAACTATATTTCCCATTAGGAGAATTTTCTAGCTAGGAAATAATTAACAATTAACGTTTCCCTTCAATTACTTGCTACTTTTCTCAATCCTTGAAGAACCAAACAACAATTACAATGAACTTTGAAATGTTTTTCCGAAGTATACTATTGTTATTTATTAAGCAGTATTTTTAACTCCTATGAAATTTAAGCCAAAATATGTCATCCTCCCTCATCCCTTCATCTTGAAATACTTAATTAAAATCCAACTCAGGCAATTTTTAATCAGATAAAATGTAAATGTACTAACTTTCTCTGAAAGCAGAAGCAACAGGGAAAACTGTTTTGTTTATAATGATAGTATATAACACAGAAATCATGTAACAACAAACTTAAGAATACTCACTAGTTCTTAAATCAATAGCATAGAAAACACATGTAAAATAATTTAAACCTTTCTAAAGTAGACTCTTTTTTTTTAAATTCAGTTTATTTTTTTTACTTTTTATTGTGAATTGAGGGAATGTTTATAGACAAGATCATCAGCTTTACATTTAACTACTCATATACTTTGTTTCATGTCAATGATTACTGCAACACCAGTTATTTTAATTCCTGTCTCTGTTTCCCTAACATCTTATATTTTACACATTGACAAAGCAACAATATTTGATGCACACATACAAAACAAAAATATATATATTCACTTAAATGTCCAAAGGAAATATCCTGCAAGTCATTTTACTGCTCAAAGGCACCAGTCTTATTCAATCCATGGGGCTAGAGCCCATAGCTGCTCTGTCTCTCCATGCCACCACCTCATCCTCCATTTCTGCTGTCACTTTTCTAAGTAGGGATCTCATACTACACTCATGGTCTTTTTGTTTGATGGTCCTGGCATAGTCTGTTCCTGAAGTGAAAGATGAATTACTCCCCCTTTTTGTTACACATCTTTTACAATTTCCTTTTTGACAATCACAATTAATCCTGCTAACAATTATTCACAATTGAATCACAAAATCCTATCAGCATCAGTCCACACCCCTTGTACCAGATCCATCTGGAAACGAGGAACACTACAGTGGGGATTCTACCTTCTCCTCCTCATTCTGAGAAGAAACACATTCATGCAATTTTGTAAGCCAGGGACTTCATGCCTTTATTGTGGCACCATTTTTGAAAGCCA
>NW_006408709.1:1337421-1343693 GCF_000296735.1 Chrysochloris asiatica | reverse complement strand
GGTAGTCACCAAGAAGCATACTGGTTATTATGTAGATTCTTAAGTCATCCTGGCAGTATAGTGAATTATTAGCTGGACTGCTAACCACAAGGTCAACAGTTCAAAGCTACCAGTCACTCCTCGAGAGAAAGATGAGACTGTCTGCTACCTTAACGATTTCCAATCTCAGAAACCCTATATGGGAACGCTAGGAGTCAAAACTATTGCACAGAACAGCAACAACAATGTATATTCTTAATTGCTCTGCAACTGTGAGTCATAATGAACCAACTTATTTTTTAGGTAAACATAGTATCTTGATCCTTATACAGGACAAATAATTGGCAAGTTGCCACATTCCCCAGTTAATGATACAGAATTAAATTAAAATACATAATTTAAATGGGATTAACACATTCTGTAATGGAATCATTTAAGAAAAATGATAATGCTAATTAAAGTTATGCAATACTGAGTTAATCAGGAAATGCTTAGACCAACACAGAAACTGTAGGAAATATTTTTCCCCCTCTACAAATTGATTGAATGTGAGATTATTCAAAAGAAAAAGATAGAATATTAATCTACAAATTAAGTACCTCAAAATATCAGATAAGAAGAAGCAGGCTCAATATAAAAGACATGTCTGGATCCCATGTTCTAAATACTGCCTAGTTATTACCTTAATTTCAATGCTCAATACTCAAAGGCATTTTTAAAACATGTCTCAATTTCTGTTTTGCCTACTTTAGGCTGTATTTTCTATTCTCTACAGAGAAATATTTTGCTAAAGTCTGCAATGATTTTCATATTATAACATAAATAGTCTTTATATCAGCAAATTGAGCATATACTCTCCTAAGATTTGGAACACTATCTTCCTTCTATAACTCTGATTACTCCATTTGAGACTTCTCTGTTTTTTAATTCCACTGCAATATTAACTACAACTCTAGTTTCATTAAAGAAGGTATTTTTTTCAGGTCATGAATTTTACCTCTCAGCATTCAGTCAGTTCCAACTCATGGCAACCACATTTTTTCAGAGAAAAGGTGTACACTATAGGGCTTTCATGATTTTGACCTTTAGGAAGCAATCACTAGATTGTTTTCCAAGGGATCTATAGGTGGATTTGAATGCCCAAGCTTTCTATCGGTAGCCCAGGATTTTAATTATTTGCCATCTGGCATTCTTTTTGCTTTTACCACTCTTATTCAACATAATACTAAAAGTTTGAGCTGGTACAATTAGACAAGATAATTAAATAAAAGATATGCAGATCTAAAATAAGAAATAAATTGACCCTATTTCAGAAAGACAAGATCATTTGCATAGAAAATTTGAATAAAAATACAAAAATAAACTTCTAAAACCAATAAGCGAGTTCATTGTGGACAATGGCGTTTAAAATGCAGTGCCATTTACAATTACTTAAAACAAATGAGGTGCTTAGACCTAAGAAAATTAGACTTGTATACTAAAAACTACAAAGTTCTCGTGAAAGAAAACAATGAAGACCCAGATAAATTGAAATACATATGCATGTTCATGGATTAAATGATCCGAGATAGCAAAGATTTCAATTCTACCCTATCTTAGCTACCCAGTGCTGCGATAATAGAAATACCACAAGAGGATGACCTTAACAAATAGAATTTATTCTCTCATTTAAGAAGCTAAAAGTTAAAATTCAGGTCACCAGCTCTGAAGGCAGAATTTCTCTGCCCATAGGATCCTTCAATATTTCAAGTAGAGACTTGAGTTATATTTTCAGTGCTTTCAGCTTGAGAAATGCTGAGCGTGTTCTTCCGTTTTGGTTTTCTAACTCCAAGTCTTTGCCTACTTCACTAAAATAATTTCCTTTGTCTTACTATGCTGCTATTTGAAATTTTCTGTTCAACTTTTTTACCTCCTCATCTAAGGGCAAGGATCCAATGGACAAGATGGAGTCCTGTTGCAGTGCTGTGGGTTAATGTGCTGACTGCAAGGTTGGTTTGAATCTAAGGTAGGTGGTTCACTCATCATTTGCTCCTCAGAAACCCTGTACAGGGTTGCTATGAGTCAGAACTGACTCAACAGCACTTAACTATGCAATATGGGCAAGATATTGAATTATGCAGAAAGCATCATATGAAAATGAAAGGAATATACAGGTTTGTGGTTTTTTGTTTTTGTTTTTTTAATAAATAAATAATCTGTGTTCAACCATTTCAAGAGGTAGCATATGATCAAGAACTGATGGTATTGAAGGAAGAAATTCTAGGTGCACTGAAAGCATTGGCAAAGAACAAGGCTCCAGAAGTTGATGGATTACAGATTGAAATCTTTCAACAAACTGATGCAACACTAATCTATGCCCAGAAATTTGGAAGGCAACTCCCTGGTCAACTGATTAGAAGAGTTCCATATTTGTGACCATTCCAAATAGAGTAGACCCAAAATAATGCATAAACCATGGAGAAATACCATTAATATTACATGCAAACAAAATTTTTCTAAAGATAATTTAAAAAACAGCTGCAAAGGAACTGCCAGTGGTTCAAGCTGTATTCAGAAGAAGATGGTTGAAAGCAAAGAATACCAGAAAGATGTTTACCTGTTTTTTATTTACTATGCAAAGACTTTTGACTTTGTGGATCATGACAAGCTATGCATAATATTGGGAAGAATGTGCATTCCTGAACACTTGATTGTGCTCATGAGGAATCTGTACCTAGACCAAGAGGCAGTCATTCAAACAGAACAAGGGAACACTGAATGGTTTAGAGTAGGAAATGTGTGCACCAGAGTTTTATTATTTCACCTACTTATTCAATCTGTATGCTGAACAAATAATTCAAGAAGCTGGATTATATGAAGAAGAATATGGAATCAGGATTGGAGAAAGACTCATTAATTGATATGAAGATGATACAACCTTGCTTGCTGAAAGTAAAGAGGATTTAAAATACTTACTGATGAAAATTAAAGACCATGGCCTTCAGTATGGGTACACCTCAATGTAAAGAAAACAAAAATCCTCACTACTGGACCAATAATAAAGAATATTATGATAAATGGAGAAAAGATGAAAGTCTTCAAAGACTTCCTTTTGCTTTGATCCACCATCAACAGTCATGGAAGCAGCAATCACAAAATCAGACATTGTATTTCATTAGGCAAATCTTCTGCACAAGACCTCTTTAAATTGTTCCAGAGCAAAGTTTTATTCTGTTGTGAATAGGGTCAAGAGCACCTAACAGTAACAACAATCAAAACTGTGGTATTGGTAGAGAAATAGACACATAGATTTATAAACAGGATAAAGAACCCAAAAAGGGAACGTCAGAAATATGTTACATTTTGCCATGTATGTAAAAGTTTTGGGAAATGATGCCAATTTTGACAGAGGTCCAATAGCACATTCAAAGTGGCAAAAACAATTGGGCTACCATAGCAATCCCTCTTATCCTGTATCTCCTACTGAATACAAAAAGTAGCTTACAATGAATCTGAGCCCTTAATGTAAAATTTAAAGAAATTTATAAACTATATGTTGTTTTTGTTATTGTTCGGTGCTGTTGAGTTAGCTCCAACTCATAGTGACCTTATCTACAACAGAATGAAACACAGTCTGTTCCTGGGGCATTTTCACAATTGTTTTATTTTAATGCATTGTTGCTGCCACTGTGTTAGTTGATCTCTTCCAGTGTCTTTTTCCTTTTCACTGCCTCTCTACTTTTACCAACCATGATGTTCTTTCTTCAGGGACTGGTCATTCCTTATAATAGGTCCCAAGTATGAGAGACAAAGCCTCACCATCCTGGCATATAAGGAGCATCCTAATTGTACTTCTTCCAACACAGATTTCTTTGTTCTTCCTGCAGTCCATGGTACCTTTAATATTCTTCTCCAATACCATAACTCAAACGCATCAATTCTCCTAAAACCTTCCATTATTATTTGTCCAACTTTCACATGCATCTGAGGCTGCTGAAAACACCATGGCTTGGCACACTCTAGTCCTCAAACTAACATCTTTGCTCTTGAACACTTTAAACTGGTCTTGTGCAGTAGATTTGCCTAATTCAGTAATTCATTTGATTTCCTTACTGCTGCTTCCATGAGTGTTGGTGGTGGATTCAAGCAAAATGAAGTATTTGATAACAACCTCAATCTTTTGCCTATTTATCATTATATTATTTACTGGTCTGGTTTCTTTGCATTTAGGTGGAATCCATACTGAATTTTGTAGTACTTGATTTTCATCAATAAGTGTTTTTAAGTCCTTTTCAATTCCAGCAAGCAAGGTTGCATCATCTATATACTACAGATGTTAATGAGTTTTTCTCTGATCCTGGTGCCATGTACTTCTTCATATAATCCACCTTCTTAGATTATCTGCTCATCATACAAATTGAATAAGTATAGGGAAATGACACAACCCTGATGCACAACATTCTTGATTTTAAACCATTCAATATCCCCTTGTTCTGTTAAAACAACTGACACTTGGTCTATATATAGGGGACTCATGAGCACAATTAAGTGTTACAGAACACCCACTATCCTAATATTATCCGTAGGATAGATATTATGATGTATACAGTTTAAATCTGTATACAGTCTAAAATCTTTTCATTGACAATAAAGCCAAAGTATACATTTTTCTGGTGTTTTTTGCATTCAGCTAAGAGCTATCTGGAGTCAGCAATGATATACATAGTTTCACATACTCTTCTGTATCTGACTTCAATTTATGGCTGTTGTCTGTTGATGTGCAGTTGTAACAGTTTTTGAAACACCTTCAGCAAAATTTTACTTGCATGTGATATTAGTGACATTGTTCGATGATTTCTGCATTCTGTTGGGTCACCTCTCTTTGGAATGGGCACACATTTGAATCTCTTCCAATCAGTTGAACATGTAGCTGTCTTCAAAATTTCTTGGCATATATTAATGAGTGTCTCCTGTGTTGCGTCAAATTGTTGGAAATTTCAACCTGTAATTTATCAATTACTGGAGTGTTGTTCTTTGTCAAAGCCTTCAGTGCACCTACGATTTCTTCCTTCAGTACCATCAATTCTTGATTATATGCTACTTCTTGAAATCCTTGAACATTGATCATTTCTCTTTAGTAAAATAACTATACATTCCATCCATCTTCCTTTGATGCTTTCTGAATGGTTCAATATTTTTCTCAAATAATCCATAGAATATTTCAAGTTTAGGCTTAAATTTTCCATTAATTACTTTCAGGTTTAGAAAGCCAGAACATTGTTCCTCTCTTGTGTTTTTTTTGTTTGTTTGTTTTGTTTTGTTTTTTTTTGGCATCTCATTATAATACTTGACTTTATCTTTGTGAATTATCCTTTGAAATCTGTTCATTTCTTTTACCTCCTCATGTCTTTCATCTGCTTTAGCTTCTTTACATTCAATAGCAATTTTCAGAGTTTCTTCTGTTCTCCATTTTTGTCTTTCCCTTCTTACCTGGCTTCTTAGTGATTTTTTTTTTTTTTTTTGGCTTTCTTCCTGTTTGTTGTTCTTGATAATCACCCCACAGCTCTTCTGGCCATTAGTGTCTAATGCTTCAAATATGTTCTTGAGATGATCTATGAATTCAGGTTGGTCATATTTTGGATATCGTTAAACTTGTTTTAATTGTCTTCAGCTTTAGCCTGAACTTCCAAATGAGCAATTGATGCTCTGTTCTATAGTCTTCCTCTGGCCTTGTTTTGGTTAGTGATATTGAGCTTTTCCAAGGTATTTTCTCACATATATAGTCAATTTGATTCCTGTGTATTGCATCTGGTGAGGTCTGTGTGTATAGTTACTGTTTATATTGTTTTTAATATTTCCAGGAATAAATCATGGTCCTTGAAAAATTCTATCACACAGTCTTCAACATCATTTCTATCACCAACGGTATATTTTCCAACTACTAATTCTCCTTCTTTGTTTTCAACCTTCACATTCCAATTATCAGTATTATCAATGAATCTTGATTGCATGTTTGATCAATTTGAGAATACAGAAGTTGGAAGAATTCTTCAATTTCATTATCACTAGCTTTAATGCATGCCATATATATTCAAATAATACTTACATTAACTGGTATTGTTTGTTGGCATATGTTGTTGTTGTGGTTAAGTGCTACCGAGTTGATTCCGACCCATAGCCACCCTGTATAGGGTTTCTGAGGAGAAGCTGTTGGCATATGTTGTTGTTGTTGTCAGGTGCCATCAAGTCGGAACCAACTCATAGCGACCTCATGCACAGCAGAACGAAACAATGCTCGATCCTGGGCCAACCTC
>NW_006408709.1:1334057-1336070 GCF_000296735.1 Chrysochloris asiatica | reverse complement strand
TCCAGCTGATAAGAAGAGATGGCATATGCATAAGAACACCCACACTTGCAGATAAAACCCACTTATCCTGGCTTCAGTGACTGGATGATCAGAGCTCAACCAGAAGTAAAAAGAAGAGGGGGAAAAAAAAAGTGTTCTCCTACAATTTGATGAACTTGACCTATACCTATGGAAGCAGTAGCTCAAAAGAGGGAACAATTCCTTAAAGCAAGAATCATTCCCACCCCCTTCACACACAGAGTAGACAGGGATGGGCAACTTGGACATTGGCTACCTAAAATGGGGGGCGGGGGGCTACAAAGGCAAGAAGTGACTGGCTTACAAACTTTTGAGAGGGAACCTAGATCCAGAGGGCCTGGAGGAAGGTAGAATCTCCAGTAAGTAGTATTCAATCTGACTAGGCGGGGCTGATGCAAAGAAATGCATACAGGTCTCTTGTGATAAAATAGTGAATAATTATTATCAGGACTGATTGAAAGGGTCGGAAATGTAAAGGTAGACATTTTATAGCAAAGAGGGGAGGGACTAACTTTTCAGTCTAGGAGCGGAGGTCCCTAGGACCATCAAGGGAGAAGAGCAGAGAAAAGGACCCTACCCAGAGAAGCAGTGATGCCTGAAATGGAGGCAGAGATGATGATGTGGAGTGATGGAGCAGCTGGAGACATTAGATCCAGAGAGGGAGAGCAACTGTGTGCTTAAAACCTGGGGGGTACGGGGGAAGGATTTCATGGAGGGGATTGTAACCATGACAATGATATGATATATATGATAGAATGAATGTAAAACTAATGTTCTCCAATGTAAATTATCACATAATTCACAATAAAACACTTAAGGAGAAAAAAAATGAAGTAGTTGATCTAGAACAATGATGATAAAATATTTTTTATATAGCTCCCCTTTTACAAATACATTCTTCAGTCTGTTCCTAACAGGAAATATCGGTAAAATTATAGCTGGATAGATACCAAAAATATAATTATTTTCTAACTTAGGTTTTTGGATGTATGATTTTAAGTAGATATTGCTTTAAATATCAAGGGAAATGATATTAAAATGAAATGTAAGGTATTTCAACATTTTCGCATATCATATCCTAAAAACGCTAGTTCTTAGAAGCAGAGTTTTAAAATATTTTTTTTTGAAAAAGTTTGTTAAATGATTAATGCTATATCCTGGTTTTGAAGAATTACAATACATGTATCACATTAAAGTATCTGTGAAATGCTACAGAAAATAAACTTATTTAATTTTGTCTAAAAAAAAGAAAAAAAAACGACTTCACCAAAAGAGTAAAAAGGGAACTGACAGAATGGGGAAAAATCTTTTGCAATGACATATCAGACAAGGGTCTTATTTCCAAAATATATAGAAAACTACAACACCTCTACAAGAAAAAGGCAAATAACCCAATTAAAAATGGGTACAGGACATGAACAGACACTTCACCAAGAAAGAGATTTGGTCAGTCAGCAAACATATGAAGAAATGTTTATGATCATTATCCATTAGAGAGATGCAAATCAAAACAACAATGAGATATCATCTCACAGCAGTAATAACAGTGAAGTTCAAAACAGCAGAGAACAACAAATACTGGCAAGGATGTGGAGAAACTGGAGCCTTTTAAAATTGCTGGTGGAATTGCAAAATGGTCCAACCATTCTGGAAAACAATATGGTGCTTCCTTATAAAGTTGAAAATAGAAGTAATTTATGATCCAACAATTTCTCTACTTGGTTTATATCCACAAGAAATATGAGACATAACATGAGTAGATATATGTACACTAATGTTCATAGCATCACTATTCACAATAGCAAAAAGATGGAGACAGCCTAAGTGCCATTAATGGAAAAATGGATAAACAAACTGTAGTATATACACACAATGTATTATTATGCTACCTTGAAGACTAACAAGGAAGCTGGAAGTCACCACATAACATGGATAAACCTTATGGACATTATGCTAAGTTAAATTAGTCAGTCGCTAAAGGAGAAATATTGCATA
>NW_006408709.1:1331286-1332377 GCF_000296735.1 Chrysochloris asiatica | reverse complement strand
ATGCAGCACTCATCTATGCCAACTGATTGGAAAATAACCACATTTGTACCCTTTCAAAAGATAGGTGACTCAACAGAATGTGGGAGTCATTAGACAGTATCATTGTTGCATGCAAGTAGTTTTTCTAAAGGTGATTAAAAAACAGCTGCAAGAGTACACTGGTAGGGAATTGCCAGAAGTTCAAGACAGATTCAGATGAGAATGTGAAATGAGAGATATCATTGCTGACATCAGATGGATCTTGGGTGAAAGCAGAGAATACCAGAATGATGTTTACCTGTACTTTATTGACCACACAAAGGCTCTTGATTATGTGGATAATGACAAGCTATAGACAGCATTGTGAAATATGTGTATTCTGGAACACTTAATTGTACTTAAGAGGGACCTGTACAGAGCGCAAGAGGCAGTTGTTCAAATAGAATAAGGGAACACTGAATGGTTTAAAATTAGGGGAGGTGTATGACAGGTTGTATTCTTTCACCATACTTATTCAATTTGTATGCTGAGCAAATAATCTAAGAATCTGGATTATATGAAGAAAAACTTGGCATCAGGATTGGAGTAAGACTCATTAACAACCTGCAATATACAAATGATATAACCTTGCTTGATGAAAGTAAAATACTTACTGATGAAGATCAAAGACCAGAGCACTAGGTATGGGTTGCATTTCAATGTCAAAAAAAAACAAAAATCCTCACCACTGGACCAATAAACAACATCCATATCAATGGAGAAAAGATTTAAGTTGTCAAAAACTTCATTTTGCTTGGATCAACCATCAATATTCATGGAAGCGTCAGTCAAGATATCAAATGACGTATTTTATTAGACAAGTCTGCTGCACAAGACCTCTTTAAACTATTTGAGAGCAAAGATGGCAGTTTGAAGACTAAAGTGCACATGACCCAAACCATGGTATTTTCAATAACTTTATATGCATGCAAATGTTTACCCGTATTTTATTGACTGTGCATAGGCTTTTGATTTTGTAGATCATTACAAAGTATGGACAATATTGCATTGCAGAAAATGAATGTCCTGAACATTTAATTATGCTCATGAGGAATCTATACACAGAAAGAGAG
>NW_006408709.1:1320096-1330591 GCF_000296735.1 Chrysochloris asiatica | reverse complement strand
TCTCATACTTCGGACATATATCAAGAATGACCAGTCCCTGAAGAAGGCTATCATGCTTGTTAAAATGGAGGGTCAGCTAAAAAGAGGAAGGTCCCCACCAAGATGGATTGGCACAGTGGCAGTGGCAATGGGCTTAAGTGAAGCATCAATTGGAAGGTTGGTGCAACACCAGGTAGTGTTTCTTCGGTTGTGCATAATGTTGCTATGAGTTGGTACCGGCACAATGACACCTAACAATGACAACAACACGCATGAATAATTGGAAAATAGTAAGACTCATAAAATAAATTTCTACACATTCATATGATGACGCATTATGTAGCCCAAAATTTTTATTTGAAGAATGATTAATCATTGGAAAATAATATTTCTGTCATTATTAGAGTATCTTTATTGATTTTTTAGAAATGTTATTCTTAAAATGATATAATTTAAATACCAAGAAAGAATTAAAATAACTTAAACTATAATATCATGTGTAGAAATAGGGCACTACATTTGTACACATGCACACATTCTGATTAACATAAATCATTTTGTATGTTTTATACAGGATACAATATTTTCAAGGTATAATCATAAATTGGCAGTATACTTTAGTAGTTTAATATTTCTCTTTGCCAATCCTTTGTTTTGTAATAAACAGTTATTAGCCTGTCCCTTGGAGGCTACTTCTAAGAACTCTAAAGATCTTGCTAGCTGCTAGCCAATGTCTTTGAAATGTTTATGTGTGAACTAAAGGTGTTGTTCTTTCTAGAGATTTTTTTTTTAACAAGAATTTATTAATTTGGATAACACATGACAAAGAAAATAACATATCTAAATTGATAGAGTTGCTAGGACAATGGTGGGTAAGATTATTTGAGGCATATGACCACTATGAGATGGGTTAGCACAGTGAATGCAACAATGGACTCAAACATAGGAAACATTGTGAGGATGATTCAGGTCTGAACAGTATTTAATTCTGTTGTACGTAGCATTGCTTTGAATTGGTTGGTTGATTATGTGCCATGGAGTCAGTTCCGACTTATAGTGACCCTGTACAGGGTTTCTGAGGCTGTAAATCGTTACGGGAGCAGAAAGCCTCATCTTTCTTTTACGGAACAGTTGGTAGTTTCAAACTGCTGACCTTGTGGTTCTCAGCCCTATTAGTAACCACTACACTACCAGAGCTTGCTTTGAATTAGAACTGACTTTATGGTATCTAACAATAAAATGGCCATACAGGATTTCTTTAAAATTCATATCACACCAACAGCTCTACTCTAGGAAAGATATGCTGGGGTCTGCACAAATCATTCTCATTACTTGGAAAACAACTTAAATTCATGTCAATGTGGTGATAAATTAGGAATATGATTAGCATATATGAAGATACATACAAAACAGTAGCATCCATACAGAAAATTAGACATATTTTAAGACAATCTAATATTAGAGGTATTATAAAGCAATCATTTAACTTAGATTTTTTAATGAAGAATACACTACAGAAAATAATAAGGGTGACTATATCAACAAAACTGATCTTACTGTCAGCTAAAGATTAAAAATAAGTTTCCCAGAGAGTGCTAAATCAACACAGAACATTTAAAAAATAGTTGGTTTAAGCAAGGTTAATTTTAACAGCTGCATCTGTATTGAGCCAAGGTAGGACTTTTGTTTATCAAACAAAATTAAAGCTGTGTTTGATCAGCATTAGTAAACCAATCAAACTCACAGTGGTTTGGGAGCTGTTCAAACCATGAGGATGAATAGGAAAGCTTACCAGGAAACTCCATTGGCTGTCCATGTTTTCTTAACTCTAATGTCAAATGTTAAGTTCACTCTTGTTAATTTGAGAAATTATGAAACCAGAGTGAAAACAGCATCAGCTATTAGCTATTTTCCCAATTCCCCAAGACCTTTATCTGTCATTACATCTTTCATAGTCTTTTTCATAGGCACAGGGAGCCTGTGAACTGTTGTATAAAGGAACAGACACTTCTTATGAAGGTATTTTGAACCTGATAAGTATGAAAAAGAGCCCCTGAGACTTTATATAAGATATATTTTTTTCTTTATATTTTTGCTTAAACTGCTTCTAGCAATGGGTCTCTAGAACAAAATACAAACAAACAGAAGGGAACTAGGGAAAATACTATTTATAAGATTTTCCCTTTTCTTTCTTATGATGTAGTTCTTAACTCAGTGAGTTTGAGATAGGGAAGCACATATAAGGTCTTCTCTGCCTTCTCTAAATGTTATCTGAAGACAAAAATGTTATTCAGTGCAAAATTTAATCTTAAGTTTGAAAGTAAGAAAATGCAAGCACTCCTAAATAGATATAATTACACTGCAAGATTATTATAAATGCTAAATAGATAAGGGCTATTAAATGCCAGTTATCTACCACTCTGTCCCTTTTACCTATTCTATGCATGAAAATAGAGATTTAAGATACTAACCTTACTTTCCTCAAGAATAGTCTTGGGAGTCTTATTGTGACAATGTGGGTTAATGCACAGGACTGCAGTGTCAAGTTGAACCACAGGTCAGCAGTTCAAGCTCACTATCTTCAGAAACTTTATACAGGGTCACTATGAGTTGGAACTGACTTGATGGCATTGAACAGCAATAACAGAATAGTATTTACAGAGAGTGTCTAAGAAAAAATATGCATAATGGAAATTGGAAAGAAGTTATGAAGATGATAACAAAAGGTGAATAGCATAAAGAAAATATTCCATAAAATAAAATGAAAATAAAATTTCTAAATGATTTTTGCATAGACTCAAACTTATAGGTTACCCTTCATTCAAAAATAGTAAAATAATTTTCTTGTAATTTCTTGTAAATGTACTCAGAAATTTCTTGTAAACAGTTTTGCCCCTTTTTGATATTGGCTTAAATGTTCTTTTAAATGTTAAATTTTAAAACAGAACAGATAATACATGCTAGAAGTGTTACTCTCCCATCAGACATGCATTACCATATAGGAGACACAGAAACTTACTTTACTGAGTCATCTCAATTTTGAATTAAAATGATTTAGTGTGTGATTTGCTGTTCATAGCTTCTCTACTTTTGACTTGTCTATGGATTACATCTCAATTTAAAGAAAACAGAAATAATTCTCACCCCTAGAACAATAAACAACATTCTTATCAATGGAGAAGAGATTGAAGTTGTCAAGAACTTCATTGTTCTTCGATCAACTATCAACACTCACAGAAGGAGCAATCAAGAGATCAAATGATGTATTGCATTAGGCAAATCTGCTGCACAAGACGTTTTTAAAGTGTTGAAGAGCAAAGATGTAAGCTTGAAGACTAAGGTGCACCTGACCCAAGCCATGGTATTTTCAATAACCTCATATGCATGCGAAAGCTGGACAGTGAATAAGGAAGACCATAGAAGAATTGAAGCTTTTGAGTTATGGTGTTGGAGGAGAATATTGAAAGTGCCATGGGCTGCCAAAAGAACCAATAGATCCGTTTTGGAAGAAGTACTCCTTGAAAGCCATGATGGCCAAACTTCATCTCTCATACTTTGGATATATTGTCAGGAGGGACCAGTCTCTGGAAAAGGATATCATGTTTTGTAAGGTGGAGTGTCAGAGAAGAAGAGCAAGAAACCCAGCGAGATGGATTGACCAAGTGGCAGCATCAATGGACTCAAGTGTGGCAAAAATAGTGAGTTTGACCCAGGATCAGGCAGTGTTTTGTTCTGTTGTGCATCAGGTTGCTGTGAGATAGTGCCGACTTGATGGCACCTAACAACAACAACAAGGAGCTCTGGTAGCGTAGTGGTTACGAATCGGGCTGCGAACCTTAAGGTCAGTGGTTCGAAACTACCAGCCGCTCCGTGGGAGAAAGATGAGGCTTTCTACTCCCGTAAGGATTTACACCCTCGGAAACCCTGTACAGGGTCGCTATGGGTCGGCTCCGACTCGAAGGCACTTAACAACAACAACAACAACAACAACAACAAACTCAAAAAAGAACTCAATACCTGACATTCACTAGCAGAGTTTGAGAAATCTAGATAGTTATGCTTCAAGCATTGTCAGATATAAAATTCTCCAACACACACAATTAGAAGGACTGATAATATAAAACTGAACTGTGTTCTACCAGCCACTGAGGAAAACAAAACAAAACACGTTTTGAATACCTTAATATATTTTGTTAATTATTTCTCAAGAGAAAGTATTCATGGTACTGTCATAAGAATTAATATCTTTCATTGCTTGAGAAGTGTACTGTCACTAGATTGCCTTCAGTTATAAAAAGAAGAGCCAAATCAATAAATAGTTAACATTTTGGTGATTTCATAAATAAACCATTATAGTTAATTTTATTAGTTTCTTCTTCCTATAAATGAAAATCATTAGGATCAGTTACAGAAGACTTGCATAACTTATAGCTATAGTGATTTTAACTCTTAAATTAATAACTGCATGTTAGAAGGGGCAATAATTTAAACCTCTTTGACTTAAAATATTTTTTCTATGCATTTGCAGCATGCAAAACAAAAACAAAAATTCTTTTCATCTAATATAAGCTCTATTTGTTGTAATTCTGAATCACAATAATCAGTTTAAAAAAATAGGGAATTAAGAAACAAATAATAATTTTTTTTCAGAGCATAATCTGTTGAGTTGGCATTTAAACCCAAACAATAATTTCAGACAGTTTGGAAGCACCTTTCATATAATTTCATGGTCTATGAAAAATCCATTTGGAGACCATATGTAATGATTGTTATAAATAGTACTTTTTCATCAACTGCTGTCTAACACATTTCTGGGAAAGGCAGAAGCCTGCTACTAGTCTGAAACCAACAGAGAATTTGAGTTCCTACCATTATTCAGACTATTTATGCTCTGCATAAAGAAATCATAAATAATATACTTAAAAAACCTACTTAAGGTTAGATGTGTTTCATTATATTACAGATCATATTTAATGAGCTAGGCTTCTCTGTAGTCCTTTTAGAGAATATTTGCGCATGTATTGAATTGGTAATATGGTAAAGGTCCTGAATATATATTAGGTTTTTGGTCATACTAACATGCAATTGGACTCTGATGTTTCACCATAGGATAAACTGCAAGACTGGTAATTCAAACCCACCAAGCACTCTCAGAAACCCTATACAGGGTCACTATGAGTCTAAACTGACTCATCTACACACAATAACAACATGCAATTATAAGTTTTTCAATGAGATATAATACAGTTTGTGGGGAAAAATAAAGAGCAGCCATGGGAGTAACTTTTCCTCCTAGCAAGACTGAAATATTATAAGAATTTTTTCCATCATTTGCTATTGATTTGTTACTGCTGTTACGTGCCAGTAGGTTGGTTCTGACTCAGCAACCCTGTATAGGATTTCCTAGTTACAGCTGGTGGGTCTGAACTATTTACTTTGCAGTTAGTTGTCTAGTGCTTACCTGACAACACCACATCAGAACTTCACATACGTATGTACATAGAAAAAAATAATAAATACATCGTTACATATATTTTACCTTGATGATATTTGACCTTTATGAAAAACTAAACACTGTTATACAGAATATCACACAAACATTTTATTATTAACAGGAATTTAAAAATATATATTTTTCTTTGTGCTTCTATTACTTTATGAAGGATAAAAAGGATACACTAGCCACATTAATAAATTGGGGAAAAAGCTGTTTCAAATTAATTTGAGAATTTGGTTTTTAGTCCTCTGAACATTTATAACTGAGAGTTCCCAAGCTTGGCCCAAAATTCTTCTTTCCATGCATTTAATTTTTACATTTAATTTAATAGAGAATTACTAAAGTTCTAATTATTTGTGATAAGCATTTTTCCTTAATTTGGCTGTTTGATATATATGTAATTCTAATTATTTCTTACTATCTATTGTAACAAAATTGGATAAGTGGAATAAGACAAAGAAAATCATTGTGATTTGTGAATAACTTTGATACAAGAGATATATTTCACTTCCAATTAATTAAAATGAATAATGATAATTTTCTGGAACATTTGAACAACTAAGTACTCACAGAATAAAGTTAAAACCAGCAAAGTGGAGAATGGCTAATATACTTTGTGACACATATCCCAAAACGCAGAAGAGGAAGACTTATGATAATAAAGCATTAATAAATGTAAGGGGAAAAAGTCTCTTATAATTGACTTGCAAAGATACAAAAATATTCCATAGAAAAACAAAAAGCAATTATTTAAAATGTTTCAAGTTTCTGATATATAGATGAAATAATCTCATTAAGAACAAAATATTAACAAATAGTGCCCATTTGCTGTTATTAAATGCTATCGAGTCGATTCTGACTCATAGCAGCCTTATGAACAACAGAACGAAACAGTGCCTGGTTCTGTGCCATCATAACTATCATTGTTAAGCTAGAGCTCACTGCTGCTGCCACTATACTAATCCATCTTGTTGGGAGTCTTCCTATTTTTTGCTGACCCTCCACTTAACCTAGCATGATGTCCTTCCTCAAGGAATGATCCCTCCTGATAATATGTCCAAAGAATGAGTGCAGTCTCACTATATGGTCTTCCAAAGAGCATTCTGGTTGGATTTCTTCCAACACAGATTTGTTTCTTCTTCTAGCAGTCCATAGTACTTTTAATATTCTTCTTCAACACCATAACTCAAATGCATCAGATCTTTGACAGTCTTCCTTATTCATTGCCAAATGAATATAGCCATGTGCTATTTTCATAAGCATATCAGGCTATTGAAAATACCATGGCTTGGGTTAGGCACATTTTAATTCTTAAATTGACATCTTTGTTCTTGAACACTTTAAAGAGGTCTTGGGCAGCAGATTTGCCTAATGCAATATATTGTTTGGATTCTTGACTGCTATTTCCATTAGTGTTGATGGTCGATCCAAGCAAAATGAAGTCTTACAACTTCTATCTTTTTTTCATTTGTTGTTATTAAGTGCCTTCCAGGTAATTCAGACTCATGACAACTCTATGTACAACAGAGCTAAATATGTCTGACCCCATTGTGGCTACCACAGTGCCAATTCATCTCACTGGGGGTGTCCTTCTTCTCTGGCCTTTCACTTTATTAAGCATGATGCCCTTCTCCAGGGTCTTGTCCCTACTGATAATCTGTCCAATTATGAGAGACTAAGTTTGGTCCTCTTGACCTCTAAAGAACATTTGATTTGTATTTCTTCCAACTCAGTTTTGTTTGTTCTTCTAGCAGTCCATGGTACCTTTAATACTCTTCTCCAACACCATTGCACAAATGCATCAATTGTTCTAATGTATTTCTTATTCATTGTCCAACACTCAAATACATAAAAGACAATTGAAAATACCATTGCTTTGGTCAGGCACACCTTAGTTCTCAAACTAACAGTTTTGCTCTTGAACAATTCAAAGATGTCTTGTGCAGAAGATTTGCCTAGTGCAAGAAATCCTTTGATTTCTTGACTGCTGCTACCATCGGTGTTGATACTGGATCCAAGCAAGTTGAAATCTTTGACAATCCAATCTTTTCTCCATTAATCATGATTTTATTTATTGGTCCAATAGAAAGGATTTTTGTTTTCTTCACATTAAGGTATAACCCTTATCGAATGCTGTGGTCTTTGATATTTTTCAGTAAATATTTTACGTCTTCTTTGCTTTCAGTAAGGAAGTTTGTATCCTCTGCATATCACAGATTGTTACTGTGCCGTCCTCAAATCCTTATGCAATGTTCTTCTTCATATATTCCAGGTACTAATATTTTTTGCTCAACATACAGTTTGAATAAATATGGTGAAGAAATACATCCCTGACACATATCTTTCCTGTTTATAAATCATTCAGTGTTCCCTTGTTCTGTTTGAACAAACTGCCTCATGGTCCATGTACAGGTTCCTCATAAACATGATTAAATGTTCTGGAATGCTCATTCTCCACAATGTTGTACATAGCTTGTTATGATCTAATCAGTAAAGAACCTTTGCATAGTCAATAAAACATAGGTATTCTCTACTTTCAGTCATGATCCATCTAAGAATCTGGAGTATATGAAGAAGAACTTGGAATCAGGATTGGAGGAAGACTCATTAACAACCTGCAATCCATAGATGATACAAAATTCCTTGCTGAAAATAAAGAGTACTTAAAATACTGTTTAAGGTCAAAGATCACAGCCTTCAATATGGTTGGTACCTCAATTTAAAGAAAACAAGATCCGTCTGACGTGAGACATGTTCTCGGCTGATTCCATGTTCTCGGCTGATTCTGGCTTTAACCTCTGGTATTTCCTTCTCAATGTACTGTTGCAGCTGTTTTTGAACTATCTTTAGCAAAAATTTACATGCATATAATATTAATAATATTGTTTGGTGATTTTCACACTCCATTGTGTCAAATCTTTCTAGAATGGGAACAAATATGGATCTCTTTCGATCAGTTGGCCAAGTAGCTGTCTTCCAAATTACTTGACATTGTTGAATGAGTGTCACCAGTGCTTCAGTAGTTTGTTAAATGATTTCAATTTGTATTCATTTAATCCTGGACCCCTGTTCTTTGTCAATGCCTTCAGTGCACATTGGACTTATTCCTGCAATACCATTGACCCTTGATCATGAGCTACCTTTTGAAATGGTTGAGCATTGACCATTTCTATTTGGTACAGAGAATCTGTGTTTTATTTCTATCATCCTTTGATGCTTTAAAATTATTATTTTGCCCAAATAATCCTTTAGTATAAAAAATTGAGACTATTAGGGGGATTTTCTAACTCCAGATCTTTGCACATTTCATTGTAACATTGACTTTGCCCTCTCAAGCTGACCTTTGAAATTTTATGTTCAGTTCTTTCACCTCCTCATTTCTTCCAATTGCATTTAATATCTCTATGGTAGACAACAAATTTTACAGTCTTTCCTTACATCCATTTTAGTCATTTCCACCACTCATCCATTGGTTTGTCGCATTATGGTGGCTTGCATTTTACTGTGATACTGGAAGCTATGCCACAAATACTTTGAGTGGCAGCAGGGTCACCCATGGTGGACAGATTTCAGCTGAGCTTTCTGAGTAAGACAGATTCAGAAAAAGAGATGGAGTGCTTCCAAATGTTTAGCCATTGGAGACCCTATTCATTGTAGTAAAACACTGTCAACATGAGAATATTGAATTTTGAACCATTATGAAGAGCACCAGAATATTGTCAGATATAATACCAGAAGATGAGTCCCTCAGTTTGGAAGGTACTCAAAATACAATTAGGTAAGAGCTGCCTTCTCAAGGTAGCATTGACTACGATGATGCAAATGAAGTAAAGCCTTTGGGCCTTCATCTGCTGATGGGACAATATTCAAAATGACATTTGGAACATGAGACATATGACTTTAGGAAAACTGGAGGTTGTCATAAATGAAATTGAGCACATAAACATCAATATCCAGGCATTAATGAGTGGTAATGGACTGGCATTGACCATTTTGAATCTGATAATCACATGGTTTACTATGCCAAGAATGACAAATTGAAGAGGAATTGGGGAACATTAATCATCAAAAAGAATATTTCAAGAACTGTCAGTGATTGAATAATATCCATATGGCTACAAGGAAATCCAATTCATATCACTATTATTCAAATATATGCACCAATCCCTAAAGTCAATGATGATGAAATTGAAGACTTTTACCAACTTCTTCAGTCTGAAACTGATAAAACATGCAATCATGATAAACTGATATTTGAAATGAAAGGTTGGAAACAAAGTAGAAGGATCAGCAGTTGGAAAATATGATATTAGTGATAGACATTATGATGGAGATTACATGATAGAATTTTGCAAGACCAATGATTTCTTCATTGTAAATACCTTTGTTAAACAACATAAAGTTGACAATAAATATGGACTTCACCAGATGGAATGCACAGAAGTCAAATTGACTAAATCTGTGGAAAGAGACAGTGGAAAAGCTCTATATCATCAGCCAAAACAAGGTCTGGAGTATACTTGGAACAGACCATCAATTGTTCATATGCAAGTTCAGACTGAAGCTGAAGAAAATTAAAACAAGTCCACTAGAGCCAAAACATGACCTTGAATATATCCTATCTGAGTTTAGAGGTCATCTCAAGAACATATTTGATGCATTAGACATTAACAACCAAACACAAGAAGACTTTTGGGATGACGTGATGAATACCATCCCAGAAAGAGAGCAAAAGGTCATTCAGAAGACAAGGAAGGATTGTCTTGCTGGGAGACAAGGCTTGCTGGTGGATAAGGTAGAAATACAGTGAGGTTCTCCATTGGCAATAACACAGAATACCCGATGAGGCAGATTCAAGGGTCAGTTACAAAACTCTGAACCACATATTTGTTGTTGTTAGGTGCCATTGTGTCGGTACTGACTCATAGCGACCTTATGCACAGCAGAATGAAACACTGCCCGATCATGGGCCAACCCACTACTGTTGCCACACTTGAGTCCATTGATGCTGCCAATTGA
>NW_006408709.1:1314697-1318366 GCF_000296735.1 Chrysochloris asiatica | reverse complement strand
ATTTAGGTGGATATTGTGCACCTGTGAGAAAACTTTGACTTCTTCACGTGTGGCCTACAAACTCCACTGGTATCAGTGAACTTTTTAGAGTTGTTTCTGACTAGAAGTATGGGTGGTGTTGGGCCTTGAAAATTTGTCCAAAGAAACAGTTCTTTCTCAGAGAGGTGATCATTCTATACAGTCAGGTATTGCACTTAAAACATGATTTTGTGGATTGTTCCCTCTGTAAGAAACAGGACGGGATCCAGAAACTGCTGCATTCTACTCACTGGTCTCTGAGTTTATCAGGAGTAGCCTGTTCTGTGAGGTTTGAACTGGGGAAGACAGGTCGTCTGTGTTAGTTTGTAGTTTTGTTCAACTAAGTACTTCATCACTGTGTACATTGGGAGTTTTAATTCTCTGTGAATCTGAAGTAAGAGAAGGCAATCTCCTGTGCTTGAGTGTTTTTTTTTGGCAGAAGTCTGCATTCCATGGGCCTTTGAGACCCTGCCAAGTCTGTGGCATGCTGACAGAGGTGAGCTGGCCCCTAGCCCTTTTGATTTGCCCTCTTGTTCATTATGTGTTCTCTCTGAAAAATAGGTAGGTCTCTGCTGAAGTGGCTTAGCTTGAATTGTCATCACACCATTCAAATCACTACAAAAATTGTTGGAAAAGTGATGAATCTGGGGTGAAATAAGATGAGAAGCCAGGGATATACTTCAAGTTTCAGAACTTCTGGATGGGTGAACACTTGATGTATCAGTGTTAAAATGAGAAATGAGTATCTGTTTAGGTTTATTTTCAAGTCCTTTTGATTTTGCTTTCTGTTTTTATCCTGTGGTTGTAGTTTCCCAGTGATTTCTGACAAGCTTTTCCATTAAGTCTACCATTTCTCCAGATGTGATCAAACACCTCTGCAGCCATTGCATCTTTGATACAGTCATGAGGGGAAATGGGAGGAAGTCCGTGTTTATGCCACTTTCTAACACATTGAATATTTTTTGTTCAAGACATCCATCATCTTCTTCTTTTCCATCAAAAGTGAAATATTCTTCAATCTTTCCATCCACATCATAAATATCTTCATCCAGAAGTGAATATGTCGTCAGGCTAGTGCTCCCTGCACACTCAGCTCCCAGCAGGGCAGGTGCTGAGAATGTTGCTGGGACAATGTGAGAGCTGGAGATAAACAGTTCTCTGTTGCTGTTGCATTTACAAGCCTCGGGTAAGGGTTTGTGATCTACAGAACTGGGTACTCTGCCCTGAAAATGCTGGAAGCCTTCATCGGTTGGCAAGATGAGCTGTCTTCCTAATACACTCAGGTAGAGGGATTTTCTGGCCAACTCACTGCATTCTGCCAGTAGATTCTGTGTCTGAACGCTTGTTTTCCCTTCAAATAACATTTCCTCAACCTCCCAGAATAACTGCTTCACTTTCTGTGCATTGCCTTTGTCAAACTCATCATATCTTCAAGAGCTCCTTTCCGTAGATAAGCCAGTGGTGGAACTCTGTGTCCCAGACAAAGATATGTGGGCCATGGTGGGGGTGGGATTTCCATTGGATGAAAACGATGACACAGATTCAAAGGTATATTTATCAATGGCTTTCTGTACATTTCTTGTAAATGTATTAGTAAATGTTCCTTGCTTTTGACAGCAAAACTGTGTTTTCCAGACCCTCTCAACAGTCTTCTTCCCAATGCTTGTTCACCAATGATGTGCTGTGGTTTCACACAGCGGTAAGGAGACAATGGCCCACACCTGTGTGGGAGCACGGCTTTCTGTGCCCCTAGGACAAGAGTCCAGCAGCCTGGAGAGGCAATGTGTTGTGGCTGCAGGCTGAGTGTGGAGATTGCAGCCTTTGCAGAAACTATGGAAATGACCCCGATGCCCCCTCACTGACCCCCTTCCATCTTCTCTTGATGCTTTCTGCATCATTCAATAATTTGCTCAGAGAATCTTTCAATAACAAAAGCCGAGGCTTGAATTTTTTCTTCAATTCCTCCAGCTTGAGAAATGGTGAACATGTTCTTCCTTTTGATTCTCTGATTCCAGATATATAAGAATATTTTAAAAGTTTGAAGGCTTATAGCCAGTGGAGTTTGTAGTGGAAACAAGAAATCTCATACTTTCGAAGCCACTGGGCTCAGTGACTTGGAGCCACCATCTTGGATGAGACCAAGTGGTGAGACCAAGCAGGGAAAGGATCAGAGCAGCCACGGATTGATGCCTGCCAGAATCTCAGAGATAAAGATGTGGACATTCCTTTTTTTTTTTGTATCTGTTCATTGGCTTCTTGCTGTCTGGGCACCTCCATTCTAGTGACTAGAGGGGATGCCTGAGCTACTTGACAACACCCCATCCCCCCACTTACCCGACAGGCTTCTACTCTGCATGAGCACAGATATTCTCAAAATTTAAACAGACAGATTCCACTTAAAACCAAACAGCAGTGCAAAACAGCCACAGCAAGCCCTGAACTGTTTATCACTAGGAAAAAGGCAAATGAGGGTTGTGGAGTGGGAGAGACAGACTGAAAAATAAACAGGCTGAAAATTAAATCCTGAGTTACATCATAACAACCAACAATGGCATCTTGAAATTTATCAGGTGGCCTTGAAGGCAAGAAGATGAAAGAGGATATTAAAGTCATACTCATATTAGTCTATAGTTTTTTGTTTTTTTTTTCCTCTTCTCTATTTTCTGTGATTACAGACTACAGTATCCAATGTGGGGTTTTTGCTGTTTTTTTGTTTTTTTTCTGTTGATATTTTCTTTATTGGTCCCCTCTTTACTTTTAGGGTGCTCTTTCTCTCTATATATTACCCAAGAAGAGACAGCAATTGCTGCCATGTAGTCAAGCTACAATCACACACTATAAACCCCCACATTCCATGCAAGAACCAATACAAACTGCCATATACCAGGTAAGGAGACAACACCTGTGACAGTTACTCTGAGTTGAGTAAAAAGAGGAGTGAAAAGAAAAGCTAATTTCCTGATCACATCTACCTGGAGGCAATTAGGATGCATAAAAAATTACCAAAACACACACTCAATTAAGTATTAAGGCCACAGCTAACTACTGAACTTGCCCAAGATGCAGAAGAGGATGCCCATATCAGCACATGTCCAGAAACAAGATAAAATGACTGAGACCAATGAGCTGGAGGTAGACCTACCCTCCATACTGGAACAGAATCAAGAATCCAGATATCAACCCATCCACATATAGCCAACTGATTTCGACAAAGTGCTTAAGTATATTGCATGGGGAGGAGATAGTCTCTTCAACAGATGGTACTGGCAGAACTGGAAAGCAATATTCAAAAGATTGAAACAAGATCTTTATCTCATGCCTTATACAAAAACCAATTCAGCATGGATTAAAGACCTTAATGTGAATCCCACAATTATGAAGGCCATCAATGAAAAAATAGGGACAAATGTTAGGGCTCTAATACAGGGCATACACAGACTACCAAACATTTTGAAAATTACACAAACAAAAGTAGACAAAATAGATGAGTAGGACATTCTAAACATTAAAAACTTCTGTGCATGAACATACGTCATCAAAACAGTAAAAAGGGAGCCCACAGAATGGGGAAAAATCTTTTGCAATGACACATCAGACAAGGGACTAATTTCTAAAATATATAGGAAACTACAACACCAAAAGAACCAGTAG
>NW_006408709.1:1313541-1314107 GCF_000296735.1 Chrysochloris asiatica | reverse complement strand
GAAAAAGAACCTGCAGTAAAAGGTGGGGGGAAGCAATTTCTTTTTTGGTTACTGGGATGTACTAGGTGGGTTGAGGGGAGGGAGGGTAAGGTGGAACACAGGGTAGGGAATAGATACAGGAGAGCTTTGGTGCTGGGTGGGGGGTGGGGGGGACACAATACAAGAGAAGGGGGAGGGGAATGGAAGAACAAGGCAGATGTGAGAATAGTTAGGCAAGTTTGCATGAACTGACTAAGTGGAACAGAGATAAATGATGATGTATGCACAACCTTGGAACAACAAGAATCTGGGATACAGGGATTGAGGCATGCTTTGCATGGGTAAAAGAGGGGAAATAGTGTTAAGATGCTTGGCTCTCTTTTGAATATTGGTTTCCCTTGCCTACCATTGGAAAATAGATACTTGTGGGAGAGAGAAAGGAATAGCCAGAAACATCACCAAAAAAAAAAAGCTAACAAGTCCGACTTCTGCCTATAACTGACTGGAATATCAGAATGGGGCTAGAACTTGCCCAGTGAAGGAGCTTCCTGAGGAGTCTTTGCATTGCATAAGACCATAGGTGGAAT
>NW_006408709.1:1306829-1312756 GCF_000296735.1 Chrysochloris asiatica | reverse complement strand
GGAGCCTAGTTCCAAGGGGTGCGGGTGAAAGGTAGAATCTCTACTGAGTGTTTTCCAATCTGCCTGGACAGGTCTAATGAAAGGAGATGGGGATAAGACTTGTGGTACAGTAGTGAATAATTGCTATTAGGAATGACTGTGAGGGTTGGAAAGTAAAGGTAGATGTTTTGTAATAAAAGGAGATGAGTGGTTTATTTTACAGTCCAGGAATGGAGGTCCCTGGGATGATGAAGGGAGAGGAGCAGAATGTGGGAACCTACCCAGAGAAGCAGTGATGTGAGAGATGGAGGCAGAGATGATAATGATGACATGGGGAGTTGGAGTGGCTGGGAACTCAGGAGGGAGAGGGGCTGTATGCTGACGGCTGTGGGCCAGGCTTGTGAAATCTGCCCTTTGGTTGTTTGATGATGCATGGAAGGGATTGTAATCATTGCAATGAAATGAAATATGATAGGATGAATGTAAAGCTAACGTGTCCCATATAAACTATCACATAATTCACTTAAAAATATCACATAAAATAGTATCACATAAAAACTTAAAAAAAAAAAAAAGACAAAGAAAAAGGAACAAAATGGAAGTCAGAAGAGACTCTCTTCTTTTATCAGGATGTTATATTATTGATTCCTCTAGTGGTGAGTATTTTTGTTTTCTTTATATTTGGGTTCAACCCATACTGAAGGTTGTGGTCTTTGATCATCATCAGTAGGTAGTTTAAGTCCTCTTCGTTTTTAGGAAGGAAGGTTACATTACCTGCAGATTGCTGGCTTTTAATGAGCCTTCTTTCAACCCTGCATACCAATGGGATGGGTATGATCTTTGCTGTAAAGATTTGTTCCCTCTTTTGAGCTACTACATCCATCCTGATGCCATATTCTTCTTCGTAAATCTAGGTTCTCAGGTTATTGACTCAGTTTACAGCCTGGATAAGTATGGTGACAGAATACAACTGTAGTGCATACCTTTCCTGAGTGCTGATTGATAAATTTAAATTCAAGAGTACATTATCTTGGTTTGAAAAATAACATTAACATGTAGCTGAGTGTATTAAACAATAAACATTAAGATGAAAGTGTTTACTAAACTCATAAAATTCTTTATTGTTTATTTCATGAGTGTACTCAGTCAAGGTACCATATTCAGCATTGAAACTTTCCTGCCAAATCTTCAGCTAAAAGGAGGGAGTGGATTCCCAAGAGCACCATTGAATTTGACCAGTTTTATGGAGTTTTAGTGGGTATTTGTAAATAGGTAGGGAGTGGCATAAAGATTAAAGCAGAGAACAACTAACTTATCTCTCAGTAGAAAATGTTTATGCACCAAGGATGCGCTGCCTAACACTTGTCCTTATTATGGAGAAGACTTCTAATGCTGTGAATGTACAGGAAGAGGATAAACTCCCCAGGACCTATATTTTTCCTTTTATTTACAGTTGTACAAAAGAAAAATATATATCATTTGTGAGTAAACCTTTTGTAAATATGTTCACCAAAGCAATTAGAATAAGAGCAAAATGGTCATGACACTTTATATGGACATACATTATAGATTAATTGTGAACTCAAAAATGGTTTGTAAACCTTAACCTTTCTGGTGGTGTTGGTGGTGTGCCGTGGAGTCAATTCTGACTCATAGCCACCCTGCATAGGTTTCAGAGGCTGTAAATCTTCACAGAAGCAGAAAGCCTCAGCTTTCTCTTGCTGAACCACTGATAGTTTCGAACTGCTGACTGTGAGGTTAGCAGCCTGACTTGTAACCAGTATGCTACCAGAGCTCCTTCTTAACCCTTCTAGTCCTGGTAGTAATCTCATTTGTCAATGGGTTGTCTTTATTATTTTAATGATGCAGTACTACTCTGTTGTTGTGGTGGTGGTTGCTAAGTGACAAGTGGATTCCAACCCATAGCAACCTTGTATAGGGTTTCCCAGGAGTGGCTGGTGGATTTGAACCACGACCTTGCAGTTCAAACTGACCTTGCAATCCATGCACTATCCTGCAGTGATACAACATAACTCCATAGTGTTACTTTGTTGTTGTTGTTAAGCGCTGTCAAGTCTATTCTGACCCATAGCAACCCTGTATAGGTTTTCCAAGGAGCAGCTGGTGAGCTTAAACCAACAACCTTGCAGTTCAAATGACTTTACAGTCTGATGCATTAGCCCACAGCACCAAACCAGGACTCCAATATTACTTTAGGTATGTCTTTAATAAATATATTTTGAAATATAAAGAGCAGATATGTGGGAAGATAGGTGTCAAATCACATGAAGATCACAAGGAACAGAAGTTACAAAGATCTTCTTCTAGAATTAACAGAGAGAAAGCCTTACCTTAGAGCCAGCACTAAGAATTCCCATTTCCAACCTCTGAACTGTAAGAAAATAAAATTCTGTTTGTTAAAGCCACTCACTTGTGCTATTTCTGTTATAGCAGCACTTGATAATCAAGATAACAAATATTCAAATTTGAAACTCAGGCATTAATTTGAATTTCAAGATAACTGAAACATTTTGAGCTAGTTTGCTTTTAAAATATCAATATTAAGAAAATTTCTGATGAATAATGAATGCTGTGGAAATTATAAGTGAAGTAATAGAAGGCCTAACTTTTAATCCTACCTGTAACTTTTTCTAAATGAGTGTATTTATATAAGCTATTTAAACTTTTTTTGCAAGAAATCCATCTCTTCATTAAACCTATAGGCTGGTATATATTGTTGTTGTTAAGTGCTGTCGAGTTGAGCCACCAACCTTGTAGTTTGCAGTTTAGTGTTTATCCCATAGTACCACACCTGGACTACAGATACTAGGATATCAATATATATTGATTGAATGAAAGACGTTATTATAATTCTGTTTGGAAAACTTAAGCCATTTAATACTTTAGAAAAATAAGTACCAGGAAACTTTAGAAGGCAAATATTTTTTCAAATAATGCTTTAGAAAAAGTTTGACCAGTGGATATTGTTGTTAAGTGCCATCGAGTTGGGTCAGACCCATAGAGACCTTGTATAGGGTTTCCAAGGAGGAACTGTTGAACTTGAACCACTGACCTTGTGGTACAAATTGACTTTGCAGTACACCACATTAGCCCACAGCACCACATGAGGACTCCTAACCAGTGGAAAGTGACATATAAATAATATTTCATATAAATTATCCCTGTAGGCATTTGTATATGAGAAGTATAATTAAAATTATTTAAAATACAGTACTATTACTTACAAAGTAGAACTATAATAATTTAAAAAATGTGTCTAGGTTTAGTATTAACAACATAAGATGTGGGAGGCGGTTTATTTGTTTATATATCATCATCATGTACATAATTATTTATATTACATATTACATACATAATTATATACATCAAAATAATCTAGAAATGGCTATTTCTGATGATAATCACTGGAAGGTTCATAAAAATTTGTGCAACATGAACTGTAAAATCAGAGGTTTTGTAGCGAAAAGAGGGAGGAAAGTGGTTGATCTTGCAGTCCAGGAGTGGAGGATCCTGGGACCATTAAGGGAGAAGAGCTGGAGGGAGTGTGGAACCCTATGCATCGAAACAGCAATGCCAGAGATGGAGGCAGAGATGATGACACAGAGAGATGGAGCTGCTGGGGACTCTAGACTCAGGGAGGGAGAGGGATTGTGTGATGGCGGCTGAGGGGCAGGCTTACAGAGTTTGCCCTTTGGGTGTTTGAATGATTGTTTATTCCTGAGTGTTTTGGTTGTATATATATACATATATAGAGACCAACAGGTTATATATATATATATAGGAGCAAATACTGTTGAATTATAATTTAAGGAGGGGATTTTAATCATTGCAATGAAACAAAATGCTATAGGATGAGTGTGAACCTGATGTTCTCCCATGTAAACTATCACTCAATTCACAATGGAAACTTGAAAAAAAATTGTGCAACATGAAATGATAAATTATTAGTTGCTGCAGAGAAAGCATGTGTTAAAATGGGGAAAAAAATACCAATATTCCATTTAGTTGAATAAGTTGATAAAACCTTATCAATCTGAAATCAGGCTTCACAATTTTCAGAAAGAATAATTGGATCCAGAAATAGATCAAAAGAAAAGGGGGGTGAGTTTACAATAGCAGAAAAATGCCTCAAAACTATCTTGTAAAAGGATACATGAAGTCCTGGTGTGGTGCTATCTGATAAGCACTGGACTGCTAACCCTAAGGTTAGTGGTTGTTGTTGTTGTTGTCAGGTGCCATTGAGTCGGAACCGACTCATAGCGACCCCATGCACAGCAGAAGGAAACAATGTCCGATCCTGGGCCAACCTCACTACCGTTGCCACACTTGAGTCCATCAATGATGCCACCTGGCCAATCCATCTCGTTAGGGGTCTTCCTCTTTTTCTCTGACCGTCCACCTTACTCAGCATGACATCCTTCTCCAGCGACTGTTTCCTCCGGACAATATGTCCAAAGTATGAGAGATGAAGCTTAGCCATCCTGGCCTCCAAGGAGCACTCTGGCTGCACTTCTTCCAAAACAGATCTATTGGTTCTTTTGGCAGTCCATGGCACTTTCAGTATTCTCCTCCAACACCACAACTCAAAGGCATCAATTCTTCTACAATCTTCCTTATTCACTGTCCAGCCTTCGCATCCATATGAGGCTATTGAAAATGCCATGGCCTGGGTCAGGAGCACCTTAGTGGTTAAAACCTACCAATTCCTTGGAAATCCTATTCAGAGTTGCTAGGTCACTAAGTCGCTATGAGTCAGAATTGATTTGAAGGCACTTAACAGCAACAAATAGGATATCTTATGTAAAATTGTATAAAAGCATGAATAAATAAAACAATAAGTAAAAGATTTACAGCCTCGGAAACCCTGTTCAGGGTCGCTATGAGTCGGAACTGACTTGACGGCACTTAACAACAACAACAACAAAATACAGTGTTACTATTCTAATATCAAAGTGTTAGGTGAATCCAAAAGAATTAATATACAATGCAAATTCCAAACAATATTTAGAGGAAAACAAGACATATTTTTGAAAATAAAGCACTGTAGAAAGAAAAAGGGATGATTTCTCTAGAATCTGGAAAGACTGAGCAAAAACTAGACATGCCTCAATACAATATTACAATATGAACATTTTCTGAAATCAGAATAATTAACAAAAAGAGCTTCAAAAATCTTTGGAGACTAAATGTCCTCTAAAACTCTCTAAAGCTTTCTAAATAACTGCACCTGGAGCTATAATTGTAGCTAAAATGCATGGAGAAAATTTTACATGTAAGCAGGAAATGTTTTGAGGATGTCTGGCTATTTCCCCTTTTTCAGAGACTAGGAAACTGAAGTACTTTACTAAATACCCGAAAAAGTGTAAGTGACACACTTTATATTCAACCCCTGGTTTTAAGTGTGATTATTATATTTCTGTGTAATGACCTTGCTTTTTAATGCCTATTTGCTGTCCAAGGAATATAGATAAATAGCTTTTTTCGGTTGTTGTTGTTAGGTGCCATTGAGTCGGAACCGACGCATAGTGACCTTATGCACAGCAGAACGAAACATTGCCCGATCCTGGGCCAACCTCACTACTGTTGCCACACTTGAGTCCATCAATGCTGCCACCTGACCAAGCCATCTCCTTGGGGGTCTTCCTCTTCTTCTCTGACCCTCCATCTAACCAAACGTGATATCCTTCTCTAGCGACTGTTCTCTCCTGACAATATGTCCAAAGTATGAGAGACAAAGTTTGGCCATCATGGCCTCCAAGGAGCACTCTGGCTGCACATCTTCCAACACAGAACTGTTGGTTTTTTGGGAAGCCCATGGAACTTTCAGTACTCTCCTCCAACACCATAATTGAAAGGCATCAATTCTTCTATGGTCTTCCTTATTCACTGTCCAGTTTTCACATGCATATGAGGTTATTGAAAATACC
>NW_006408709.1:1303673-1304684 GCF_000296735.1 Chrysochloris asiatica | reverse complement strand
CACATCATTGCCTCTGCCTCCATCTTTGGCATAACTGCTTCTCTGGATAGGGTCCCATACTCCTCTCTTCTCCCTTGAAGATCCCAATGTCCTCTGCTCCTTGACTGTTAAATCAACCACTCCCCTCCTTTTGTTAGAAAACGTCTACCTTTACAGTGAACTGCATTTGAGTATATCTTTTAGAAGGATCGCATAATAATAAAACTGATTATGTTGTTGTGAGGTGCTGTCAAGTCGTTTCTGACTAATTTTTATAATATGTACAACAGGACAATAAACTGTCTGGTCCTGGATCATTCTTCTTACTAAAGTTGTTGTGTTTTGGCTCATAGTTCCTGTCTCTGTGTCAATCCATCTCCTTTAGAGTTTTCCTCTTTTTTCTGGGACACTCCACTTTTCTAGGCATGATGTCCTTCTGCAAGGTACAAGTCCCTCCTAAAAACATGTTCTAAGTACCAGAGATAAAGTCTTGCTAACATTACCTTTTTTAAAAAGCTTTTATTGTGAATTGAGTGATAGTTGACAGGGAAGAATGTCAATTTTCACTCAATCAATCATATTTTATTTCAATGCAATGTTTACAACCCCCTCTGTGCATCACCATGCAACAGTATTTGATTCTATTCTCTCTGTTTTCATTTTTATTTTATGTACACAAAAACATGCAGGGATATATAATCATTTAAACAACCAAAGGGTACATTCTGCAAGCCAGCGTCCTGGCTGCCAGAACACAGCTTTTCTCTTTTCATGAGTCTAGAGTTCTCAGCTGTTCTATCTCTCCATGCCTTCACCTCTGCCTCCATCTCTGGTGTCACTGCTTCTCTGGTTAGGGTCCCACATTCTGCTCATGCTCTTTTCACTTGATCATCCTAGGATCCTCTGTTCCTGGAATGTAAGATTAACTACTCCTCCATTTTTATTATAAAATTTCTACCTTTACACTTGTGACAATTGCAATGAGTCATGATAACAACTACTCACTATTGAATCATAAGAATCTTATCCCCA
>NW_006408709.1:1277153-1277757 GCF_000296735.1 Chrysochloris asiatica | reverse complement strand
CATTGTACCAGTACCAAGCTGTTTTGAGCACTGTAGCCGTGTAGTAAATTTTGAAGTCAGGAAGTGACAGGCCTCCAATCTTATTCTTCTTCTTAAGCAGTGCTTTGCTTTGTGCCCATTTTTTTATTGGGTTATTTGTCTTTTTCTTGTAGAGGTGTTGTAGTTTCCTATATATTTAGAAATAAGTCCATTATCTGTTGTGTCGTTGCAAAAGATTTTTTCCCATTCTGAGGGTTCCCTTTGTACTCTTCTGCTGAAATCTTTTGATGGACATAAGTTTTTAATTTCTAGTATATCCCAATCATCTATTTTGACTACTTTTGTTTGTGTAGTTTTCAAAATATTTGGTAGTTTGTGCATTTCCTGAATTAGTGCTCTCCCATTTGTCCCTATTTTTTTCATTGATGGTCTTCATTATTTTGAGATTCACATTTAGGTTTTTAACCCATGTTGAGTTCATTTTTGTATAAGGTGTGAGGTGAAGGTCTTGTTTCAATCTTTTGCATAATGCTTTCCAGTTCCTCGAGCACCATCTGTTGAAGAGATATCACCTCCCCACGAGATATATTTAGGTGTTTTGTCAAACATCAGTTGGCTATATGTA
>NW_006408709.1:1275482-1276795 GCF_000296735.1 Chrysochloris asiatica | reverse complement strand
ACTTCCTTTTGCAAATGTCACTGTGATGCTAAAACACTGCTTCCCTATGCTGGTCTGGCCCTGCCCTCTGACCTCTGTTTTTTGCCGGATGGCCACAGAGGGAGTCCAGTGTCTTGACTGATTTCTAAATCATAATTTTTTTTCCATTATCCCGTGATTTTTCCACTGACGGTTGCAGGAAACTGATGCCCTGACCCTTATGCTGGATCCAGAGCTCTGGTGCACTTTTGTGAGAGGAGCCTCTCCCCTACAGAGCCTGTCATACCTGACTCTGCTCTGCCACCACCAAACCGAAAGTCCCTTCTTCTTTTTTGCTGATCCTCCATGTTACCAAGCATGGTGTCTTTCTCCAAGGACTGTTAATATTGTGCCTGAATTTTAAGAGATGAAATCTTGTCATCCTGACTTCTAAGGATCATTCTGGATGTTGTTCTTGATTGGTATATTTGGATTATTAACATTTAAGGTAAATATTTATATGCTGGAGTCCTGGTGTGGCACAGTGGGCTAATATGCTGGACTAGCAAAGTTACTTTGAACCACAATGTCAGTTCACCAACTTCTACTTGGAAACCCTATAAAGGGTCATTATGGGTCCAAAACAACTCAACAGCAATTTATATGCTAAACACAAAGTCAGCAATTCAAACCCACCAGTCAGTCACTTCTCAGTAACCCTTTACAGGGTCACCATGAATTAGAACCAACTCAGTGTCACTTAACAACAACAACATTGATATGCTAGTGTTTAAGGGTCCTGGTGTGGTGCTATAAGATAAGCACTAGACTGCTGACCATAAGGTCAGCAGTTCATACCCACCAGCTATTTTTGTCTGTAGGTTTGTCCTACTGTGGTAGCATGTGTGTTGCTGAAAGCTATGCCACTCCTGTTTTAAATACCAGCAGTGTATACCCATAGTGGACAGCTTTCAGCTGAGCTTCTAGACTAAGACTTAAAAGAAGGAGATGCAGACTACTTCTGAATAGTTAGCCATCGAAAATCTTATGAATATCAGTGGAACACTGTCAGATAGCACCAGGGTATTGCATGTTGAAACATCTTGAATAGCATGAGAATATTGTCAGATACAGTGCTAGAAGAGGATACCTTCAGTTTGAAAGGCACTTTAATGATGACTGGGGAGGAGCTTCCTCCTCAAAGTAGAATGAACTATGATGATATGAATAAAGGTTCTGGAAACTTCATTTGTTAATGAAGTGCATCTCAAATAGTAAGAGAAACAGTTGTAAACACCCATTAATAATTATAACATTGTTATTGTTGTTAGGTGCCATCGAGTCGAGTCAGTACC
>NW_006408709.1:1271632-1275382 GCF_000296735.1 Chrysochloris asiatica | reverse complement strand
TGGTCCTTTTTTTTTCTTTTCTTTTTAGATGGTAGCATATGATCAAAAGCAGATGGTATTGAAGGAAGACATCTAAGTTGCACTGAAGACACTGGCAATAAAGCAAGTCTCCAAGTATTGGTAGGTTAACTATAGAAGTGTTTTTGCAAATACATGTGTTGCTTAAAGCAATTATGTTTCTACATCTATGCTAAGTAATTTGGAAAAAAAATCTACCTGACCAACTGACTGGAGTAGATCTATATTTTTGCCCATTCCAAAGAAAGGTGATCCAATAGAATATTTATCAAACAATATCATCAGTATCACATGCAAGTCAAAATTTATTGAAGGTAATTCAGAGACCATTGCAGAAATATGTGGACAAGAAACTGCCAGAAAGTCAACCTAGTTTCAGAATAGGATTTATAACAAGGAAATCATTGCTGGTATTGGAAAGCACAGAGCTGAAAATGCAGAATACCAGAAAGATGCTTAGCTGTATTTCATTGACTATTCAAAAGCATTCAATTGTGTAGATCCATAATACATTTTGGATAACATTTGAAAGAATGGCAGTTCCAGAACATTTAATTGTGCTCAGACAGAACCTATACATAGACCAATTCGCTGTTGTTTGGGCAGAAAAAGAAGATAAAATTAGGAAAGGTGTCCATTAAGGTATTTTCCTCGCACCGTACCTCTTCAAACTTCATATTGAACAACTAATTCAAGAAGTGGAACTATATGATGAAGAATGTGCCATTGAGATTGAAGGAAGACTTATTAACAGCTTGCAATATGCAGATGACACAGTTTTACCTGCTAAAAGTGAAGAAGACTTGAAGTACTTTCTGTTGAAGATAAAAAATAATAAATGTCAGTATAGATTACATCTTGTTATAAAGAAGACAAAAGTCCCCATAGCAGGACCAAAAAGCAACATTAGAATAAAGAGAGAAAAGATTTAATTTTACTTGAATGTCAGCAATTAATGATAATAGAAGCATCAATCAATAAATCAAATGACATGCTGTATGTGAAATCTGCTGCAAAAAGCCTCTTTAACGTTTTAAAAGCAAAAGTGTCCTTTTGAGAAGAAAGATGCACCTGACCCAAGGCGTAATGTCTTCAATCATCTCATACATATGCAAAAGTTAGTTGATGACTGAAAAAAACTTAGAAAAAACTGATGCATTTGAATTGTGACCTTGATGAAGAATATTGACTATACCACTGATTTCCAGAAGAAAGGATAGGTCTGTGTTGAAAGAAGTGCAGAGAGAATGCTGCTTAGAAGTGAGAAATGAGATTTTTGTGTCTATATTCATAGAAAATACTGGTCAATAATTTTGGGGTTTTTGTACCCTCATTGCCTGGTTTGGGTTTTAGGTTAATACTGATCTCATAAATTAAGTTACAGCATATTCTCTCCTCTTCAAGAGTTTGAAAGAGCTTCTATATGATTGGTGTTCATTCTTTAAATGTTTGGAAGAATCCTCAAGTCAACTCTGTGATCAAATATTTCATACCCATAACCTTTTAAATTATGAATTTAATATGTTTGATAGTTGCAGGGCTATAGAAAGTCCAGGATTAAGAAAGTCCAATTTATGGCCAACTCTTACTTGACTTTTTAATGCAGGGCTTCTATTATGGAGAACAATAATGAACCTATCTGTGATAGTGGAAGTAAAGTAGGATAAATACATTTCTGTCATGACCAACTAAGTGAAACAGAAACAGATCTAAATATTAACAGTTTAGATGATTTCTTACAATAACCAAAAGAGGAAAAAGTATAGGTTGAAGCCCTGAAATGGGAGATTCAGAAGAGGCATAGTGAACCCTTTCAGGATCCTGACACATAAAAGTGGATTATTGTCAGGACTGTGGAAAACCATACACATTCAAAGCAGCATGGTCAGCCACCATCTTGTAGTAGAGTTCCATGATTTTTCATTGGGGCATTGCTGTTTTGAAGACCAGCTTCAATGTTATGTAACTGAGCTCTCACTTTGAGGTAACTGAATAAAACTACTAAAAATTTTGTTTGTAACAATCACTTGCTTCCACTTTCCTTCCACTTGCTTCATGTGCAGCTTTTCAACCATTGAAAATGCTTCAAGTTTTTTCGTATTCTAAAAAGAAGTATAAACAAACAAACAAACAAAAAAACACATTGCCATCTACCTGGTTCCAACTTTAGGCAACCTATGAGATAGAGAAGAACTGTTATATAAGCTTTCTGAGACGGTAATCTTTCCAGGAGCAGGCAGATTTATTTTTCTCCCTCAAAATGATTGGTGGGTTTGAACCACAGAACTAACAATTAGCAGTCCCATGCTTAATCCACTGCACTACTAGGGATCCATTCTTGTGCTAAAGTAAGGCTAAACATGAACAATATGCATCACTTCTGACTGACCTACACATTCTAAAGACATGTTGAAAAATAGATCTCATTTGTAACCAAGGAATGCTTATATTCAGATTTTCTATCTCATTTTTATTGAATTGTGATTTTGTTTTGTTTTGTGTTTTTGTATATTTAGTTTAATTTTTTAGTAATGGTTAATTTCATTAAAGTTGCTGAATTTATGCATGTAATCTTTCAGTTTTACTCCACTTAAAATCTCTACTTAAATTTTTCTATTGATGATTTCTGTTTTCTCTGTTTTATGAATGTCAGACTTGCTAATGTCAATTTTATTAATTTTATTTAAATAGGTTTTCCTTTATATATTTTTATCTACCATGATTCTGTTTTCAATCTTGGCCTCTGCTTTTTATTGTTTCCTTCTGCTTACTTTGTGTTTATTTTTCCCCTTTTTTGTGTGTGTTCTCGATGTTCGAAATTAGGCTTATTAATTTCAGATATTTATTTTTTACTAAGATGTATTTAATGTAACAAATTTTTCAATCAGCTGTGTTTTAACACATTTTCTCAAATTTTCTTTTTTTTAGGTTTTTATTGTGAGGTTTACAAGGGAGAACATCAGTTTTACACTCATCCTATCGTATTTTGTTTTATTGAAAGGATTACAATCCCATCCATTCATCATCAAATAACCAAAGGGTACACCATACAGGCCCGTCCCCCAGCTGCCAGCACACAGCCCTTCTCCCTCCCTGAGTCCAGTGTCCCCATCCACTCCACCTGTCCACATCATCATCTCTGTCTCCACCCCTGGCATCACTGCCTCTCTGGGTAGAGTCCCACTCTCCATTCTTCTCACTTGATGGTCCCAGGGACTCCACTCCTGGGATGCATCTACCTCTATTTTTGCTACCCTCACAGTCAAACTTGATGGCAATTATTCACTATTATACCACAAGAGTCTTATCCCCATAGCCTTTCACTAGCCTGGTCCCAATGGATTGGAAATCTTTCAGTGGTGATTCTACCTTTTCCTTCCCAGTCTGGAACTAGGCTACCCCTTGAAAACTTGCAATCCAGTCACTTCTTGCCTTTATAAGACCCACCATTTTGGGTAGCCAATGTCTAAGTTGCCCATCCCTGTCTAACCTGTATACTGAGGGAGTGGGAGTGATCCTCGCTGTAAAGATTTGTTCCCTTTTTTGAGCTACTACATCCATAAATATAGGTAAAGTTCATCAAATTGTAGCAGGTTCCTTTTTTTCTCCACTCTTCTTTGTACTTCTAGTTTAGGTCTGATCATCCAACCTTCAAAGCCAGGTCAAGTGGGTACTATCTTCAAGTGTTCTTATGCATCTCCCCTCACTTCATATCTGCTGGACACTTCATTC
>NW_006408709.1:1257201-1266547 GCF_000296735.1 Chrysochloris asiatica | reverse complement strand
GATCTTGCTTGCTTTAAAAGAGGACTTAAAATACTGATGAAGATCAAAGACTTAAACCTTAAGTATGTATCACAGCACAATGTAAAGAAAACAAATTTACTCACCACTGGACAAATAGAGAAAAGATTTAAGTTATCTAAGACTTCATTTTGCTTGGATCTGTATCAGCACTCATGGAAGCAGCAGTCAACAATTCAAATGATGTATTGTGTTAAGCAAATCTGCTGCACAAGATCCTTTTAAAACATTAAAGAGTAAAGATATCAGATTTAAGATTAAGGTCGGTCTGATCCAAGTCTTGGTAGTTGCCTCATATATATGTGAAAGTTGGACATTATGTAAAGTAAACCCTAGAATAACTGATACATTTGAAGAACTGATACATTGGAAGTGTGGTGTTGGAGAAGAATATTAAAAGTACCATGAACTTACAGAAGAACAAACACATCTGTGTTGGAAGTACAGCCAGAATGCTTCTTAGAATCCAGGATGACCATACTTAGTCTTTCATACTTCTAACACGGTATCAGGAAGGACCAGTTCCTGGGGAAGAATATCATTCTTGGGAAAGCGGAGGGTCATTGAAAAAGAGGAGACCCCAACTAGATGGACTGAAACAGAGGCAGCAGCAATGGCCTCAAATGCAATAACAATTGTGAGGATGGTACAGGACCAGGGCAGTGTTTTTGTTGTTGTTATTGTGCATGAAGTCGCTATTGTTCAGAACCTACTGGAAGGCACCTAACAACAACAATTTATATTAACATTTTACCACTTCCAGTGAAGTGTAGAAACTTCATTTCTGTTTATTATTTAGATCTCTTTTCTTCCTTGGTTTTAAAATATTATTATCTTGGGGATCAGATGATGTTATAATTTTTGTTCCAATCAATAAATATGATTTCTAAAATTCATGAAGAAAATATATTTTAATATATATATCCATATCTCTGCACATTGTGTTGTTCCTTCTTTCACCTTGATGTTCCATGATTATTTCTTTTTGTAAAATAACTTTCTTTATTATAAGTTAAGGTCAGTAAATTATTTTAGTTTTATTTCATCCGGTCATGTTTTTAATTCTCCTTTATTTCCAAACAGTAGTTTTATGGATATAGAATTCATGCTTGACAATCTTTTCTTTATACACTTAAAAAATTTAGTGCCAATTCCTTCTGTTCTCTATGATTTCAGATGAGAAATATGTTATCATCTGAATTGGTATTCTATATGTAGTTTTTCTGTCCTCTTTGTTTTTTTAAGATTTTTAAAATTTATCTTCAGTTTTAAGCATTGATTTACTGCGTTTTTGGTATGCAGTCATTTGAGTTACCTTATTGGTGGTTGCAGCTTTTTTAACTCTGTAGTTTTGTGCCATTCACCACTCTGGAAAGATTTCAGCCATTATTTCATTAAATACTCTTTCACCCATTCTCTTTTTATGTTTCTCCCTCTGGGACTCTGATTACATAAATGTAGGATCTTTTGGTATTATGCTAAGGACTTAGAAGCACTTTTATTTCCTTTCTTTCAGTCTATTTCCTCTGTTTTTGTTTTTATATTAAGTGAGTTATATTATATTATTCTGTTCTTCCTTTTGTCTTTCCAAATTTTATCCAGCAAGATTTTAATTTCTTTGACTATATTTTACAGTTATATAATTTTCATTTGAGCCTTGTAAAAAAATTTGTTTTTGCTGTGATCTTTTTTTTTTTTTTTTCATTATTGTCAAGATACATATCATTGCTTTTGAGGCAATTTAAAGATGACTGTTTTGCAACCCTTGCCAGATAATACTATCCTCTCGTTCATTACAGTGTTTAAACCAATTGATTCTATTTCCTCGTTTAAATTGTTATTTTCTTGATTCTATTATGATTGATGAATTTAGATTATATCCTGGGCAGTAGTCTATCATTTAGGAAATAATTGGGTACTATTTAAATTGCTTATTTTAACTTCTGTAGTTATACCATATGCAACTTAGCCTACTTTGGAACGTTGGTTCCAAAAGCAGTTTAATTTTTAGGGACTTTACAGAATTGTTTTGGTCTGTTTTGCTGGAATTTCCATTGGTCCTTGCTGGTTCTGTTTAAGGGCTTGTAGGTGTCTCTCTGCAGTAGAGGAATGTGATGGAATCTCCCTACTTGTGACCTGTTACTGCCTGTTACTGCCTCAATGTGGGGACAAAGAGAATCTCATACAGATTTGTTTGTTGTGTTGAGGTTCTTTTATAAATTCCATCTACCCACTATAGTATCTCTTTTAATTAAGATCAACACTAGTGAAGACACATTTATGGAATCAGTCATAACCAGGAATGAGTCTTGGATTTACCAATATAATCCAGAGAGTAAAGTCCAATCAAAACAATGCCTCTCAAGAGGACACGTTGGGCCAGTTAAATTCAAGGTAGTTAAATTTACAATATTATAGTAACTACATTTTGGGATTCTAAAGGGGTAATCTTGATAGATTTTCTTGACAAAGATAAAATGAATATGGGGGCTTATTATATTGAAGTCATAAGAATTTTGAAAACCACATTAGTAAGAAAAAGACTAGGAAAGTTGTGCTGAGGAGGTTTGTTTTTATTGCTGTTGTTGTTTTCATGATGACTGTGCACCTACTCATTTTTAGAGTTTAGCAAGAGCTATCCTATGAGAATTTCATTAGGAAATCCTACCTCATCCACACTAAAACTCTGATCTTTCCCTGTAAGACTTTTTTTGTTCCAAAAACTCAAGGAAGATTTCAAAGGAATATAATTTTAGTTCTTCTGGGATATCAAAACATCCATTTTGACTTAATGTAAATCAAAGAGCCCATGATTCTGAATCACTTGTGGGAAATTTTGGAGAGATTAAATCACCACCCTTAGAAGTGTATAGACCTAAATGTAAGATACATAAGGAAACAATAGCTTCAAATGTTGATATTTTTGTTTAATAAAGGTTTCTATCATCATGTAGCAATACTTTTTGATATAATCTACTATGAATCAAAATGAAAGTCATTATATTAGCATCATTGCAGAATAGATTTATGAAAAAGTGAATTATAATTCATTTGTTTATTGCCATGGTGTTGTTTTTTTTTAATATTACAAAAATACATGATTTTTATCATTTTTTTTTTCTGTTCAAATAGGAGATAAAGCAATGGATCTCAAGTCAATCTGATGGACTGTCAACAGTTATTTTGACTGAGACCAACATTTAGTATTTTAAAGACAAAAAAACAACCATCCCACTACTCTGGAGTCAATTCTGACTCACAGCAACCCTATATGAAGTTTCTGAGACTGTAAATCATTACAGAAGCAGACAGTCTCATCTTTCGCTCTGAAAATTTAACACATACTTGTACACGTTCTTAAAATACTGAGAGCTACTGATTTTTTTGTTCTTGTGTGATGCTGTGGGCTAATGTGCTAGAATGCAAAGAATCCAAGGTCTGCAGTTTCTTAGGAATCTTATACAGGGTGGCTATGGGTCAGAACCCACTTAATGGCACTTAACAACAACAACTGCTTCTTTACTTTTTTTCTGACTTATCTAGTGCTGCTATAACAGAAATACCACAAGTGTATGCCTTTAACAAACAGCAATTTATTCTTTCATGTTTTGGGAGACTAGATGTCTGAATTCAGAGTTCTTGCTCTGAAGAAAGACCCTTCTCTACTTCAGCATCTGTTGATCCAGCATGATTTGGAGATCTTCATGTGTGTTGGCATCAATCTTTCCCTAGATCTAAGAGCTTTACAGTGCAAGGATCTGAGGTCTAAATAATGCATTCCACTCCCTACTTTTTTTTTTTTTTTTTTTTGGTGGCAGTAGATCCCTCTGAGCTCTGCTTCCTTATTTAACCTCTTTTATATCTCAAGAGAGATTAACCTGTAGATTAACTCATCAACTGTAGATTCACCTCATTACCATCATAGAAATGATAATTTACAAAACATAGGAGATTGCATCTGGTCAGGATTGACCACATCAGATAACATCATGGAGGTGATTATCTTATATTAGAGCACATCATGGGGACTTATTATGCCTTAACCGCCAAACCACTGAGAATCCAGGCCCAGTCAAATTGAAACATATCCTTAGCTATCACACTTTTCATCAACCATGCATTCGAGAAAAATACATGTGATCAGGTGAATATGCAAATCCTGTGGTCTGGTGCAAAAATTAGAGTCAGAGTTTTAAATGGTGTTCTGCTAGAGAACACTGATCATAGTAGCAGAGAAAATGTCTTTCTGGGTGCCAAATATCAGGGAAGAAAATGTTGGTTCTGTAGGTCTTCTAGCTAATTGTACAGAAAGGCAGCTATATTATGTTCTGGAAGGCAGTTAGTTGTATATGTTCTCATTAGGAGTGCAAGAAATAAGATGTTTGTAAGTCATTTTTAAAAACAAGTTGTAAGGACAGATTTTACAGTACTCATCATCAACATTTTGTCAGTTTCTATAAATCTGTATGCAAATACAACAAGTATTTCCATGTCTACCAACTAACCTGAGTCAGCAACACTAGGTGAATTAGTGTTGTCAATTCTACAACAAGTCCGTTAATTATAGTTTACATATATAAACTATGTATTAATATATAGTAAATGTACAATAATATAGCAAAATTCTATAAATATACCCCCAAAATATAAAAGTAAACTATTTGCAATGTAAAATTTAACTTTGCTATCTAATAAATCAAAAGAATATATTATAGTAATGCCAGTGTATAATAAATCAAATGTATTTTTCCCTTTCCACTAGCTTGTTTCTCTTTACCTCTAAACATGTTCCTACATGCCTCTTACATATCAAATCCTCACTCAACTTTATTATTATTTTTTTAATTACTGATCTCTCCATCACTAGGGTTTCTGTCTGCAGACATAGTCCTACTTCCACCTTCTACCCTGTAGAAAAGTCCTGGTGTGGCACTGTAGGATAATCACTGGACCACAGGTTGGTTTGAACCACAAGGTTGGCAGTTCAAACTCACCAGCTACTCCAAAGAAATTACTCAACAACAACAAACCTCTTTAACAGGGCCACCTAATCCCAACATTGTAAAACTCAACTCTTCATATTTCAGTGCACATAACATTGATGTTTTCTATGTGAATTGCTGACAGATGGGAGTAAATCCAGGTCTTAGCTGTCTGAGTCCTAGGAACCAGAAGCAGAAGTCTTGTTAAATTACCTTCCCCTCCTCTCTCTGATAATATCCAGATATACACAGTTACTCATTTCCTATTATTAATGGAATTTGTAAAGTTGACTCTGAGCCTAAATAAAAGAAGTAGTGAAACACACCTGCTTTGACCTAGTGGTGCACGAGAGTATATATGTAGTCAGGGGGAATGGATACGGTAAATGGCTGATGTAGGATGTAGGAAATGACTAATGAATTTGGGGAGTTGGAGCATGATTTCAAATGGTAGATACAAGGCTCTGGTTGAAAAGTCTCCTTAAACCCAAGAAATCTTTATTGGAAGAGGTGGGTTATACAGAGAAGAGAGAGAATGAAGCCTTGTAAAGTATGAGGGTCCAGTGCAGGGACCTGGTTACCTGGATTTAGTGGTGGAATTGGCCATAGTTGTCTCTTATTTACAAGAATTTCTCCACATAACCCATTACATGTCTATGCATAATCAATCTTGGTCTGTGATACCCTTTCCTTCTTGTAATTTAGGGGCCATTTAGCTTTCTTAATCTCCCTGCTGCGGTGCTGATGTGGGTTAACGTGCTGGACTGCAAAGTCAATTTGAACCCCAAGGTCAGGGTACAAACTTGCCAGCTGCTTCTCGGAAACCCTATACAGGGTTGCTGTGAGTTTAAACTGACTCAATGGCACTTAACAACAACAACCATCTCCCTCAACTGTATCTTCTATCCCCAACATTCTCAATCCTTCCCTAAATCAACTCCAGATGGAAATTAAAGTGCCTTCTGCCATACTGCACAATGAAGTTCATAATATTATATATTTACAAGAAACCCCCGAAGTCCACCATTCTCCTCTCAGAGAGAATAGTGTTGCTGTCTCTGCTTCTTCAGCATGTCCTCCTTGAATTTCAAAGGAAATGGACCTCAAAGGATAGAATTCCAGTATTCCTTAATAATGAATGGGAAGCAGTTCTTGGGAAGATGAACTTGGTATATACTCTTCATATCACAGACCAAAAATAACCTTCTATATTATCTATAAAAAAGTCATTGATCACAGCAGAAAGTTACTGAAATCATAAAATTGTTGGATTCCTAAACATGATTGTTGTTAAGTGTCATTGAGTTGGCTCCAACACATAGCCACCCTGTATAGGATTTTCAAAGAGCCGCTGGTGAGCTTGAACCGCTGACCCTAGAGTTCAAACTGACTTTGCAGTCCAGCACATTAACTCACAGCACTGTACCATGAGTCACTTTCTATTTTTTATAGTATTAGAATCCTGGTGTGGCGCTGTGGGATAAAGCACTGGGTCACAAGGTTGGTTTGAACCATTAGGTCAGCGTTCAAATTCACCAGCTGTTCCTTGGCCACCCTATACAGGGTAGCTATGAGTCAGAAGAAACTCAACAACACTTAGCAACAGTAGAACTCATTACATCAGTGTTGCTGTTGTTTGCCGTCAAGTTGGTTCTGACTTATAGCGACACTGTATAGGGTTTCTAAGGTTGCAAATCTTTGAGGAAGTGGAAAGCCTCATCTTTCCTGGACTGAGCTGCTGATGGATTTGAACTGCTGACCTTGTTGTTAGCATTCCAATGCATAACCCACAAAGAAACCACTTCTCCCTTTATACCAATATGTATGTATGTTGTTCTTATTGTTAAATATTATCAAGTTGGTTCCCACTCAGTGGACTGTATAGGGTTTTCAAGGAGTAGCTAGTGGGTTTAAACCATTGACTTTGTGGTTTGCAGTCCAGTGCCTATCCTACAACACCACACCAGGGCCTCATATGTATGTATAAAACCAGTCAAACCAATATTATGTCACTATTCAATATATTATTGGAGTCCTGGTGTGGTACTGTGGCCTAATGCACTGGACTGCAAAGTGGGTTTGAACTGTAAATTCAGTGAACCGAGCTCACCAACCACAGAGTCACTGTGGGAATCAACTCAATGGCACTTACCAACAAATAGATAGATAGATAGATAGATAGATAGATAGATAGATAGATAGATATAGATATAGATAGATAGATAGATAGATAGATAGATATAGATATAGTATAGATATAGATATAGATATAGATATAGATATAGATATAGATATAGATATAGATATAGATATAGATATAGATATCCTGGTGTGGCTCTGTGGGTTAATGCACCAGGCTGAAAATCTGTTTGAACTGCAAGGTTGGTGGTTCAAGCTCACCAGCTGCTCCTCGGAAACACTATACAGGGTCGCTATGGGTCAGAATAGACTCGACAGCACTTCACAACAACAAACATATATATATATATATATTACTTTAGAAACATATGTCAAGTCTAGAAAAATCAAACTTTTAAAAGTGCTTTGCACTGGATAGTTACCCAAATAAAGGATAAAGGGAAAGGCAAGTTGAACTTTGTTTTTTGCCACTCTAGTTTGGTCTGGAAGAATCCTTACTGCTGATTTCAAAAGAAGGAATAAATAATAGAAATTACTCCATAAGTTAACTTCAGAGTCACAAATAACAGTCAAATATATTCTCTTTTAATATAATAAAGGATGCCTAGTGACACAATAGTTAAACACTCATTTCTTAACCAAAATTTTAACAGTTTGAACTCCCCTGCTGCTCTACAGGAAAAAGATGGAGCAGGCTGCCTCCATAAAGATTTACAGCCTTGGAAGCCCTTTGAAAAATTTCTACTCTACCCTATAGTGTTGCTATGAGTAAGAATCAACTCCATGACAATGGGTTTTTGGGTTTTATCTGGTATTATGTCAATTTTCAATATTATCTATGAAAGGCACAGTTCCTTATCCACTCTGTTGTTGTTGTTAAGTGCCTTCAAGTTGGTTCCAACTCATAGTGACCCTGTATAGGGTTTCCAAAGAGCAGCTGGTGGGTTTGAATCAGTTGGTTAAACCAACCATGCAGTCCAGTGCATTATCTTGCAGAACCACACCAGAACTCTTCATCCACCCTAGCAGAGAAATAGTTGAAAACTTAAGACCAAGCTTGACACAATATAGTGGAATAGAATGAAAACCGAAATGAATGATCTCATCATGCTTTCTCTCAAGAAAAGAAAACTACCTTCTCCAACAAATGAGACAGGAAAGTAAAAAATCATGATTTGTTGTTTAACGCTTCTCAGGGTTGTTATTCTAAATTCTGTAGATTTGCCTCTGCAGAAAGAATGCAGAAACTTTTCTGAGTTTTCAATCAAATCTTCTGCAGCAATTCTAATAAAGTCCCAGGGAGTCCTCTGTCCAAGCCAAGATATCGAATCTGGATCTGAAAGTATCTCTAAAATATTTTCTTTTAGCTATGTTTTGTCTGAAAAAAAAAATGTGGGGCCTCCTATTGCAGCAGATGGTTGCTAGAAGATATGAATATGTTATTAATAAACCAATTTAATTTATCATCAAAACCAAATAACATATTTTCTATATCCTTAAAATGTTAATCATTAGATTTGTCTTGCTAAATTTTCTTGATTTAATATTATTTTTATGTTTAAAAACATAAATGATTGAAGTCATGAAAGAGACAACTATAATTTTTTTATATAGTATTGTGTACCATCAAGTCATTCTGATTCCTATTGCCACTATTTGACAAAGTTAAACTGCCCCATAGGGTTTCTAAGACTGCAATATTTACAAGAGGGAGTCCCAGTCTAACAGTAGTTAATGAAGCTAAACTGCTAATTAAAAGGTCAACAGTTAAAACACTGTGGGAGGAAGGTGTGACAATGTGCTTCTGTAAACACTGTGTTATCTATCTATCATTAGATTCCATAGAGTCAGTTCCAACTCATAGATTGCCATCCTATGCACTAGAAGACAAAACACTGGATGTCCTGAACCATCCTCACAATTGGTGTTCCACTTAAGCCCATTGCTACTGCAACTATTTCAATCCATCTCTTTTTTTTGGGGGGGTGGGGTGGGGAGGGGATCTTCCTCTTTTTCATTGACCCTCCATTGTACCAAACATGATGTCCTTTTCCAAGGACTGTTAATGTGTTCAAAATATGAGAGACAGACCCTCATGATCATGGTCTTTGTTCTTCTAGGTACTTTCAATATTCTTATTCAGCACCATAATTAAAATTATTTTGTTCTACGGTCTTCATCATTTCTTTTAAAAATTTCAAAGGCAT
>NW_006408709.1:1254244-1255422 GCF_000296735.1 Chrysochloris asiatica | reverse complement strand
TATATTTTGTTGTTGTTGTTGTTGTTGTTGTGAAGTGCCATCGAGTAGGTTCTAACCCATAGCAACCTTGTATAGGGTTTCCAAGGAGCAGCTGGTGAGCTTGAACTGCTGACCTTATAGTTCAAAAGGCTTTGCAGTCTGTCTCATTAATGCACTATACAAAATATGAGGCTACAAATATGTCCTGGTAAACAAAACATTTAGTAGGATATTAAGAGAAATTTGGATTACTTGTAAGTTTCATTTTTGACATTCAAGGGTCTACACTTTTCCCTCAACAGTCGCCATTCACAGCTATTGTTATCTATGATTTTCCCATCACAAAATACGGATATGACATCACTGTGCCTTTTTTAAAACTGTTCCTATTTGAGTTCACACTGTTCACTCTTCTAGATCCTGTCCTAGAATGCAACAGACTGCTGCTGTTGTTAAGTGCTGCTGTTAAGTGCTATCAAGTCAGTTCAAGGTATGTTGTTGTTGTTGTTGTTAAGTGCCTACGTGCTATCAAGTCAGTTCAAGGTATAGCAACCCCAAATAGGCTTTCTGAGGCTGTAAAAATTTGTGGGAACAGACTGCACTATTTTTCTCCCACGGGGCAATTGGTGGACTCAAACATACATGACCCTGTAGTTTGTAGACCAGTGCTTATCATACAGAATCACTGCACTCCCTGAATTCAACAGAATAGGATTGAAAAAAAAAATCAACTGCTAATTTAAAATCTTTATTCTTGAATTTTTATTATTGAACTCAGATTTGTAGTATCTGAAACTGTTATTCCACCTAGATCTTAAATTGGATTTACTATTGAGCCTCAGAGAAAATACAAGGCATGTCTGGCCATCTAAGGGTGTGAAGCTTGCAAGGAACCCATTTTCAAAACAGACTGAAAAAATTATCCATAAGTAAACCTGTTGTTATTGCTAAGTGCCGTCGAGTCAGCTCTGACCCATAGAGACCCTATAAAGAGTTTCTGAGGAGCGACTAGCAGACATTTAACTGAATAACTGAACCTTGGTGGTAGAATAAAGGAGGACGTGAAACTAAGAATTGATAGTTGTTCTTGCCTGAGTTCTCTCTGAACTCTCATCTTTGATCCTGAAAATGAACTATGAATAAAAATGGAAGTAGCCATTTCTCATAAAATGTGTGAGCTATTTGGAATCCTTATACAC
>NW_006408709.1:1252688-1253495 GCF_000296735.1 Chrysochloris asiatica | reverse complement strand
AGTCTATTCTGGTGCTACCTGACAGTGTTCCCCTGCTAGTCATAAGGTTTTCAGTGGCTAAACATTCAGAAGTAGTTTGCCTCTCCTTCCTCTGAGTGTGTCTTAGACTGAAAGTTCAGCTGAAACCTTTCTATTATTGGTGACCCTGACCACATTCAAAACACCAGTGGCATAGGTTCCAGAATCCTAACACACAAGCCACCACAGTTAAACAAATTGACAGACAAGTGGTGGAGTGTTCCATAAAGCTCTGTTCAATTTTGTCTCCTGAGAGCATAGTGTTCTTCTAGTGGCACTATTGAAAGTGGCAGGTTAAGTGGTAGTGCCCAGTGAATGTGACAATGGCAGATAAAGCAGTGCCCGGAAAAGTTCTGCTAAAGCCTAAAACATCTATTCTCAGTCTGGTTCTTGAATACCTATGACACACTCTTTGTAAACTCTAGCAACTCTTGATGGAAATTATATAGATCAAGATTTATAGATATCTTCAAAAAGTGAAGGTATCCATAACCTAAAGAATATTATGAGGTTAACATGTGATATTATGCACGAAAGCCATTAAAAAACCCAATAAATACTATCTGACACAGCAATTTGACAATCAGTAGGAAGAAAAGGAAAAAGAAATGGATGAAGGGAAAAAAAAACAAAGGTAAAGAGAAAGGAAAACCAAATAACTAGGGGTGCCATAAGATAAAACCAATGATATATGAATATAAGTCTTTCTAAGTGGAGGGAATTCTGGATGATGTAAATGGTTATTGAGTTCAACTATTAACGGAAAGATTAGAGACTCAAGTCTACCCA
>NW_006408709.1:1199329-1250949 GCF_000296735.1 Chrysochloris asiatica | reverse complement strand
GTGACCTTGTGTTCCTCTTGTACCGTTGTTGTAACAATATAATATGTGATTGATTTGTAACTGCTTGTATGTGACTATTATGAGATCATGGTATATTGTAAAGGGGATATAAGGAGCAACAATTTTGAAATAAACAGTCAAGGCAGTCAGTGGGAGAGTCGTCAGAGAGAGCCATTACCATCATCTGCCTGAGACTCAAAATGACCCATTGACTCTTGAGTGTTTTTTCATTTTTACCATTTAATGAATCCGTACCCCCTTTGAGTTCTCACAAAGTGTCGAGGCTGGTCCTCGGCACAATGACACTTAACAATTATAAATAACACTGTCTCTCTAAAGACTAAGATACTTCAAAAGTTTAGCTTTCTGTGTCTTCCAAGATAAAAGATCATTAAAAAGGAGAGCTCTCTTAAGGCAAATTTAGGGTATGTTCAAGAGTAAGCTAAAAAGTAAGTTTTCCCTTTCTGCAATTACAGCAATAATTTCTCCATTTCCCAGCTATTACATTTCAGATTCTCCACTGTTACATATCTTTTTAAGCAGAAAAGTAATGGAGCTTTCTTTCTATAGTCAAACATACTCTGAGCTTCTCTTTAAAAGATTATTTTAGTAACTGAAAGATAATTAAATATATATTGTTTTTATCTTTATTGATTTTTGGATCCCTATTTCAGTTATTTAATTTTTCATACGAAACAACTATATTCCCTTAGCTAACATTTAACTGGTATCCTGGTGTGGCACTATATGAAAGGCACAGGACTGCTAATCATGAAGTTGGCTGTTTAAACCCACCAGCAGCAACTCTGAAACCCTACATGGGGTCGCTATTAGTATTCACTGGCACTTAACCACAACATTTCATCATTTCTTGACTGAAAACAATCTGTCTAAAAATCTCATCTGACTTATATAACTTGCACCTCCTCTGTTTATCTAGCCAGACAGACCTGACCTGTTTCATTTCAAATTCCAAAATTCCATATTTTATTCAAAATTGAAATACAAAATTATAATACTTTCTACCCTCTTGTCTTCTCCCAGTGAAAGCTGTCAGGCCTATAACAACTCCTGTTGTAAGGACAGCTCTATTGAGCAAGTGTAAGTCTTTAGCCCAGGACTGCTCTGTGCTTTTTGGCAGATCTGGTGTGCAAATGATCACGGATAATTCAAAGTTCCTTTTCTTAAATTGTAAGTACGAAGGCTCAGAGAAGTTGGAAATGTAAGTACAAATTGCAGAGTCAGAGACAGAATGTAGGCATTGAAGAGCAAAATGTAAAGAAATTAAGAATAAGGGGCAACACTAATCTGAAAAAAAAAAAAAGAAGAAGAAGTAGAAGGAAAGAATATTGTTGCTGTTTGGCGGTAACTCCTAGTTACCCACAAGACAGAGGAGGAACTGCCCCATATAATCTCTATGGAAGCAGATGGCCACATGTTTCTACCACAGAGAAGCTGGTGCATTCGAACCACAAACCTTTTGGTTAGCAGACAAGGACTTAACCACTGAGCCACCAGAGCTCCTTAGTGAAAGAATTGTCTAGTGCAAATAAAGAGGAACTTATTGTTGTTGTTACTGTTGCTGTTAGGGGCCATCGAGTCAGTCCCAACTCATAGCAACCTATGTACAACAACAAAATGAAACACTGCCTAGTCCTGTACCATCCTTACAATCTTTTTTAAGCTTGAGCCCATTGCTACTGCCACTGTGATAATCCATGATGAGAGATTTCTATTTGTATTCCATCAATTCCTGGTCCTTGTTCTTTGTCATTGACTTCAGGGCACGTTGGAATTCTTCATTCAGTACCATTGACTCTTGATTGTATGCTAGCTCTTTAAATGATTGAAAATCATCCATTTCTTTTTAGTATACAGGTACACGGTGTATTCCTTCATCTTCTTCTTCTTTTTTTTTTTTTTTTTTTGACAATCTAACAGTGGTTTAATAATTCAAGCTGTAAAATGGTATAATAATTTTATGGATCCATTCAAAGGTTATTTTTACCATCATCTATATATAGCATACATTGGCCAAGCTGTATTATAGTAAAACACCATTTCCTTTAATGTCATAATAGGGTGCCTGTATAGAAATCAGTTAGAATTACACTTTACAGCACTTTTCTTTCAGATTGAGGCCTATATTTTGTTTTTAGATGCAGAGGTTAACCTTAACAGAATCAGAAGAGGCAGTTTTAGGAAAGTACTTCCTGTCTACCATGCCTCAATGTGCACACTCAGAATAAAGCAAAAATGAATCTACCATGCCCAATGTGTACACCCAGCAAAAGGGGATCTCAAAGTGAAGGTGAAGGTGAGTGCAGGAGACACAGGGCTGAAAACTCCCAAGAAAAGATTCAACAGACAGATCCAGACTTTGTTGCTTCTCTCACAAGAGTAGCATAGTGGTTATGAATCGGGCTGTGAACAGCAAGGTTAGCAGTTCAAAACTACCAGCTCTTCCACAGGAGAAAAATGAGGCTTTCTGCTCCTGTAAAGATTTACAGCCTTGGAAACCCTGTGCAGGGTCGATGTGAGTCGGAACCAACTCCATGGCACATAGCTACAACAATTAGCTTTGAGAGTTTTGAACCAGGAGTCCACTCCGTGCCAGCAGTGAGGACCATCTCCTTAAGCCATATGAGATTCGCTATCACCCTGGTACCAGACACACTTATACACTCCTGCACATTAGACCTCCCTTATTATTTTATATACACACACATATATATGTATGTATATATATAAGGAGCTCTGGTAGCTTAGTGGTTACAGTGGTTACGAATCGGCCTGTGAACCGCAAGGTCAGCAGTTCGAAACTACCAGCAGTTCCACGGGAGAAAGATGCACTTAACAACAACAAATATATATATATATATATATATATATATATATATATATATTTTTTTTTTAACTCACAAATCTTCAACAGTTCTGGGTGTGCATACATATCTTTTCAAATGCAAATGTCTCAACTCAGGTTCTGGCTCAAGATACCACTTCAAAGTTCTAATGAATCTAATCAAGTATAGGCCAAAAGCCAGCTTACAAATTTTCTGTAATCATAATTCCCAATATTCCTATTACACATTTTACAATAATAAACAGAAGCCAGTATCCATAAGGTAGTCAAACACATTAACCTTTAAAACACTTTAGGTTTCCTCCACCCTGGACTATCCCCATTCACATGCATATGGCCTTGGGCCAGTTCTGGGTGGTCATGCATCTTTTCAAATGCAAATGTCTCAACTCAGGTTCTGGCTCAAGATACCACTTCAAAGTTCTAATGAATCCAAACAAATATAGACCAAAGGCCAGTTTACAAACTTTCCATTATCATTATTCCCATTCCCCCACCTTTTTTTTTTTTTTTTTTAAATCTATCAACATACATCCCAAGGCTTCTGGCTCACCACTAGAATTCTCTTTGTACTTAAGTGTATGTAGTGCCCTTGATCAGTGTCATAACAGACAAGGGAGGTTGTATTCTCAGTTGCCATTCTCAGTTGTATTCTCAGTTAAGCATCCCACTCGGGAACTTAGACATGTCTTGGCTAAGGTACCCATATAAACCCTGGGCCAGGTCACCTTCACTTGAGGGTGTCATTGTTGTGCCATATGACATCATAACAGAACAGCAGGTTAGGGCCCACTCAGAATCCATAGCTGGAGCAGTGGAACTGTACAGACCAGGTGCAACAAGCCACATTTCAGTTACAAGCACAGTCACATTCAACTAGTCACCTAGAGTTTATGGCAGTTCCACCCCACACGCCCCTTTTGGGGAGTCCCTGACTGAAGCCTCTAAGTGAGACCTTGAAAGGGGATTAGCCTTCCACTTCTGTCCATAGGACCAGGTCTGACTGGGTTTAATCCTGGCCCAGGGGCCATACCTCTTCCATAAATCTTGGCTGTTTTCTCTGGTTCTACCTATCATTTTGAGTCTGATTTGGAGAGGTGGGTGTGGCAGCTGGCTGCCCCCACTCAGAGCAGGTTGTTGTTGTTGTTGTTATGTGCCATTGAGTCAGCACCAACCCATAGTGACCTTATGCACAGCAGAAAGAAACACTGCCCGATCCTGGGACAACCTCACTATTGTTGCCACACTTGAGTCCATCGATGTTTCCACTTGGCCAATCCATCTTGTTGTGGGTCTTCCTCTTTTCCTCTGACACTTCACCTTACCAAACATGATATCCTTCTCCAGTGACTGGTCCCTTCTGACAATATGTCCAGAGTATGCAAGATGAAGTTTGGCCATTTTGACCTCTAAGGAGCACTCTGGCTGCACTTCTTCCAAAACGGATCTATTGGTTCTTTTGGCAGCCCATGGTACTTTCAATATTCTCCTCCAACACCGTAACTCTAAGGCATCAATTCTTCCACGGTCTTCCTTATTCACTGTCCAGCTTTCGCATGCATATGAGGTTATTGAAAATACCATGGTTTGGGTCAGGCGCACCTTAGTCCTCAAGCTGACATCTTTGCTCTTCAACACTTTAAAAAGATCTTGTGCAGCAGATTTGCTTAATGCAATACGTCCTTTGATCTCTTGAATGGTGCTTCTGCAAGTGTTGATAGCTGATCCAAGAAGAATGAAGTCCTTGACAACTTCAATCTTTTCTCCATTGATAAGAATGTTGTTTATTGGTCCATTGGTGAGGATTTGTTTTCTTTACATTGAGCTGTAATCCATACCTAAGGCTGTGCTCTTTGATCTTCATTAGTAAATCTTTTCAGTCCTCTTCACTTTGAGCAAGCAAGGTTATATCATTTACATATCACAGGTTGTTAATGAGTCTCCCTCCAATCCTGATGCCACGTTTTTCTTCATATAATCCAGCTTCTCATATTATTTGCTCAGCATACAGGTTGAATAAGTATGGTGAAAAATACAACCTTGTCACACACCTTTCTTAATTTTAAAACATTCAGTTTTCCCATGTTCAGTTCGATCAACTGCCTCTTGGTCCAGGAGTGACTGTGAAATGTGGGAGTGACATGCCGTCTCATCTGCCGAGGGGAGCTCGCCATTAGTCACTCCCCAACTCTGATCCTGTGGCTCAAGAGGCCAGTGAGGTCAGTTTCCCGGTCAGGGCACCAAATGTTACAGCAGTTTTAGATTCATGGTAGAAGAAACTGAGGCCACTTGGAGAGGTGAAGTAGAGTTTCAGATTTTACTAAGCCAGCTGACTCAGAGAAGCTAATTTCTACAGATTCTTCCTTCATCTTCTTTTGATGATTTCTACATAATTCAACATTTTTTCCATGGTTGTTGTTGTTGTTGTTAATGGTGGCCAAGCCAGTCCCGACTCATAGAGAGCCTGTATTGGGTTTCAGAGAACCATTTAGTGTGTTTGATCCACCAACCTTGCAGTTCAAATCAACTTTACTGTCCAATGGTTATCATGCAGTGCTACACCAGGACTCCATGTTGTCCATAGAATCCTTCAATACTGGAAACTGAGGTTTGATTTTTTCTTTAGTTTCTTCTGCTTCAGAAATACTGAGCGTGTTATTGTTTTTTGGTTTTCTAACTCCAAGTCTTTACACATTTCCTTATAGTTCTTGATTTTGTTTTCTTGTGCTTCCCTTTGAAATTTTCTATTCTGCTCTTTTACTTCTTTGTTTTACCCACTATGTCCAACATCATATTTTAGCTTTTGTGGACTTGCTTTAATTTTCTTCAGCTTCAGCCTGCCCTTGCATATGAGCAATTGGTGGTCTGTTTCTCAATCAGCCTCTGGTCTTGTTTTGGCTGATGATATGGAGATTTTCCATAATCTCTTTCCACAGATGTAGTCAATTTGATTTCTGTGTATTCCATCTGGTGAGGTCTATGTGTATAATAATCTTTTATGTTGTTTAAAAATGGTATTTGTAATGAAGAAATCATTGGTCTTGCAAAATTCTATCATGGGATCTCCAGCATCGTTTCTATTACCTATACCATATTTTCCAACTGCTGATTCTTCCTTTTTGTTTCCAATCACCAATAATTATCAATAAAATTTGATTGCATATTTGATCAAATTCAGACTGTAGAAGTTGTTAGAATTCTTCAATTTCTCCATCACTGACATTAGTGGTTGGTGCATAAATTTTAATGACTTTACTGGTCTTCCTTGTAGTGTATATATATAACTCCATTCCAGTCAGTGTTATAGTTCAAGATAGATACTCAAAAGTTCTTTCTGATGATGAATATGACACCATTTCTCTTCAATGTGTCATTCTTGGCATAGTAAACCATATGATTGTTAGATTCAAAATGGCTAATACTAGTCCATTTAAGCTCACTAATGCCTTGAATATCAATCTTTATACATTCTATTTCATTTTTGACAGCTTCCAAATGTCTTAGTTTCATACTTTGTATATTCTATATTCTGATTCTTAATATATGCTTAGAGCTATTTCTCCTAATTTTGAGTTGTTTCCCATCAGCAAATAAAGTCCCTTAAAGCTTTACTCTATTCTCATCATCACAGTCAACTCTATTTGAGGAGGCAACTCTTCTCAAGTCATACATTCAATGTTTTCCAACCTGAAGGACTCTTCTTCCAGCACTAAATCGGACAATATTCTGCTGTTATTCATCATGTTTCAATATTCAGTATTGTTTCTGGCAGTGTTTCTGTTCTTCATAATGTTTTCAGTGGCTAAAATAGTCACAAATGTTTAGCTTCTCCTTCTTCTTAATCTCTTTTAGGCTGGAAACTCAGCTGAAACCTGTCCACCGGAGAGTTACCATGCTGGTATTTAAAGCAGCAATGGCAAAACTTCCAACATCACAGCAACAAACAAGCCACACAGTATGACAAACTGACAGAAAAAAAGTGGAAAGAGAGACTGGATTATGTTAATATGGAACACCAGGGTTAACAACCAAGAAATTCTTTCACTACACTCCTACCTCTGTGTGTCCCTGCTCAACCATGATTTGTGTGCCCCTTGAGGCACTACACTTGTGTGTAATTAAGTGTTGCTCACTAGCTTGCAATTTATTATCTTTACCACCAAAATATAAGCATCTGAAGCTCTAAGACCAAATTTTGTTCCTTCTTTCTTTCTCCCTCTCCCCTTCTTTGCCCCATTATCCCAAACACCTAGAGCTAAACAGTATTTGACACTTAGTAAATGTTTACTGATTGATTTAAAACATTATTTAGGCCTTGTAAATTAATCCTCATTCCGAAATACACAGGACAGTGATTCCAAGCCTGGTTATTTCCATTTATAGAGTGATAAAGAATGCAATTTAACTTCTAAGATGTTGTGTTTTTTGCCTTCTTTTCATTACTATTAAAGCTTGACAATAATTACTCACAATGTACTTGAACCAAGTAACAAAAGTTTATTTCATTGATACTTAAGTTTGATGAATGGCAAAAGCTTGTTAAATGTTGTTGATGCTAAAAAAATAAATAAAAATTCCATTCATGAAACAGAAGAAACTAATACTCTTTATTTGATAATCTTTTTTTTTTTTCCATATGGAAGAACACAAAATACCAATTCAGAATTTTTTAATAAAAAACTTCATGATAATTCATATAAAATGAGTAAAATGTGCTAGATATAAAGTTATTGTTGCTGTGTTGTTTTTTTTTTCCAAAATAATTACTTGGCATTTCTAAACTCTGCAAAAATAGATAAAACAGAGTTAGTAGCTTTCTTGAAATAAATTTGAATGCAATTTAAACTACCTTTCAACCTAGTCTCATTTTAACTAAATAGTACAAACTTTTCTAGAGTTGTGCAGTCATATTTTTTCACCCCTTTAATCAGTGTGGTCACTCCTTTTTGAACTAAACAATTTCTCCATATCCTTTTCCAGTAGCTTCCATGATTTTACAATGGCTTGTGTTTAATGGCAGAGTGAGACAAAAGGATCAAAGATTTATTTGTCTCTTATTGGCTTGTATCACAACAGTGACAGAATGTTCTGACTTATAGATGAGGAGGAAGCATTCAGTATAGCATGTCTGACCTTCTGGAAAAATTTTTACTCTATTAGGAATGCCATTTTGCTCAGCAAGCCAGACACTTAATAGGCTTAATGGCATAACTGATGAGGGACCATGGGCCCTCACTCTTTCATATACAAACTTTGTAATACTTAACCACATTTTGTATCTTACTGTGCTTTTTTAGATCTATAGGACCAGTCTGATTAACACCCTTTTTTATAGAGCCTCTTAGATCCAAAAATCTTCTGAGGTTATTATGGAAGAACTAGAACATACTTCTTACTAAGACTTTCTGCTGCTGCTGCTGGTGGTGGTGGTGGTAATGTGCCTTGGAGTCAGTTCCAACTCACAGTGACCCTGTACGGGATTTCTGATGCTGTAAATCTTTACAGAAGCAGAATGCCTCATCTTTCACCCGCGGAACTCCGTGGAACAGCTGGTAGTTTCGAACTGCTGACCTTGAAGTTAACGGCCCAATTTGTAACCACTATGTTACCAGAGCTCCTTGAACCTTTCTGCTACTCTTTATTAATCAGTTGCCTTTGTTTAGTGCTGTTGAGTTAGTTCTAACTCATATCAAACCTTGATAGCAGGAGTGGGGGACCTTCTTTCTCCCCAAATTTTTAACATCATTGGTGAGCCATACAAAATTATCAACTTAAAAATTAGTCTGCTATATTTGGTCAAACATTTAATTAACTCACCCCTAAGGAGTCCTGGTGTGGCACTGTGGGTTAATGCACCAGACTGCAAAGCCGTTTGAACTGCAAGGTCAGCGTTTGAACTGCAAGGTCACCAGCTGCTCTTCAGAAACCCTATACAGGGTCACTATGGGTCAGAACCGACTCAACGGCACTTAACAATAACAACAATGTCATGGCTGGAACTGCATTGCCTTAGGCCAAAACAAGTGATTCCATGGGCCTTATATGGACCACAGACCAGATGTTCCCCATCCTCGCTATATAGGGTTTCTAAGGTGGGTTTACATCAAGGACCTTGTGATTAGCAGTCCAGTGCTTATCGTAAAACACCACACTATAGCTTCTTTCTTAAACTAGAATGCCATTTTTATAGGTTTCACATAAATTTCTCTCAATTAAAGGGGGAGGCAGTGAATAAAGCAAATGCACAAACTTCAAAACCACAGAGAATTTGCAGGGTCCTTGGAGATTAACTCAGCAATATAAATTCTTAACTTGATTATCATAAACTTTACTCATAATCCTGATGTGCTCAGAACACTGTCCCTTATATTCACATTCCAAGACAAACTCCTGAAAAGCAACATAGGCAAGGTGTTGAATAACAACTTCATAGAGAGAAAGTAAAATGTTGATTTGGGATTGTGAATTAATTGTAAAGTCATGAGAATATCTACAAAGTATGTGGAGAAATTGGTTGTTACAGCCGATTTCACCCCTTATTATTTCACTCAAACAGTGCATATTGGTTACTCAATGTACCACATATCTTGCTAAGCTCTATACTTCTTCAACTATATAATACAAAGGAATTGAGTTAGATGGCCCAAAGTGATTTCCAACTTTAAATGTATGTGCTTTCTGGTATTATTGATCAAGAAAAGTTCACTTTGTTTCTGCCTTGGTGTTGTCATTTTTTTCTGCTTATTTTTCCTCCCTCTGTTCTCAGTCTGAGATGTTCCACTTTTCAGCAAATACAAATTCACAATTGAACCTAGTACTTCTAAAAGCTTGACTAATTACTTGGATTTTCTTCAGTTTAAAACAAAAGTGATAAGTTTTTTAGCATATCCCATTCCTACTTGCATATATGCATGGGGATATTCAACAAGTTTATCTTTCACATTTTCAATATCTACTAATCAAAGATCGAATATGAAAGCTTCATGAAGTCAGGAGTCAGGAGTCAGGTTGTATACCTATTTACATCTTCTTCTAAGATTAACACAGAGTCCTGGTGTTGTTGTTAATTAAGCCCTTGGGAACCAAAAGCCCATCAGCCTCTTTAAACCCATCAGTAACTTTTTCTGAGAAAGATGTGGCAGTCTGCTTCCATAAGGTTTACAGACTTGGACATCCTATGGGGTAGTTATCCTGTGTCCTACTCAGCATTCTAGGGTCTCTGTCACTTACTGTCATCTTTGTTTAACACAGTTAAACAGAGAATTAGCATAGTCCATTGGTTTGATTTAGTAATGGTGATGACTAATAAAATAAAGCTTAAAACATTTTTTAAAATATAGCTTATATGTGAAACATGGAATTTATAATATAAATAATTAATGTTAAAAGCATAACTTTCAACTAACACAGATACAAGTTTGATGACAAAGGTTGTCTGGAAAGTTTTTTATTTCCTTGCGTTAAATTTAGCACCATGCAAAAAAATGTGAACTATAGCCTTTTGATGCCAAATTTACATAAATCTGATATGCATGAATCTAATACTATAAGTAAGGCAACAGTATTACTGTGTCTTTTTCTTTAAGAGTGAGGCAAGTGATGACTAGTACTTTCAGGGTCTATTTAAACTTCTGCATTTCATATAGTATCTAGCAGGATGAATTAGCATGATGTAGTTAAACATGAAGACAGATGCCAGAGAGCATGAAGACTTGAAGGGCATGGAGGTAAGATGGTGCCACATACAGCATGAAAATAAGTCAAATAAATAATTTTCAAATAATTTATTAATCTTACTCTCTGTCCATATTGACTCTACATCCTTATTCTGTCTAGACACATTTATGGAGTATCTCTTCTGGACTTTACTAAGAGAAACTCAGGATCTCAGTGATCGGCTGTTAAACTTCCTAACACAGAGGTGCAAGTTTAAAAACTCAACCTTACATATGTATGTGTACCTATGTGTACATGCTTGTGTGTAGGTGTGTGCGTAGGTGTATGTGTGTGTGTGTGCATGTGTAGAAGACAGACACAGGTACAAAAAAGTGAAAGTCAGCGAGAACTGGAGATAAAAAAGGGAAGAACCAGAGTGGCAAATTACGCTTGAAATAACTAGACTGAATCTGAAGGCTAATTGTCAGAGGACACTTATTGAGAAGAGGCAATAACTGCAATTACAAACTGCACTGTTGTCTGTATCAACTAGGTAATTGTTCAAAGATTAAAAATACACTTTATACTCTATGTGCTAGAAAAATACCCAAAAGTTATTAATTTCAGAATGTATTCATTTGTAGAAATATAGGCACATATTTAGCACTTTGCATTTCAAAATATGCAGACCAGATACTAATTCTATAGTATATAAAAATATCATAAAAATAGATTCAGGAGCCAGTGTTTGGTATGACTTTATAAACCAAACAAAAAGAAAAAATGTGCTATCCATCTTTCTAGATAGATAGATATTTAACTGGGCTCTTATCATCATCAATATACTCTAGTATCAGAGTAAATTTATTAGCAGCAAATTTAGTTTTAAAATATAGCAATCTAATTTTATTTATACTCCAGGCAAAAACATAAATTCAAAGTTATAATGCAAGAATAACTTTGAGAATACCTATTTATTTCATATTTGTTATTGTTGTTGTTACGTGCCGTAGAATTGGTTCCAACCCATAGTGAACCTATATAGGGTTGCTAAGGAGCAGCTGGTGAGGTTCAAATGACTTTGAAGTCAAGCACATTAACTCACAGTGCCACACCAGGACACATTTCATATTTATTTGGTATATTATTTTTATACCAATATTTATAATTGACAGTAGCTTATCAGTAAAACATTGAAAAAATTCAGAGTCACTGACTTTTTAAACCAAACAATAACAATAAAAAGTGTGTGCTCTCCCTCTTTCTGGTTAAAATAATAGGTATATAGACTAAAAAATATATATATATTAAAAAAAAAGAATAACCAATCAAAAGAATTGATTGACATTCAACCACATTGCTCTTGTTGTTGTAGGTGTTGCTGAGTCTGTTCTGAATCATAAGCACCTTGTATATGTTTTATAAGGAGTGGCTGGTGAATTTGAACTGCTAACCTTGCAGTTCAAACTGACCTTGAGGTTCAGTGCTTATCCTACACACCACACCAGGACTCCTCAACCATATTAGGTAGACTATGATCAAGAATTAAAAGGAAGAAGCCCAAGTTTCAGTGAAGGCATTGATGAAGAACCAGGCTCCAGAAATTGCCCAAATACCAATGGAAATGTTTCAACCAAAAGAAGCATCACTGGAGATGCTAACTCACCTATGGCAAGAAATTTGGAAGACAGCTACCTGGTCAAAAAACTGAAAGAGGTCCTTATATGTGCCCATTCCAAAGAAAGATGATTCAAATAATGAGGAAATTATTAAATAGCATCATTGATTTTATAAGCAAGTAATTTTTTTGAATAATTCAAAAAATGATTTTAGCAGTACCTCAACAAAAAACTACCAGAAATTCAAGCTTAATTCATTGGAAGACATGGAACAAGGAGGACATGTCAAATAGATCTTGGCTAAAAGCATAGAACAAAGAAAAATAATTGCTTGTGTTTATTTGATTATGCAAAGTCATTGGATTCTGTGGAACATAATACATTATGTGTAACATTACAGAGAATGGGTTTCTGGAACACTTAACTGTAGTCATACAGAAACCATACATAGAACAAGAGGTCCAACAGAACAAAGGAATACTACATGGTTTAATTTTAGAAAAGGTGTGTGTCAGGGTTTTTCTACCCTTTCACAGTATTTCTTCAAACTGTATGCTGAACATATAATCCAATAACTATAAGAAGCAGCTCCAGGATTAGAAGAAGACACATTAGCAACCTGAGATAAGCCGATGTCACAATCCTGGTTTTTCAAAGTCAAGAGGACTTGAAGCACTTACTGATGAAGATCAAAGACTACAGCTTTTTGCATGGATTATACTTCAACATAATGAAAAGAAAAGTGCTCACAACTGGTACAATAAGCAACATTATTATAAACATATAGAAAGATTGAAGCTGTCAAGAATGCCATTCTACTTGGATCCACAATCAATGAACATGGAAGCAGCAGTCAGGAAACTAAACAATATATTGCACTGGGCAGGTTTGCTGTCAAAGATCTACTTAAAGTATTCAAAAGTTAAGATGTCACTTTGAAGGCTAAAGTGCACCTTACCCAAGCCATGATATTTTCGATCACTTCAGAGCCATGAAAAATTTGACCAGTGAATAAAGAAGACTGAATAAGAATTGATGCCTTTGAATCAGGGTGTTCTGGAAGAATATGAAATTTATGTGGACTGTAGAGGAATGAACAAACTTGTATTGGAGTAAGTACACCTGAATGTTCTTTAGAAGCAAGGATATAGCAAGACTTGGTCTCACATATTATGAACATGATATCAGGAGCGATCAGTCCCAGAGAAAAGCATCATGCTTGGAAAGGTACAGGGTCAGCAAAAATCAAAGAAGGATTATTAATTCCTTGTATATCTCTGTATAGAGTATTGTATTAACATTAAAGAAATTCCTGTGATGAGCTGTAAGTAAGGCAATATAAACAAGATAATCAAAAGACTGAAAAATAGATATAGATGTAAAGACAAATAGCATAATTATATTATACTATTACATTTATTAAATATATTATACTACTATAATTATCTTAAAAGACAAATAGTATAATTATCCAAAACACAGATTTTTAGTAGGTGAATTATCTGGAATCTAGGCTTGAGGCTGAAATAAAGGGTGCAAGGACATTTAAACAAAAGAGCTTTGTTGACACCACGGATCCCCCTGATCCTTTTGTCACTCTCAATTGACCACCACCCTGGACTCTGCATCTCTCATATTAGTGATTGTTACGACATAATGATTATGACTATGGAAAGGGGGAAGAATTGTGATTTGAGAGGCACATGAAAGTAAGAATTGCCTAAATGTAGTGTTGAGTTAGCTCTGTGGAGCAATGTTGGCAAAAGAGTTCACCTAACCTTTGATGCTTGAACCTGAAAAAGTTGATGGTTAGTGTTGTAGGGGGGGAATAAAAATTTTAAACATATAAATATTATGTTGTTCTTGTTAAGTGCTGTCAAGCTGGTGAAGACTCATAGCAACCCTGTATATAGTTTCCAAGGAGCAGCTGATGAGTTTGAATTGCTGACCTTGCAGTTCAAACTGACCTTGGGGTCCAGGGCTTATACTACATGCCACATCAAGACTCCATATAAATATTAATATTATAGAGGATCTTTATTAAGTCTAAAACAGGAAAGAACACAAGACTAAGATAAATATAGATCGCCCAGATAAGGGAAATCATATTTGCAAAGATGAATTTCCAAATTTCTGTCTCTACATGGTGACCTTTAATAGGGAACAGAAAACAAAGGAATCTTCTCTGACAAAATCCACTGACTGCAGCAATATGTCACATACACACGCTGAGCCTACAGAAGGCAGAGAGGCTACTATTGCAGATCGGGACTCTTGTAGACTGTCTTTGAGGTTCTTGGGATATGCCATCACAACCAGGTTACCATTAAGTGGTGTGTCCAGAAATGTTCTTGTGAGGGCCTTCTGTGGGAATTGACCAAAATTTAAATACTTTGCTTCTACCTCTGGCAGTTTTGCTGGCAGAGGTGTATGAAGTGCTCAAGAAAAACTGATACCTGAATGCAAATCTAGGAATTAGATGAGATTAAGCTTTGCTGGGACACTATAGGATAAACACTGGATTGTAAGGTTGGTTTGAACTTCTAGATCGGCAGTTCAAACTCACCAAGCACTTTTTTGAAACCCTATACCGGTTTGCTATGAGTCAGTACCAACTCAATAGCACTTAACAATACAATAGTCTGATGCCTTTGTTATTGTTGCTATTGTCAAGTACAATTGACTACTTAACAATTTATAGCAGCCCCTGTATAGAGTTACTGAAGAATGGCTGGTGGGTTTGAACTGCCAGCCTTATGATTCAAACTGCCCCTGTGGTCCAGTGTTTATCCCAGAGCATCACAACAGGGCTCCAGTCAGAAGTCTTCAGCAGGCAAAAAAACCTTCAGATTTCATGCCCTATATACAGCATTAGTGATGCTGCTGATTTATTAACCCATAAAGTTGACCAAATAGTTATTGTTTTCTTATTACAACCAATTAATATTTAAATATAGAATCAGACAAAAATCAGAATTGCCTTGCTAACTTACTAAATTAACTTTCTAATTAACATACTGAAAAAATCTTACTTTTCACTTTTTCATGAAATATATGCCTCCAAAAATACAAGGGTTATTTCCATTTACTCATCCAAAATTTATTAAGTACATATGCTGTGTAAGACTGCGTGAGCATTAGGTGTTGGAGATAAAAATGAAAAAAGTACTGTTATTATCAACTTGGAACCCACAGTCTGGTTAGTAGACTATTAAAGCCTGATTTCATAATATGCTTCTAGGAACAAGGTTGAAAAAATTGGCCTCTTTTTCTTTTTCCAGTTTCAAGAGAAAATAACAGATTAGGAATGTGTCTTGATAGCAGAAACTGATAAATAAATCCTTAGGCATCTGAGTCAATCTATAATTTAAGTTAGCAGTGTACCTCTGAAACTTCAGAGCAGTTCTTACAAACCTAAAGTGCATCTAAACTCCCAAGGGAATCTTGTTAAAATGCAAATTCACATCCAATAGCTCTGGAGTGTTGCCTAAATTTAGCATTACACGGAGCTTCCAGGTATTGTCCATGCAGCTTGCTGAAAGCTACACTATGACTTTCTTGATCAGGAGTGGGGAACAACCAGCCTGTGGACCTTATAAGTCCCTTGAAATCATTTGCCCTGGCCCTGTCAAGATAACTGCAGTTCCAGCTATCACGTTGTTGTTGTTGAGTGCGGTGAGTAGGTTCTAACTCATAGCGACACTGTATAGACCCTGTATAGAGTTTCCAAAGAGTGGCTGTAAGTTTGAACAGCTGATCTTATGGTTCAAACAAACCTTGCAGTCCAGTGCTGTATCCCACAGTACCATACTAGGATTCCCACCACCTTTGTATATTTTAAGTGCCATGGAGTCAGTTCCAACTCATAGCAACCCTATATAGGGTTTCCAGGGAGAAGCAAGTGAGTTTGAAGCACCAATCTTGGGGTCAAACTGAACTTGAAGTCCAGTGCTTTATTCTACAGTGCAGATAATGAGTTTATTAAATGTTTGACCAAATATTGTTGTTGTTGTTAAATACCATGCAGGGGATTCAACTCATGGAGACCCTGTATTGGGTTTCCAAGGAGCAACTAGTGAGTTTGAGCTGCCTACATTATCCTATGGTACCACACCAGGACCAAACATGTTGCTATTGCTATTAAGTGCCATTCAGTCAATTCCTATCCATAGCGACCTTGTATAGGGTTCCTAAGGAGTGGTTGGTGAGCTTGAACTGCCGACCTTGTGGTTCAAACTGACTTTGTAGTCCAGTGCATTATCCCACAGTGCCACACCAGGACTCCGGGACCAAATATAGCAGGTTAATTTTTAAGTTAATAATGTTGCATGGCAGGTAAATGATTTTACAAATTTTGGCAGAAAAAGAAGGTTTCCTCACCTCTGTTCTAGATGGATTTTTTTACACATTTATTTCAGTGTAGAATTGTGCTCCAGAGGTTTTTCAAATGACTAACTTTTTCATAAGTAAATCTCCAATCATATCTTCCAAGAGGTCACTGGGGAACACCAATGGCTTGTATTGTTTACTAACTACAGATTGGTGGTTTGAACCTACACCACAAAACAAAGGCCTCACAATTTGCTCTCTTCTGTAAAGATTACTGCAAGAAAACCTATGGAGCAGTTTCACTCTGTAACGCACGTAGCGTAGGATGTTGCCATGAGTCAGATTTTCTTTCAAGTCACCTTTGGATGGACTTGAACTTTCAACCTTCCAGTTGGTAGACAAGCATACTGACTTTGCACACCCAGTGACTCCACCACGATCTTGTGGTTGTTATTGTTAAGTGCCATAGAGCTTTTAATGTCTATAGAGACCCTGTATTGATTTTCTAAGGAGAGCTGGCAGGTTTGAACCTTCCACTTTGCAGTTAGCCATCTAGTGCTTAACCTACAGTGTCACAGTAAGACCTTATTGTTGCTGTTGTTAAGTGTCGTCAAGTCTGTTCCAACCCATAGTGACCTTGTATATGGTTTCTGAGGAGCATATATCTGGGGAGTCTGAACCGTTGACCTTACAATTCAAACTGACATTACAGTACAGTCGTTAACTCACAGTGCCACAGCAGAAATCTAGTAAGATCTTAGTGTACATAAAAATTATTTAGGGGATCTTGAAAAACTTTGGAGCTTTGATCTCTATTCCAAGCTATCACATTGAGTAATAAGATATGCCAGATCCAAGTCATATTGTTTTCTCACCTCATATGTATGGAAAACCTGAACAATGAATAAAGAAGGCAGTAGAATTAGTGTCTTTAAAGTATGGTATTGCAAAGGATATTGAGTATGCCGCAGACTGAGAAAAACAATCAAACTTGCTTTGAAAGAAGTACAGTGAGAATGTTCCATAGAAGTGTGGATGATGAGACTTCTCAAATACTTTAGACATGTTTTCAGGAGGGACCAGTCCTTGAAAAAAGATACCAGGCTTGTTCAAAAGAGGGTCAGCAAAGAAGAAACCTACAAAGAGATGGATTGATATAGCAGTTGCTACAATGGACTGAAACATTAGAATGATTTATAAGGTAGCACAGGATCTGATAGTGTTTTCCTATGTTGTATATATGAGTGAAAATCAACTTGAGGGCACCTAACAGGCATAGCTGTCCCAGAGTGAGCCTAGGTATCTTCACTCTAACTAGCAATGCTAGTGATTTCAATCCAGATGGTCTTGAGGCAATACTTTATGAAGTACTGATTTTATTAGCTCACATAGATTATTTCATTAGCAGTCTCTCTAAGATTAACACATGTTTTCTAATTCCTGCCACCTGGACTTTTTCAATACACCTTGTAGTATTAGGGAGACTCTAAATAAAGCAGAAAAACAACACATTTGCTCAAATTAAAATCCCATTCAGAAGACACAGACTAGTCTATTTATGGAGAAACAAATATTTAGCCAGTATTTATAGTTAACTAATGTCTCAGATCCACCACTCATCTGTCAGTTTGTTGTACTGTGGTGGCTTGTGAGTTGCTGTGATTCTGAAAGCTATGCCACCGGTATTTTAAATACCAGCAGGGTCACAAATGGTGGACAGATTTCAGATGAGTTTCCAGACAAGGACAGACTACGAAGAAGGAGTGACAAACTACTTCCAAATATTTAGTCATTGAAAACCTTATGAATAGCACAGAAACACTGTCAGACTGGGAACAGCTGCCTCCTCAAAGTAGAGTTGACCATGATGCCGTGAATGGAGTAAAGCCTGTGGGAGTAAAGCCTGTGGGACTTTCATTTGCTGATAGGGCATAACTCAAAATGAAGAGAAACAGCTTTAAACATCCAATGAAAATCAAAACATGGAATGTATGAAGTATGAATATGGGAAAATTGGAAGCTGTCAAAAATGAAATGGAATGCATAAACGTCAATATCTTAGGCATTAATGAGCTAATATGGACGGGTATTAATAATCTTGAATCTGATGACCACGTGGTTCACTATGCTGGAAATGACAAATTGAAGAGGAATGGTGTTGCATTCATTGTCAAAAAGAACATATCTGGATAAGTCATGAGGTACAACACTATCTGTGATAGGATAATATCCAAGTGCCTACAGGTAAGCCCAATTAATACCACTATTATTCAAATTTACACACCAACCACTAAAGCAAGTGAGGATGAAATAGAAGAATTCTACCAACTTCTTTAATCTGAAATTGATCAAGATGTATTGATCATTACTAGTGATTGGAATACAAGGGTTGGGAGCAAAGAGTAAGGATGAGTAGTTGGAAAATATGGCCTTGGTGATAGAAATCACACTGGAGAACGCATGATAGAATTTTGCAAAATCAATGATTTGTTCCTTTCAAATACCTTCTTTAGACAGTATAAGAGACAACTATACACATGGACCTCACCAGATGGAATACATGGAACAGTTCCATGTCATCAGTCAAAACAAGGCCAGGGCATACTGTGGAACAGACCATCAATTACTCACATACAAATTCAAACTGAAGTGTAAGAGAATGAAAATAAGTCCACGAGAACCAAAATATGACCTTGAATATATCCCACCTGAATTTAGAGATCATTTAAGAAGAGATTTGATACAATAAACGCTAAAGAGTTGTGGGATGACATCAAGAACACCAACCATACAGGAAGAAAGCAAAAAGTCATTAAGAAGACAAGAAAGAAGGAAAATGTCAAAATAGATGTCAGAAGAGACACAGAAACTTGCTCTCCAGTGTAGAGATGCTAAAGCAAATGAAAGAAATGAGGAGGTACAAGAGCTGAACAAATTTCAAAGATCAGCTTGAAAAGATAAAGCCAAATATTACAATAAAATGTGCAAAGATCTGTAGTCAGAACACCAAAAAGGAAGAACACACTCGGCATTTCTCAAGCTGGGGGAACTGAAGAAAAAAATTCAAGCCTCAACTTTCATTATTGAAAGATTCTCTGTGCAAATTATTGAATGATGCAGAAAGCATCAAGAAAAGATGGGCTCTTTCCCATCTTGCAAGATGGTGGGTGAAAAGGCTGAGAAGCCAGCTACCAAGGTGAAGAAGCCCAAAATCACAAAAGCAAATGCCAGTGGCAAAGCTAAGAAGACTAACCTCAAGGGCACAAAACCCAAGCAGGGGAAGCCGCACTGTAGCCGAAATCCTGTCCTAGACTGAGGAATTGGCAGGTATTCCTGATCAGCCATGTATTCTAGAAAGGCCATGTACAAGAGGAAATATTCAGCTACTAAATCCAGGGTTGAAAAGAAGAAGAAGGAGATGGTTCTTGCTATGGTCACAAACCCAATTGGTGGTGATAAGAATGGTGCTACCTGAGTGGTTAAACTGTGCAAAATACCTAGGTATTACCCAACTGAAGATGTGTCTAGGAAACTGTTGAGCCACGGCAAAAAAAACCTTCAGTCAGCATGTCAGAAGACTGCGGTCCAGCATCACTCCTGGGACCATTCTGATCATCCTCACTAGGCGCCATAGAGGCAAGAGAGTGGTTTTCCTGAAGCAGCTGACCAGTGGTTTGCTCTTTGAGACTGGACCTCTGCCCCTCAATCGAGTTCCTCTGTGCAGAACACACCAGAACTTTGCCATTGCCACCTCCACCAAAATTGATATCAGTGGTGTGAATATCCCCAAATATCTCATGGATGCTTACTTCAAGAAGAAGAATCTTCAGAAGCCCAGACACAAAGAAGGTGAGATCTTCGACACTAAGAAAGAGAAATACGAAGTTAACAGAGCAGGACAAAGTGGATCAGAAAGCAGTGGACTCACAAATTATGCCAAAAATCAAAGCCATTCTCCATCTCCAAGGTTACCTGTGTGCTGTGTTTGCTCTCACAAATGGAATTTATTCTCACAAATTAGTATTCTAGATTTCTTGCAAAGAAAGAACCTCGTTAAATAATTGATAAATTAAATAATAATAATAATAAAGAGAAGATGGAAGGAATACAAAGAGTCACTGTACCAAACGCAAATGGTTGATGTTCAACCATTTCAAGAGGTAGCATATAATCAAGAGACAATGATACTGAAAAAGGAAGTCTGAGGTGCATTGAAGGAATTAGCAAAGAACAAGGCATCAGGAATTGATGGAATAAAATTGAAATATTTCAAGAAAGTGCGGTAGCACAGGAGGCACTCACTCATCTCTGACAAGAAATTTGGAAGACAACTATCTGGCCGACTGATTGGAAGAGATCTGTATTTGTGCCCATTCCAAAGAATCCATAGGAATGCGGAAATCATTGGGCAATCTCTTTGATATCCCAAAGTTTTACTCGCATGGTAATACAGAAACAGCTACAAGCATACATTAACAGAGAACTTCCAGATGTTCAAGCTGGATTCAGAAAAGGCTGTAGAGTGAGGGATATCATTGCTGATGTACGATGGATCTTGGCTGAAAGCAGAGAGTATCAGAAAGATGTTTACCTGTGATGTATTGACTACACAAAGGCTTTCAATTGTAAGGATAATGACAAGCTATGGACAACATTGCAAAGTATGAATATTCCAGAACGCTTAATTGTGCTTATGAGGATTCTGTATGTGGACCAAGAGGCAGTTGTTCTAATAGAACATGGGAACACTGAATGGTTTAAAATTAAGAAAGGTGTGCGACAGGGTTCTATTCTTTCACAATACTTATTCAACCTGTATGCTGAGCAAATAATCTGAGAAACTGGATTATATGAAGAAAAACGTGGCAACAGGATTGGAGGAAGACTCATTAACAACCTGCCATATGCAGATGATACAACCTTGCTTGCTGAAAGTGAAGAGGACTTAAAACATTTACTGATGAAGATCAAAGAGCACAGCCATTGGTATGGATAACATCTCAATGTAAAGAAAACAAAAATCCTCACCACTGGACCAATAAACAACATTCTTATCAATGGAGAAAAGATTGAAGTTGTTAAGGACTTCATTCTTCTTGGATCAACTATCAACACTTATGGAAGCAGCAGTGAAGAAATCAAACGATGTATTGCCTTAGGCAAATCTGTTGTACAAGACCTTTTTAAAGTGTTGAAGAGCAAAGATGTCAGCTTGAGGACTAAGGTGCACCTCTCTCAAGCCATGGTATTTTCAATCACCTCATATGCATACGAAAGCTGAACAGAGAATAAGGAAAACCATAGAAGAATCAATGCTTTTGAGTTATGGTGTTGGAGAGAATATTGAAAGTGCTATGGGCTGCCCATAGAACTAACAGATCTATGTTGGAAGAAGTGTAGACAGAGTGATCCTTGAAGGCCAAGATGAACAAACTTTGTCCCTCATACTTTGGACATATTGTCAGGAGGGACCAGTCACTGGAGAAGGATATTGTATTTGGTAAGGTGGAGGGTCAGAGAAAAAGAAGACGGACCCAAAGGAGATGGATTGGTCAAGTGGTAACATCGATGGACTCAAGCGTAGCAACAGTAGTGAGTTTGGCCCAGGATCAGGCAGTGTTTCGTTCTGCTCAGCATAAGGTCGCTGTGAGTTGGTACCGACTCAATGGCACCTAACAACAACAACACTGTCTCAGATAGATGCTAAGGTACAAACATTGTTGTTGTTGTTGTTATGTACCATGGAGTCGGCTCCAACTCGTAGTGATCCTGTACAGTGTTTCTGAGGCTGTAAATCTTTACTGGAGCAGAAAGCCTCATCTTTCTCCCTCGAAACAGCTGGTCGTTTCGAAATGTTGACCCTTAGGTTAGCAGCCCAATTCGTAACCATTGCACTAGGAGTCCTGGTGTGACTCTGTGGATTAATTCGACAGAGTGCAAAGTCGTTTGAACTGCAAGGACGGCGGTTCAAGCTCACCAGCTGCTCCTTGGAAACCCTATACAGGGTCACTATGGGTTGGAACCAATTCAACAGCACTTCACAGCAACAACAGCAACACTAAGAAAATATTCCTGCTCTTGGGTTTAAAATGAGTCTATTTTAAATTAATAAGTATTTACTGAAGGTTGTATAAGACAGTGTACAAGGCTGAGAGGTATCTCACAGTCTTGCAGAAACCATTCTTAATCTTTGGGAGACTATTTTGTAAAATTTTTGATTTTTCTCTTTTGTTTGTTATGATTACTTCCAATTATTTTGAAATTTTGTCAATATGAATTTGGGATACCTATTGCAAAAAGTACCAAGTATGTGCTTAACAAATGGTAGTTGTGTTTGTTTGTTGTTGTGTGATGACTCATAGCAACCCCATGTGACAAACCAGATATGCCCCTAGGGCTTTCCTGGTTTAATTTTGGAAGCCCATACCAAGGTCTTTCTCCCATAGAGCTGCTAAATAGGTTTGCACCTCCAACCTTTCAGTTAGCAGCTGAGCGCTTAACCAATGCATCACAAGGCTCTTTAGTTGTATTTGTTGTTGTTAAGTGTCATTGAGTTTATTTTCACTCATAGCAACCCTGTGTAGGGTTTCTGAGGAATAGCTGGTGAGTTTGAACTGTCATCTTGTGGTTCCCAGTTCAGTCTGATCCCACAGTGCCTTAGTTGTATTTAATACAATTGAGTTTCTAAATCCCCAAGTCTTATAATACTGAATTTCTTATGAAAGATAACAAAGTAGAGATTAGAGTATGACATTATATCTTCAGACTTGTCTTTAAATATATGGTCAATTTTAGATCCAATATTCAAATACTATAATAATAAAAAAGATTTATTTCTCTTCTATATTAATATAAGATTTAAGAAATAATAAAAGAATGTGCAATCCATAAAGACATACTTTCCTTCACCTCCCTAATTTCATTTCTAAATCACCTTTATTAAACTAGAGAAGAGATCATATTTAATATTGCTTTATCTTCAGTAATTGTGTCATATACAAACAATAAGCTTTTTATCAAATTAACATGTAAAATACTAGAAAGTGAGGAAACAAATGAAGTAGAAATCATTTTGGTTGCAAATAAAGAGTATAGTTTCTTCTAGAAAAAGTTAATGGTCTGTAGTATTGCTAGATCAAGAAAGATGAAGAAAGCTCTGCTGCTTGCATTTATGTTTCAAACATGATCAGTTAACCTTAAAAATACCAAATAAATGCCATAGAAAAGAGCACAACCTAAAATTGTTAAAGGCTTATTTCTGTAGTTTAAAATAGAAGGGAATGTGATAGGTTTTGGGTGAAAAGTCACTGTAGAGATGTTCAACTGATGAAAATGTGAAATCAACAAAAGTACAGGAAGAAAGCTGGAGCCACACTGAGAAGTGTAATTTATAAAAGCTGCCTAGGGCAGCCAAACACCCTTTGTTTTACCCTGACATCCACTGTACAGGACTGGAAAAAGTCCACTGCTCCAGGATCTCTGATCTTAAAAAAGTTGTTACAGACATGACTAGAGAATAAGCTTTCTTTTCAAAATAGGTTAGATAGAATACAATTTCTGATTTTTGTTCAAACTAATACATCAGCTGGCTGAGTCCTCACTCAGGAAGTAGTATTTCTATGACAGGGTTGGAAGAGCACTATGTTTACTTGTTTTCATTCTACCTTGTCTGGTGACAACCAGTAATTATTTCCATTTTAGTGCTGATTACTTAAATAATACAGGGCCTGCATACTTATTTGCATCCCCATCCTAAAGTACAAAAGAAAAAGATTATAGTGGCATTTACATTATTCAATTTTTAGTCATCACACCATTTTAGGGAGGTCATTTTGATAATAAAGCAAGCAAAATAGTCACTATCTCAATGTCCTAAAAAGAAGCAGAAAATAATGCTTTAAATGATAACCAATAGTTTGCTTATAAGTATTCCAATTTGCAGCCTTTTATTTAATATTCTAGGCTTCATAATTCTGTTTTCTTCTCTACAATCCTTCCTTGCCATTATTTTAGGGTCAGTAAATTAGCACCTCTGATATTTTTCCTTATTATGCTCAATACATATGATGATAAATAAAAGCTGTTAAAATCCCTGAAGTCTATTGGCCCAGAAACACAAACTTATTACTATTGAATTGGCCATGACTCATATTAGCCCAACAGGATTGGTTAGAATGGTTTCATTGGGTTTCCAAAGGTGAACCATCTTTACTGAAGCAGATTGCCACTGCTTTCTCCTACAATGCAATTGGTCTGTCCCAGCCATCTGCCTGACGGTTAGCAGGCAAGTGCTTAACCTCTGGCTACCAGGGTCCCTGAAGTTTGTTAAACATTATATAGTTTATTTTAATATGATAAATATTTTATATACTATTACATGTTTCTTTCCTTGATTTCAAGGGGGGAAGCTTACTAAACACTTCCATTTTAACATATAAATATGTTTAAAAGTAAAATTTGAAATGAGGTAAAATAATTACACTGACATCTTGTATAAGTGATAACACATGATAACACATAATTGAATGCCTCTTATTCGAGAAGAATCACAACTATGGAAAAAGACAAAGAGCCTAATTTATTCTGACTATTGAGGATTGATGTTAATTAAAGAAGAGTGCAAGATAATGACTTCTCATTACTACCTGATAGATGGAAATAAATTGTTCTTCTTCTAGGTAAAATAGCAATTAAATATCTTTTTTAAAGGATTTATTTTCAGAAGACTTTCTTCTATAATTGGTGAAGTACTCACAAAAAGATCTTTTTGATAAATCATCCAGAAAAAAATGAATTTCATCAAAGGCTGTTTTATTGTTGTTTTGTTTTTGTTTTTGTTTTGTCACATATTGTTGGATATATACCAAAAACAGTGTTTCAATCAGAACAAAACTGACTCACATTATTCTGTGGCGTTATTAAACAGTCTACCAAAGTGATTAAAGCTCAAGTTCAAATCAGATTTTCTTCATTCACCATCTCTGTAAACTGTAGTCAGTGTTTCAAACTCTCAGGATAATCACTCACTGCTAACTTCAAGATTTCAGTAGTTCAAACTCAAAAGCCACTCAAGAACCCTATACAAGGTCACTATGACTTGACAGCACTTAGTATCAACACAACATATTTACATACATGTATGTGTGTGTACTCATGTGTATAGAAGACTTGCTCCAAAGAATTTTTGAAGCTAAGACCTTTTAAAAGCATATGGTGGCTTTTGAGGCACCTCTGGATTATTCAAACTAACAACATTTTGGCTGATAGTAGAGCAGTTCATCTTTTGTGCCACCCAGGAACTCAAATACACACATATACAGAGAGAGAGAGGGAAAGAAAGCAATTTACTTCAAGGAATTGGTTTACATGATTGTTGTTGTTGTTATCATTAAGTGTTGTGGAGTCAGTTCCTACTCATAGTGACCCAATATAGAGTTTCTGATGAGTGACTGGTGGGTTTGAACCACTGACCTGGAAGTTCAAAGTCCAATGCTATTCCTATAAAGCCACACCAGGAGGGATTTGAAAGTCTAAAGGTCTTAGGTCAGATAACAAGTTGAAAACTCCTTCAGGCTTGTATTCCAAAATCCAGGGGTCTGATAAGGAAAAGGGTAAGTAGTTAAGAATGTTTGGCAACATATATATTTGTAGTCTGAAGACACTTAATCACATGTAATTACTTTATAGGACTCCTGGTATGGCACTGTAAGATGAGCACTAGATGGCTAACCACAAGGTTGGCAGTTCAAACCCACAAGCCATTCCTTGGAAACCCTATTCAGGGGTGCTATGAGTCAGAACCGATTCAACAGCACTTAATAACAACAATTACTTTATAACAGAAGCTAGATTACTGTATTTTACTCAAGTAACTTCGTGTTATATAGTTTTGCAAACCATGCACACTAGTTTCCTATGCCCACTATGCATAATATGTGCATATGCTAATTACCTATGTGTGAATGTTGGCTGCAAAAAGATATGATCATTTTTAACAATTAACTGGATACCATAGCCTAGCCAGATTGGCACACAGTATTAACTATCATACTTTGTAAGAAATTACTACGAATGTAGAGTGTTAAAACAATTCATGACATGGCAGTTATTTATTCAAGGCCAACAGAATCATTTGCTGCTACTTCTCTTTTTGACTACTTTGATCTCTGATTTCTAACTCCTTTTGGGTCAGGCCAACTTAAAATAATTTTATTTTGATTAACATAAAGCTAGCAGATTAGGAACCAAAATTACATCTGCTAAATCCCTTTGTAATTCCTGAGTGAGGTAAACAGTTAACAGGTTGGTATTTCGAACCCAACCAGAAGTGCTTTAAAAACCAGGACTGGTGATCTGTTTCCAAAAGTTACAGCCTTAAAAACTCTACATAGCAATTCTCCTTATAGGCTTCCATGAGTTGACAACTTGACAGTAACTTTACCTTTTCCATGGCAATTAAATTCCATCCTCATCTACCTGCATACAAGGGAAGAGATCCTTACTATGGAGGAAAAATCTTTGGGCCATCTTAGAATTCTGCCAACCATTGCTATTAATATAATTATTGTTAAATGTTAACTGACATGAATGTCTTTAAAAATATCCAAGAAAATAATTCAGATATACCTCAAAATTTCCACAAGCACCTGCATTTAAAAATATCACTGAATGATATATCCACAACCTTGGAACAACAGTGTTCTGTGGCAATTGACAAAAGAAAAATATCACTGAGTATACATTTGGGACAACAATATTCTAATTTTCTGAGAATTCAACACATTTCACAGTGACTTTTTGTCTTTTCCACACATTTATATTACAGTAAAAAATTATAGCAACAATGTGAGGAAAACTAAAGACAAAATTAAAAAATATTCTAACATAAGCTTGTTGCTGTTAAGTGCCATTGAATTGGTTCAAACTCATAACAACCGTGTACAGGTTTGCCGAGGAGCAGAATTTGAACTGCCGACATTCTGGTTCACAGTACAGTACTGATCCTTCAGCACCTTACCAGGACTTAGAAGACCTATATAAAAAATTAACTGGTTTTCACTGAATTAGTACTATTTGCAAGAAAAGAAAGCAATAAAAGAAAGTGTCTTAGTTTCTTAGTGTTGCTATCACAGAAATACCACAAGTGGGTGGCATTTATTTATTTACTATGTACTACACCATTCTTCTCGGAAACCCTGTACAGGGTCGCTATGGGTCGGACCCGACTCGATGGCACTTAACAACAACAACAACAACACCATTCTTTATGGAGTCCTGGTTTGGCATTGTGGGTTAATGCACCAGACTGCGAAGCCATTGGAACTGCAAGGTCTGTGGTTCAAGCTCACCAATTGCTCCTATATATGTATACATATATCATATGTATATGTATATATGTATATATACATATATATGTATATATAAAGCTTTTATTCTGTATTGAATAAGTGAAGGCTTACATGGCAATTCACCAGTTTTACATTCAGCAAATCATTGTAATGATTACAATCCCCTCCATGCACCCTTAGTCAATAGTATTTACCTCTATTATTATTTTTTAATGTGCACATAGCATATGCACATTGTAAATATATATTCGTTTAAATGTCCAAAGGGCACACTTTGCAAGCCAGCCTCCTGCCCACAGATTCACTGCTTTTCTCAGTCCATGGGCTTATAGTCCTCTGCTGCTCTGTATCTCTATGCCATCGCCTCTGCCACCATCTCAATTGTTGCCGCTTTTCTGGTTAAGATCCCTCACTCTCATGTTCTTCCCTCTTGATGGTCCTATGGTCCCCTGTTCCTGAAATGACAGATTAACTACTTCCCCCTTTTAGTTGCATCTCTTCTATATTTACTATTGTTACAATTGCCATTAGACCTGAAAATAATTACTCACAATTGAATCATAGAATCCTAACCCCTTCAGCATCAGACCCATCTGGAGAAGAGGAAAACTATTCAGTAGGGTTTCTGTCTTATTCCCCTCATTCTGACACTAAGTGAAAGCTTGTAAGTCAGCCACTCCATGCCTTTATAGCTCCCCAATTTTGGTAGCCAAAGTCTAAGTTGCCCATCCGTATTAGCCCAGTGTACTGAGGAGACATGCTTCATCCTTGATATGAAGAATGCTTCCCTATTCGGTTGGAATTTGGGGCAGTTTCATCCATAAGCAAGGGTCCAGTTGATCAGGTTGTAACAGTTTACACTTCCTCCCTATACCATATTTCTTTATCTTCATCTAGTCGAATTCTGATTGGCAAGCCATCAAATAGGTACAGGTCAAATGGGTACTGTCCTCAAGTCTGGGAGTTCTCACACACCTCCCCCTTCTTCAGATCATCTGGTTACTTCATTCTTAACTCTAGCACCCATTGGCTAGGTCAGTGTCTTTGAGCTCAGGAATTCACACAACTTCCTGAAGTTCAAACCAGCCAGCCCATCCTCCTCTCTCTCTCATCTCAAGGTCAGCGGGCATCTACAGAATATGGCCAATCTCAGCTCATGTCTTCTTTCCTACATTTCCCCCACTTCCACTCACAAGTTGATGAAGACGTTTGCCAGAGAGCATACAAGACTGTTCATGTGTTCCCTTTGAGTATCAGTCTTATAAAGGGGTTTACCCTGATGGGCTGACTCTTCTTGCCTTCATGGTTCCAGGGCTAAACAGTCTGCTTCCCACCATCCCTTCACCCCTCTTGATTTTTCTTTCAAGAAGTATCTTCCTGTTCCTCTAGCCATTCCAGGTTGGTCTGCATGTCTTTTCACCTGGGAATGTCCCACCCCTGAAGGTTTTGGGTGGGGCTCAGTATCCCACCTAAGGTTCCATACTCCACCAAGGCTTTGTTGTAGTTGTTGTTAAGTGTTGTCGAGTCGATTCCGACCCATAGCGAACCTGTATAGGATTTCCAAAGAGCAGCTGGTGAGCTTGAACCGCCGACATTGCAGTTCAAACGGCTTGGTAAGAAGCCTGTTTTCTTGGGTACATTTTAGCATCTTTTAGATAATCCATTCTGTTATAGGCTAAAGACAGGCTTATAAATTTTCTATAATCATCTTCCCCAATTATCCTTCCTATATCCACTTTAATGTCTGTATTACACTAGTAGACAGGGGAACCCAATATCCACAAAACAGTCAAGCACTTTAACATGGTTTCTTCTCCTTTACCCATTCAGACTGTGTCTTGATCTCTATATCATATTGTTGTATCATTGTTAAGTGCTGTCGAGTCAGTTCCAATTCATAGAAACCCTATATAGGGTTTCTAAGGAGCACCTGGTGAGCTTGAACCATGTACTTTGCAGTTCAAATCAACTTTGTAATGCAGCACATTAACCCACAATGCCACAATTCTTGTATCATGTTGTTGTTGTTAAGTGCCATCGAGTCAGTTCCTACCCATGGCAATCCTGGTAACCCCTTATTCAAAGGCAATGAAATGCATACATCACAATCTACCTGTATCCCATTTAGCCCATGTATACCTCCCTGTCTTTCCTTATCATCACTGTTCCCCTCGGTCTGTCCCTTCTTATACATTGCCCTCCCCCTCCTACTAATTGCCCTCCCTGTCCCCTGATTTTTCATTCTTCTATTCCCTACCCTGAGTTACTGTGCCCTCGTTTCCATTTCTGGTAACCCCAAAATAATTATTCTTTTAGTATGGAAATCTTTTCTTAAGTTTTTATAATAACAGTCTTATGCAATGCTTGCCCTTTTGTGCCTGACTAATTTCACTCAGCATTATGTCCTCAAGGCTCATCCATGTTATGAGGAGTTTTGCAGCTTCAACATTATTCTTCAAGATAGCTTAGTATTCCGTTGTGTGTCTATACCAGAGTTTGTTTATCCATTCTTCCACTGATGGGCACATAGGTAGTCTCAAACTTTTTGCTATTGTGAATAGTGCTGCTATGAATATTGGTGTGCATCTATCTACTCTCATTCTGACTTGTATTTCTTGTGGGTATATGCTAAGTAGAGGAATTGCTGGATCATAAGGAGCTCTGGCAGTGTAGTGGTTACGAATCAGGCTGTAAACCGCAAGGTCAGCAGTTCGAAACTACCAGCTGCTCTGGGGGAGAAAGATGAGGCTTTCTGCTCCCGTAAAGATTTATAGCATCAGAAACCCTGTACAGGGTCGCTATGGGTCGGAACTGACTCGATGGCACTTAACAATAACAACAACAACAAGCACCATACTGTTTTTCAGAGTGGTTGAACCAATTTGTAGTCCCACCAGCAAAGTAGGAGGCTCCCAGTCTCTCCACATACTCACTAACATTTGTTGTCCTCTGCTTTTTTTTAACTTCACTGTTACTGCTGGTGTTGTTTTCATTTGCATCTTTATTTTACCAATACCAAGCTGTTTTGACCACTGTGGCCCTGTAGTAACTTTTGAGGTCAAGAAGTGAGAGATGTCCTACTTTGTTCTTTTTATTAAGCAGTGCTTTGCATATCTGAGGTCTCTTTCCTAGCCAAATAAAGTTCATGACTTTTTTTTTTTCATCTATTCAAAATTTTTTTTTGGAATTTTTATTGGGATTGTGATATATCTATAAACTGCTTTGGGTGGTATTGACATTTTCACAATGCTCAGTATTACTATACATGAGCATGGTATATACTTCCATTTTTGTAAGTCTCTTTTGGTTTCTTGTTGTAGTGTTTTGCAGTTTTCTTTATATAGGTCTTTTGTTTCTCTGGTTGGATTTATTCCTAAATATTGCATCCTTTGAGGGCTATTTAAGTGGTATTGTTTTCCTTATTTCCTCTTCAGAGCTGTCTTTATCAGTATAGAGGAGTAGAAATTATTTTTGTAGGTTGAGCTTGTACCTTGCTACTTTGCCAAAACTTTTAACGATTCCCAGTAGTTTCCTTTTTGTTTGTTTTGTTTTGTTTTTGCTGAGCCTTTGGGATTTTCTATGTATAGGATCAGATCATTTGAAAATATAGAGAGTTTTATTCCTTTTTTGCCAGTTGGGATAACTTTAATCTCCCTTCCTTGCCTAATAGTTCTGGGTATGACTTCCAACACAATGTTGGATAGGAGTGGTGATAAAACAACATCCTTGTCTGGTTCCTGTTCATAAGGGAATGCTATCATTTTCTCTTGTTGAGTGTGATGTTGGATGTTGGTTTTGTGTATATACTCTTAATTATTTTGAGGAATTTCCCTTCAATTCCTACTTTTTTGAGTGTTTAAATCAGGAATGAGTGTTGGATTTTGTCAGATGCCTTTGCTACATCAATTGATACAATCATGTGGTTTTTGTCTTTTTTTATTATGTGGTGAATTATAGTGATTATTTTTTCTAATATTGAACTATCCTTGCTTCCTTGGTATAAATCCCAAATGGTCATAACATATTATTTATTATTTATTTATTTATTTATTTGATGTGTTGTTGAATTCTATTGGCTAGGATTCTGTTGAGAATTTTTGCATCTATGTTCCTGAGGGATATTATTCTATAATAATGTGCTTCCCTGGTTTGGGTGTGACTGTTATGCTTGCTTCATTAAATGTATTAGGCAGTTTTTCACTCTTTTCTATATTATGGAATAGTTTTGAGTAGAATAATTGTCAACACTTTTCAGAATATTTGGTAAAATTCACCAATAAAGCCATCTGAGCTTGGACTTTTTTTTGGTTGAGAATGCTTTGATGAACTGATCTATTTCTTCCTTTGTTATAGGTATATTCAAGTTGTCTACTTCACTCTGTGTAAGTTTTGGTGAGTCATGGTTTCCTAAAAATGTATCCATTTTCTTCTAAGTTTTCAAATTTGTTGGAGTACAATTCTTCATAGTACTCTGTTATTATCCTTTTAATTTCCATTGGTTTGTTGTAATGGCTCCCATGCAGTTTCTTCTGTGTGTTGTGTATTCTCCCTCTTTTCTTTTGTTAGATTTGCCAATTGTTTGTCAATTTCATTTCTTTTCATAGATCTAGCATCTTGTCTTCTTGATTTTTCTATCATTTTCTGTTTTCTACCTCATTTATTTCTACTCTAAACTTTATTATTTATTTTCTTCTGATGACTGTATCTTGACTTTGCTGTTCTTTTTCTAATTGTTGGAGTTGTTGTGTTATGTGTTGATTCTTTCTTTGTTGAAAGAATCTTTCTTTCTTCTTTTTGTATGTGTGAATTTATTGTAACAAGTTGTCCTCTCCTCACTGATTTTGCTGTGTTCCAAAGGTTTTGCTATGTTGTGTTTTTGTTCACAATTGTTTCCAGGAATTTTTTAAGTTTGCTTTTTAATTTTTCTTCTACTCAGTAGATTATTTATTGTTGTTGTTGTTAGGTGTCATCGAGTCAGTACCAACTCGTAGAGACCTTAGGCACAGCAGAACAAAACACTGCCCGATCCTGGGCCAACCTCACTCTGGACTGAGTGCTGGGTGGTGTAGCCATATATATGTAAATCTCTGGTTGTTGTCTGGTTTTGTTGATTCTCAGTCAAAAGAACTCCCTTTAGTATGTTTTGGAACACTGGTTTGGCCTTTACAAAATCCCTTAATTTCTATTTATCCTGAAATGTTTTGATTTTATCATCATATTTGATTGACAGCTTTGCTTGGTTGACAGGTTTTTTCCTTTCAGAGTTTTGTATATATCTCCCCATTGTCTTTCTGGTTTCTGCTGAGAAATCAGATCTTAATCATATTGGTTTTTCTTTGTATGTAACATTTCTTTTTCCCCTAGTTACTTTCAGGGTTCTTTTCTTGTCTTTGGTTTTGAAGAGTTTGTTTATGATATGCCTTTGTGATTTTCTTTTGGGGTCTATCTTTCCTTGGGTTCATTCAGCTTCTTGAATGCATATCTTCTCATCCTTCAAGATGTTAGATACATTTTCTTCCAGCAGCTTTTTGACTCTCTCTTCTGTAGCATTCTATGTCTCTTCCTGCTCTGTAATTTCAATCAGCCTTAAATTATTCATCTTCATGTTGTGCCACATGATTTTTAGGCTTTCTTCAGATTTTTGTATTCTGTCTGCTTTTTCTTCTATCTTAGAAATATTGGGAGGTTTGTCCTCAAGCTCATTGATTCTAGCTTCCATCCCTTCTGTTCTATCTCCTTGTCCTATCAGTGTGTTGTCCATTTCTGATATTTTATCATTAATAATCTGGACCTCTTTTTTCAGGATTTTTATTGACTTCAAAGCTGTATCAATTTTGCTTTACTGTGCTTACTGTGCTTTTCTGATTACTATATTATTTTCCTGTTTTTCTGAGGAATATTTGGATACACCTCAATATTATTGTCCTAAATGACCCTAGTGTAGCAGTTATGAATAGGGCTGCAAACCACAAGGACAGCAGTTCAAAACTACCAGCTGTTCCGCAGAAGAAAGATGGAGGCTTTCTGCTCCCATAAAGATTTACAGCCTCGGAAACCCTGTACAGGGTCGCTATGAGTCCGAGCTGATTCCAGGGCACATAACAACAACAACAACAAATTACCTTTCAGGCAATTCTAAAGCCTCTTCACCCTCTAATGCAATTTCTAGCTTTTCATCTTGGTCATTTGTTTGAGCTACTGTCTTGTTTCTGTACATGATCAGGAATTTTCTGTTGTTTTTGAAGTATTGTTGTGTTGCTGTCTTTGTGTTCATTAAAGGAAAGTATGATGATATATTCTTAAGCACACTCCAGTTGCCTCCTGGTAGGTGTGATCAGGAGATGGCCTTCTCTGTTTACTGTTTCTACAGCTCCCATTAGAGTGTTTTTAACAAATGTTGGTTGTATTCATTGTTCTGATACATAGCTGCTTGTATTGACTCTTGCCCTAATGGTAGAGTTTTACAGGGTGAAAATCTTTACCCAGAGCTGCTGTTTCTTGTCAGGTGAGGCACAAAGAGAAACTCCCACAGAAGTAGAATGAAGGCCAAAATCAAGACTAAACCCAAAAGTCAAACATAAAAATCCAGGTAAGATATTTATATAAATTTATGAGACCCAGCAAAATCAAAGAAACAGTAACCTAAAATACAATCAGAAATCTTGGGAAAATATGAGTAATTATTTAGCACCATCTAAAGCACAACAACATGGACTCTAGTTTTCAAAGCCAACTGAAAGATTGCATACTGGTCCTTCTGTGACAATGTCTTCTGCCCTAGGTCTTCCTGTCTGCCTTTTTTTTTTACTCCCCTCAACTTTGGCACTCCTACTGAGAATCAGCTCAGGGTTGGCCAGATCCTCTTTGGAAGAGACAATTAGATCAGTTTCCTGTTTTCCTGCTTCTGCCTGGGCCCCTCGCAAATCCTTCCCATGAGATATTGAGTAGTGTGTTGTTGTTAAGTGCCGTTTAGTTGGTTCTGCCTAATAGTGACACTGTATATGGTTTCTGATGAGGGGCTCATGGGTTTGAGTGACCAGTATTTCAGTTAGCAGTCCAGTGATTATCTTACAGCATCACACCAGGACTCCACAGAGCAGTATAGTTGTTATCAATGATTAGACCATGACCAACACTATTGAAACAAATAATTTGATCACACATTGTCTCATGACCTCTTCTCTTGGATTTTGTCCGCCTAAGAGACTTTGTCCTATCTAGGAAAACAAATCATTCAGTGGGTCACTGTAATAGCTGAGGGTATGTGCCAACTTCACTAAGGCCACAGTTCTCAGTGGTTTGACAGAAAATGATGTATCATCCTCCATTTTGTGGTTCGATGTGAGCAATCACTCAGTTGAAAAGAGAGTTTGCTTGAGTGAGTGTGGCCTGTAACCAGTTTATATAGATGTTTTGGCTAAGTTTGTCCCTTCTAGATCCTGCATTGAACTTGTCTTCTACTGATCTCGTTGTTGGGATATGAGCCAACAGCCAGTCATTTGATCTGCTGATTTTGGGTCCATCAGCCCCTGCAACCACATGAATTAGTCATGGATTTGGGATTTACCAACTCCTACAGATGTGTGAGCCATTTCCTTGAAATACAATTTTTTCTCTAAGTATGTATATTTATGATGATATTTTGGACTTGCAGTTGATTTAACACTTAGAGATGATGCATGAGGTGAATGTGTTTTGCTTGTGGTGTCAAGGGGTGAAGTCTTATGGATTTAATTGTGTCCCCTCAAAATATGTGTTGTATATTTTAATTCCTATGCCTGCATTAGGACTCCCATTGTGGCACTGTAGAATAAACACTGAACTATAAACCATAAGGTAAGTGGTCCAAACCCACCAGCTGTTCCCAGAAAACCTATACAGGTTTGCTATGAGTTAGAACCCACTGGATGACACTTAATGGATGCCTGTGGTTATAATACCATTTATGAATAATTTATCTTTGCTATGTTAATGAGGCAGATTTAGTGTAAGGTGTGTCTTTGGTCAATCTCTGACAAAATATAAAATGAGCAGATTAAGAAAGCAGAGATGTAAATCTTCACAGAACCTGGAAGCAGAAGCTGAAGAGACAAGAATCTTCCTCCAGAGTTAACAGAGAGAAATATCCTTTCCTTAGAGCAAGTTCTCTGAATATAGATTTCTAGTCTCCTCTGCTGTGCAAAAACAAATAGATAACAAAAAAATAGATGGCTTGTTAAAGCTATCTATTTGTGGTATTTCTGTTATAGCAACACTAGACAGTCACCATTATAAACAAGTTAGTATTGACATAATTGCTATTGTTGTTGTTAAGTTACATTGAGTCATTCTGACTCATTATGACCCTGTATAGGGTTTCTGAGGCTTTAAACTTTATAGGATCAGAAAGCCTCATCTTTCTCCTGCAGGGCTATTGAGGAGCTATAACTTCCAACTTTGTGGTTCATAGCTTAGTGTTTATCAAACAGAGCCTCCATGGCCTCCATATTGACATAATTACCAGACTGCATATTTTCTAGGAAGGAAAAATGGGAGTCGAATAGGAAACACTAATATGAAATGAAACTAATAGAATGATATTCTAAAAATTAAGTATCCTGGTTGTTTAGTAAATTCTACACTGAAGAAAATCATTAATGCATCACTATTATTGTGGTTGTACTATGATAGCTTGCATGATGTTATTATGCCAGAGGCTATCCATTTATACTTCAAATACCAGCAGGATCATCCAATGTGAACAGATATCAATGTAGCCTCCAGGCTAACAAAGTCTAGGAAGAAAGCCCTGTTGATATGGTTCAGAAGATTAGCCAATGAAAACCTATGGATCACAAAAGAGCACTATTTATTTCAATTGTTTAGGACACATCATCTGGAGGGATCAATTACTTGAGAAGTGCATCATACTGGTAAAGTAGAGGACAGGCAAGAACTATGGAGACCCGTAGAGTGGATTGACACAATAGCCAATGATAAAATTGAACATGTAGGTAATTGTGTAGAGGTCGTAGGACAGAGTGCTGTTTCATTCTGTTGTACCTTGATATCACTAAAAGTTAATGCAATAAAAACTAATATTATTGTGGCAAAAGATCTTCATACCTTGATTTCTGGAATCTGTGAACATGTTACTTTACACAACAAAGAAAACTTTGCAGATGCATTTAATGTTAAGGACATTCAGATGGGGAAATTATCCTTAATTAATTGTGTGTTCCCATTCTAATCACAGGAGTTCTAGAGTGGCACTGTTGGTTAATGTGCTGAATTGCAAGGTCAGTTTGAATAGCAAGGTCAGCAGTTCAAGCTCACCAGGTGCTCCTCTGAAACCCTATACAGGGTCACTGTGGGTCGGAACTGACTCAACAGCACTTAACAACAACAGTTTCTAATCATGTGGGTATTTAAAAGCAGAGAAATATTCCCTGACTATGATCAGAGGAGGGGATATGATGGTAGAAGAAGACAGAGGAAGATATGTTATTACTAGTTTTGAAATTGGAGAAGCAGGTCCTAGAGACTAGGAAAGTATGTGACCTCTGAAGCTAGAAAAGACAAGAAAACAGATTTTCTCCCAGAGACTCCAGAAAGGATCACAGCCCCAACAATACATTGATTAAGGTCCAAGGAGACCTGTTTTGGACATATGACCTAAAGAAATACAAGATAGTAAATTTGTGTCATTCCAAGACATTAACTTCATGATAGTTTGTTACAGCAACAGTAGAAAACTACCACTAATGGAACTTCAGAAAAACTACTCAACTTGAATGAAAAATAGTTCTTTCAGTAGAGGAGCTAAAGATAGTGAGAAAAATAAGGAACAGTGAAAAAAAGCCAAGTATTGCTTATATCTTTTCTTCTACCTTAACCAATCCCTACTACAACACCTCTACTAGATTAATTGTCTTCAAAAAGCTTAAGATAAGAAATCCAATAAATCTGAGCATGAAATCCTGCTTGGTCATATAATGAAAGTGAAAAACAGTAATATCTAAAATCTCTAACAGTTTCTTAACTTTACGATGAAAATAATTATATCCACAAGAGCTATCAAAGTAACCAAGTGAATAAATATTTAACCAGTGGTCAGTGCATGTTGTTGTTAAGTGTCATCAAGTCCTTCTGACTCATATTGACACTGTGTACAATGAAAAAAAGAAAACACTATCCAGTCATGTGCCATCCTCACAATTGGTGTTAAGCTTCAGCTCATTATTTCTGCACTGTGGCAATCCATCTCGCTGGGGGACTACCTCTTTCCCACTGGCCCAATAGACTACTTCAAAAGCCATTGTTTTGATTGGATCTTTCTTTGAAGGCTCTCTAAAGAAGATAAGACAAGTATATTACTGAGAGTTGTTGTAGTTTCCACTGATTGCAGAGGCATGATTAAACATGTTTTGTTTGGATTAAACCTGTAAACAAATGAACTGGAATCTTAATAGCAATGCTTTCTTACTTACCTTCATATATCAAGCAAACAGTTATTAAAAGAGAAGAGGAGTGGCAATAATAATCATTGTTAAAATAAACCTTAAGCCAAACTTATTAGAAGAAGCAAAGACAAACACTATATAATAATTAAAGGTACAATGCACAGGAAAGGACATAACTATAAAAGTATCTATGCACCCAAGGACAGAGCTGGAAAGTACATTAAAAATGAACTTTAAAAATTATTAGAATCAAGTGAGAATGAAAACACATTACTTAACTTTTGAGACACAAATTTATAGCAATAAACACACACATCAAAAAAGAGTCAAAATCAATAACTTAACCCAAAAACTCAAACAAATAGAAAAAGAGTAGCAAAAGAAGATGACTGTTGTCTGAAAAAAAATTAATTTATTAAGATCAGAATAGAGATAAATGAAATTCAATGCAGAAAAAACAATAGAATAAAAAAAGATTGCAAGCATCAATAATATTTACGAACTTCTGGCCAAATTGACAAACAAACAAACAAAAAAAAATAGAAAGGATATAAGTAACCTTCATGATAAATGAGATGGTGACATTAGCACAGCATCAACTAAGATGTAAAGGCAGAATATAATTAAAACTTGCTGTTTGTTGTTAATTGCTATTGAGTTGGTACTGACTCACAGCGACACTATGTACAACATAACAAAACATTGCCCAGTCCTGCGCCAACCTCACAAACGTACATTTGATCCCATTACTACTGACACTATGCTAATCCATTTCGTAGGGGATCTTCCTCTTTTTCTCTGACCTTCTACTTTACCAAACATGATATCCTTTTCCAGGGACTGGTCCCTCCTGACAATATGTCCAAATATGAGACACGAAATCTGGACATACTGGCCTCTAAGGAGCATTCTGGCTTTACTTCTTCCAACAGAGCCTGCTTGTTCTTTTGGCAGTCCATGATACTTTCAATATTTTCCTCCAACACCATCACTCAAATGTATCACTTCTTTGATGGCTTTCCTTATTCACTGTCCAGCTTTCACATGCATATGAAGTTTTTGAAAATACTATGAATTGGGTTAGGCGCACCTTAGTCCTCAAACTGACATCTTTGCTCTTCAACACTTTAAAGAGATCTTGGATAGCAGATTTACCTAATGCAATGTTGTTGTTGTTGTCAGGTGCCATAGAGTTGGAACCGACTCATAGCGACCCCATGCACAGCAGAATGAAACTATGTCTGATCCTGGGCCAACCTCACTACCGCTGCCACACTTGACGCCATCAATGATGCCACCTGGCTGATCCATCTCATGGGGGGTCTTCCTCTTTTTCTCTGACCCAGCATAACATCCTTCTCCAGCAACTGTTCCCTTCTGACAATATGTCCAAAGTATGAGAGACGAAGCTTAGCCGTCCTGGCCTCCAAGGTACACTCTGGCTGCACTTCTTCCAAAAACAGTCCTGGTGTGGTGCTGTGGGTTAATACGCCAGACTGCAAAGCCGTTTGAACTGCAAGGTCGGAGGTTCAAGTTCACCACTGGAAACCCTATAGAGGGTTGCTATGGTTCGGAATCGATTCGACCTAATGCAATACATCCTTTAATTTCTTGTGGTGCTGTGGATTAATGTGCTAGCTACAAGGTTGGTTTGAACCACAAGGTCAAGCTCACCATCCACTCCATAGAAAGCCTATACAGGGTTGTTATGAATCGGACCCAACCTCATGACACTTAGCAGCAGCAACAACAACTGCTTCCTTGAATGTTGCTGGTTGATCCAAGCAAACTGAAGACTTTGGCTACTTCAAACTTTTCTCCATTTATGTAGATATTGTTTATTGGTCCCATGGTGAGAATTTTTGTCTACTTTTTATTAGTGCAACCCATACCAGATGCTGTGGTCTTTGTTCTTCATCAGTATATTAAAAATTACAGTCCATCAAATCTGAAAACCTCGAAGAAATGAAGAAAATTCTAGAAACACACTATCTGACTAAATTAAAGCAAATAGAGGTAAACAATTAGAACAGAACTATAGCAAAATAAGAAATCAAACAGATCATTCAAAACAACAAAATAAGAAAAATATCCCAGATAATTTCACTGGTGAATTTAATCAGTCATTCAGAGAGGACTTGACAACAACTCTACTCACACTCTTTCAGAACTTAGCTAGGGAGGTATACACCCTAATTCAGTCTACGAAGCAAGCATAATTCTGATACCAAAGTCAAGAAAAGATACCAATAGAAAATTACAAACCAATATCCCTCATGAACATACATTAAAAAATTACCCACAAAATTATTGCCAATAGAATACAGTAATGTATCAAAAAAAAAAAATGCATCATGGTCAAGTGGGATTATTCCAGATATTCAAGGGTGGTTCAGTAATAACAAATCCATAAATTGAATTCATCACATAACTAAAGGAAAAAAAACCAAACAAACACATGATCATCTAATTTGTTTCCAAAGGCATTTGATAAAACAACACCCTTTTCTGACAAAAATTCTCAGCTAAATAGGAATGGATAAAGTGGATAAAAATTCTCAGCTAAATAGCAGTGTTATCACCAGAGGAAGATTGACAGCAATACCCTTGAAAAAGGAAACAAAACAAGGTTCTCTTTTATCACCAATCTTATTATTATTATACTGGAAGTTGTAGCTAGAATAATAAAGCATGAGGGAAAGTAGAAGTAAAACTATATGTACTCACTGATGACATGATCCTATACATAGAAAATCCCAGAGATTCCACAAGAAAGTTACCGGACTAATAGAAGCATTCAGCAAAGTGGCAGGGTATATGATCAGCACACAAAAATAAGTTTTATTTCTCTACATTAGCAAAAATGACTCTGAAAAAGAGATCATGAAAAGAATAGGTAAAGTACCTACAAATAAACTTAACTAGGGTTGTAAAACTATAAAACACTACTGAAGAAACTAATGGAGATCTATACATACATATGTCATTGCTGTTAAGTGTCCTTGAGTAAATTCTGATGCATAGGGGCCCTGTACAGGGTTTCCAAGGAGCAGATGGCAGGTTTGAGCCACTGACCTTGTGGTTCACACTCTAGTGCTTATTCTACAGCACCACAGAGTCAAATATATATGTATTATATACACATAATATGTGGTTATATATATGGAGCTATATATACTAACACAGAGTCCTGGTGTGGCACTGTAGGTAAGTCACATGGTCACTATTTCAAACCGACCATAGAGTCCAGTGCATTAACCTGCAGTGTCACAGCAAGACTTCATTTAGTTATACATAGTTATAAGTAATGGACTATATGGCCAGTTTGAACTGCAAGGTTGGTTTGAACTTGAACCATCCTCAAGGACTGTAAGACTTAATATAAAAATGTTGATACTACCAAAAGTAATCTATAGATATAGTGCAATCCTAATTTAAATCCTAACAATATTCTTATTCAATGGAAAAACTAATTTCCAACTTTATATTCAGAGGCAATAGGCCCTGGGTAACTACAGCAACACTGAAGAAGAAGAACAAAGTAGGGGATCTTAGAGTTTTCAGTCTCGGAAGTTGCTATACTCACTGTGATCCAAACAGCCTGGTATTGGTTTAGTGACAAATACATCAACAATGGAATAAAATTGAGAACAACAAATCCATCCATCTATGAACAACAAAGGATCAAATTTAATTCAATGGGAAAGAAATGTTCACTTTATCAAATGGTGCTGGCAAAACTGGATTTACACATTCAGAAAAATTTGCACAAAGGCTAAAAATGGATCAAAGGCCTAAATGTTAAAGGTGTAACTACAAAGTTTCTTCAAGATAACATAGAATCAAAATTGTTGTTGGTTGTTAGGGGAACTAATTTTCATCATCAACAGTCTATCAAACAAAACAAAAGGTAATTAGATAATTGGAACTTCCTAAAAAATGTATACTTAAAGCCATCAAAACACTTTACCAAAAGAATGAAAATAGAAACTATAGAATGGGGGAAAATCTTAGGCTGAAATATATTGCATAAAGGTTTAAACTCTAAAATATGCAAAAAAAACTTCAATAACTCAACAACAAAATGACAAGTTATCCCTTTAAAAATGGGAAAAGAACATGAATAGTTACTTCATCAAGTGTCATTGTTGTTTTCCCCTAGTATAAGATTCTTCTTCTAGAGTCTCAGAAACTTTTAGATGTATATAAACAATTTAGGCTTGTCTTTATCTATGAACATGCCTTAAAATAATCTCTTACTAAATATCCTACAGGTTCAAGCAATGTAATTTTCAAAGTCAATTTCCTAAATGCTCATAAGAAACACTGATAAAGAATTATACAAATATAATTGAAGTAAGATATTCATAACTTAATGTTAGAATTAGTGTTCTTGTTAATAGGATAAAATAAATATTGACTCATTATCACTGGTATTTGAAAACAACTGAATTTTAAATATCTGAATCCATAAACCACAAATATCAATGTTCTGGTGAATCACTAATACAATTCTAAGCATGTTGGGAAAGTTGTCTGCAAATAGGAACATGTGGCAAATAAGCAGTCCATTTTCTCCATAGAGCTACATTTTAAAAGCAGCCTGCAAAACAACATGGAGCTATAATTTAATGACTTCCAAAGTACAAGGCCTGTTTGGGGGACCTCCCTAATGAATAGTCTCATCCCATATTCATTGTCAAAATCTTAAATGAATTAACTGTTTGGCTTGCCAGTAAGTGGGATGCACCAAAAGTAATTGAAGGTAATAATCAAAAATTTTTAAACCTGTCACTACCCATCATTATCACCTTCAAATCCAACAAAGCACAATTAGCCTACAATAGTTACAGTTGATTCAAATCTATGTTAAGTTTGGATGAGGAATGCACACTCTTCAGTAAATTAAATTAGACTCCAAGTAAATGAACAGAAAATAAGTTGAACATGATAATGGTGTAAATAAGGTAAAACATAGGATTCATGGAGTACTGAATTTATTTCCTGAAATAATGTGGTTTAAATTGCCTTCATTGCTGGCTCTTAACCAGAAGACATATCATAAATCAGACCAAAGCCTGAAAATAAAAATCTACTTAACATTGGCCTCTGGCTTATGATTGATATGAAAACATATGTATACAAGTTTTTAAGTAATAATGTTCGGTTTAAAAGTACTGGTTGCACAATGGTTAAGCTCTAGACTACAAACCAAAAGGTCAGTGGTTTGAACTCATGAGCAGATCCAACAAATAAAAGACATAACATTCTGTTCCCATAAAGATATCAGCCTTGGAAGCCATATACAACAGTTCTACTCCATCCAATAGGGTCTTTATCAGTTGGAATTGGGTTGCAAGATTGCTTTGAACTGAAATGTCGGTGGTTCAAATCCAGAAGCTACTCCTCTGAAACCCTAAACAGTGTTGCTATGAGTTGGAACTGACTCGAATGCACTAAAAAAACAGTAATTTTACTACCCTATTGCAAAACTCAAGAAGTTAATAAAGGTTCTCAAACTCCAACTTCACTGAGTCTGCTGTAAAGTTTTTCTATTATGACAGGAGTACCAAGTGGAAATGTTGCAAGGTCTTGACTAGAAGAGCCATTGACAGTTTGTTAAAAATATGTAACCAGATATGCAATCAGCAGTGTTGTCAGATTACCCAGTAAGTAAACTCAACACGGGCTTATTTGTGCTTACTAATTAATCTAAAATGAACAATTACACAGTTTTTCACCACATCACCAAGTTTGTTTCTAGGTACGGCTGGTATTAGTTTAATGCCCAACTTTGTAGCACCTTCCTACAGAACTAACGCCTCTTTTCAAGTTTATAAAGCCCTATAGGCACAGAGTACCCAGTAAGCAAGGTAAGCATGGCCTTATTTATGACAATTAACTAATCTGTACTGAACAGTTTCACATATTTTTCATCAAAGTTGTGGTGAAAAACATGTGAAACTGTTAAGATAGTAATCAAGCACAAATAAACCTATGCTTATTGGGTAATCTGCCCCTGGTAACCCCGAATATTGTGGTGGTGGTGTGCTGTGAAGTTGGTTTTGATGCATACTGACTCTGTATAGGGTTTCCAAGGCTGTAAATCTTTACAAGAGCAGAAAGCCTCATCTTTCTTCCTCAGAACAGCTGGTAATTTCGAACCGCTGACCTTGAGGTTAGCAACCTGTCTCATAACCATGGTACCAGAGCTCCTTAACCCCCAATATGTGATAGCATAATTTTCACATTGCACAACCAAAAAGGAAGAGTACTGAAAATTACAGGAGAGAAAGATGAACCCAATTGTCCCTAAAATTTTGTAGGAAAAAACTCTAGGGGAAGAACATCAAGCTGATTTTTAAATAAAAAATAGGTTTATAGTAATTACAAATTTTTCCAATGGAATTTTTGCCATGTTGAAAAAATGATTTGAAATAATTGGTGGGCATGTACTTATTTGCAAGAAAATTTAAATTATGCTTATCGGTCTACATATTACACACTTAAAAAGTTTTAGGTGACGATAAGTATTTTGGGTAGTGAATTGGAATTGCCATACTCTGCAATTGAGTCAATTGTAACTCATAGAAACTCTTTAGGACAGAGTAGAACTGCCTCATACTATTTCCAAGTCTGTCATTTTTACAGAAGGAGACTATCACATCTTTCTCAGGCAGAATGACTGTTGAGTTCAAAGTGCCAACCTTTTGGTTAGAAATCAAGTACTTTAATCATGGCACCACCAAAACTCCTTGGAGTTTCCATAAATATGATTAAATTAAAACTTACAAACATTTTTGTTATTGATATATTTGAGAAACTCAGAAATTTTAAAAAGCACAGAGAAGTTATATAAGCAATAGCTATAGCTCAGTTACAACAAACACTCCACAGTCTAAAAATTTAATATTTTTTGGCCCAGGGGTTATCTAACTTTTAGTTTGCAGACATGGACATACAAATTTCCTCAGTCTGTCTTGTGCTAAATATTAAATTATGGATTAGAAATGAGAAGTAAGCCTTATAACAGGATAGAACTACTCATATTTACTACCAAGGTTATCATTGCCGTATCATGGTATCTAAGAAATCCAATTGGTAATTGCAGTGTTGTGTGGTCAGTATGACATTGGGATAAAAATTGTTTATTGTCTCAATGAATATTTTATTTCTTCAAAATGAATTTAGAATGGATGGGAACAATAGTCTAGAAACCAGACTGCTGATCTCTTCTGGTACTATAATTTTCAAAATATAAAAATTTGACCAATTTTTATTTCTTCCAGCTTCCCCTGCCATTAATTTCTAGTCTTGTTGTTTCTCTTTCATGTAGTATATTTTCATCACATACCAGATGCTATAGAATATCCAGTGATTTACATTCTTCATTGATCATTTACCACTGCCTTAATTGTAACAATCATGTTTACAAATCTCAGTGCAGAACTGATTTCTTATAAAAATTTCCCTGAAGGTAGCTTACATCACTCTTATGGATTCTAGTGGCTTGTAATAATGATGCTGTAATTCTTTATAACTGTCCTGGCATTTTCTTGATTTGTACTTTACACACGTTTTGGAATCATGTCAGAGCTGAACTGTTAGTTTCATACCTATTGTTTTATGGGGGGGGGGGGGCGAAGTGTAACCTATTTAGTTGTTTTCACTTTTTCTTAAAATGACCTCTTACTATCTGAGACTTTGTCCTGCATGGTTTACTTAGAAAGTATAAAACATTCTTATTACTAGAAATTTAATGCAGAGTTTTTCCACATGCTGTTGCTAAGGAGCCGTGGTAGTATAGAGGGTTATGTGTTGAGCTGCTAACTGCAAGGTCAGCAGTTTGAATCTACCAGCTTCTCTGCAGGAGAAAAATGAGACTCTCTGCCCCATAAAGATCTAAAGCCTCAGAAACCTGATACGTTTGTCACTGATCATTTACCACTATGAGTCAGAATTGACTTGACAGTGCTTAGCAAAAATATAAGGTGAGCATTAACACCAGGGTGCTATGCACTCCCTAGAACAGCCAACAATACTAGATTTAAAAGGTAGCTTTTGCCCAGGAATAAAGCTCAGAAGGCAGGAAGGGATATGAAAGAAGGATAAATGAAAACAGTACACGTAAGGCATCAGTCAGAAGAATGTTTTTATATATATAAAGATTTTAATCAATGTCACAAAACAAAATATGTATGAATTGTTAAATGGAAAATGAATTGGCTTTGTAAATGTCCACCTAAATCACAATAAAGTTAAAGCAACAACAACAACAAAGAAGGTTTTAACCTTTTAAGTAATTGATACCATCATCATTTATGCATCACTTGTATAAATTACTGTGTAATATTCTCTAAGGAGACGATATAAGATAAATAGAAGATGATGAGCTCTACCATCGAGGGATTTACAACTTAATTAAGACAGGCAAGAAACAGAGCTAATCATATACATATATTTATTGTTGATGTTTTCGTTAAGTGTTGTCAAGTCAGTTCTGACTCATAGAGATCCAGTATAGGGTTTCCGAGGAGAGGCTGGTGAGCTTGAACTACCAACCTTGAGGTTCAAACCAGTGTTGTAGTCCAGTGCTTTAACCAGTAGTGCCACACCAATATTTCATTTATATATGTACATATATACTCATTCTAAAAGATATGGTTTAAAATCAGGCTAAGTCCTTAAGGGTTACAAGATAATATAACTTCAAAAACACAAACCTTCATCACATAAAACATGATGCTGTAGCCCATCACAGGGACCACAATGAATTGCAAAAAGAGAGGTACTATAGTAGCAAATTTAAGACAGTTTTCTCAGACTTTTGTGCCGTAAAAATACCTGTGTTATGAATGAGGCTGTGTGAACTCAAAATAGACCCACAGTTCTCAGTGTTCATACAAAACTGGCACTTTGATATCATAACAACTCTGGGAGTCACTTGAGCACCTTTAGCAGACAGAAAAATAAGATGGTTTTAATCATCTCCATTTTTTTCAAATGACTTTGTTTTATAGAAACTTCAAATTTTACAAATTATTCATGTTATTTATTTTGCTTTGTTTTTGTTGTTGAGAAAATACACAGCAGAATATGCTGTGTATATTTTCAACAACGACATTGAATCCAAGTTGTGCAACTATTCTCACACTCTGTTTCTGAGTTGTTACTTCACATTAACTTAACCTCACTGCCCCTATGGACTGTAACTGATCTTCTCAGTTGCTGTAGTTAATTTAATCTCATCTAGATATATCTTATAAGATAAGAATGCTCAGACCAAACATATTTTATTAGTTAAGCTAACCTATTGTTTGATTTTAAGTTTGGTTGAAGGTTTGAAGTTTATCTCAGAGTAATAGTGTCAGAAGTTCCTCCAGTCTCCATAACTCCAGAAAGTCTGCAGCCCACTATAATTTGAAAAATTTCCTCCTTTTCATCAGGATTCTTCTGTAGTATCTATGATCAAGTGTTCAATAATGGTATTCAGGCACCATCCAGTTCCTCTGGTCTCATGGCAAAGGATATTGTTCATGGAGACTATTAGGCAAATATTCCATGTCCTCTTTGTGCTCTGCTGTTCCCAGTGAAGAGAGACCATTTGTTGCTCTCTGGATGGTCTCTCATTCAGATTTAACTTTAAGATCTAAGGTACTATGAAGCAAACTAGGAGATGGAATAGAACATTGAACACATTATTAGGCCTATTAACAGGGATAACCCACAAAAGTATAACCCTAAACCACCAAACCAAGGAATCAAATCCCACAAGCTATTTGGTTGTATATAAGCAACCTCAGCAGCTACTTATAAAAATTTTTACTTTTGTCACTGTTGTCAATATATCTATTACAAAACTTCAACCAATTCTACTTTACAGATGTATGCTGTTAACAAGCAGTTACATTAATCAGGTATATAACACTTCCCTTAATCAATGAGATAAGCACTGGACTACTAACTGCAAGGTCATTGCTTCAAATGCACTAGCCTATTCTTGAAAACCCTATTCAGAGTTGTTATGAGTCCTGATGTGGTGCTGAGGGATAAAGCACCAGACCACAAAGTCAATTTAAACCACAGTTTGGTGGTTCAAACTCACCAGTTGCTCTTGAAAACTCTATACAGGATCACTATGAGTCAGGATGGACTTGATGGCATTAACAACATACAGGCACATTATGAATTTACATTTAACAACAACATATATATATATATACATCCATTATTGTTGTTGTTAAGTGCTGTTGACTCAGTTCTGACTCTTGGCAACTTTGTACAGGGTTTCCAAGGAGTGGCTGGTGGATTTGAACCACAAACCTTGTGGTTAGTAGTCCTGTGCTTTTCCTACAGCTCCACACTAGGACTCTCTATATAACTACATATAAAAATGTTGTTACTGTAATTGTAGAAGATGTGTAACTAAAAAGTGGGAGTGGTAAATCTTTCATTTCAGGAACAGAGGATCCCAGGGCCAGCAAAAAATAAGAGCATGAGTGGAGTGTGAGGTCCTACCTCAAAAAGTCACAACAGCAAAGATGGTGGCAGAGGTGTGGCATGGAGAGACAGAGCAGCTGCAGACTCCAGACCTATGTACTAAGAAAGGCTATGTGCCTGCAGGTAGAAGTCTGGCTTGCAAAATGTGCAATTTGGACATTTAAATGAATAAAAATTTTTTTGTTTTGTATGTGTACATCAAATATTCATTTCCTTTCTTGATTTGTGGAAAATAAGATGTAAAAGGGAAGACACAGGCAGGAAGTGGGATAACTGTTGTTACAGGGAAAACTGTCAGTAATCATTGAGATGAATCAAAACATAACTGGTTGAAAGTAAAGTTGATGATCTTGAAAATGATTTTTTTTTTTTTTTTTAAATGTTGTTAAGTGTCGTTGAGTTGGTTCCAACTAATAGCGACCCTGCATAGGGGTCCTAAGGAGTGGCTGGTGAATTTGAACTGCCAATCTGTGGTTCAAATCAACTTTGAGGTCAAGTGTTTATCCTACAGCACCACACAAGGACTCCATATGATTAGATGCATATTTTTATGTATGGAGTCCTGGTGTGGTATTGTGGATAAAGCACTGGATCTAAGGTCAGTTTGAACTACAAAGATAGTGGCTCACACTTACCAATCGCTCCTTGGAAACTCTATGCATTGGGACCAATCTCGGTGGCACTTAATATAGTTAGTTATAGATTCCTGGTGTGGTGCTGTAAGATAAGCAATGGACTGCAAACAGCATGTTCGGCAGTTCAAACCCACCAGCTGCTCCTTGGATACCCTATACAAAGCTGCTATAAGTCTGAAATGACTCAAATGCAAGAACAAAAACAACAATATATAGTTATATTTTTGTTTTTGCTACCGTTGATGTTAGATGTTGTCAAGTTATTTCCAAGTCATAATGACCTTGTGTACAACAGAACAAGACGCTCTAGTTCTGCACCATCCACACAATTACTCTTTTGTTTGAGCCCAATGTTGCTGCCACTGTATTAATTCATTTCATTGGTGGTCTTTCTGTTTTTTTGCTGACCCTCCACTTTTCCATGCATTATGTCCTTTTCCAGGGATTGGTCCTTCCTAACAACACGTTCAAAATAGGAGAGCTGGAGTCTCACCATCCTTGTTTTTGTTTTCTTTACAATTAGATATAATCTATACTGAAGACTGTAGTATTTGATCTTCATCAGTATTTTAAGTCTCTTTGCTTTCAGCAAGCAAGGTTGTATCATCTACATATCTCAGCTTGCTAATAACTAGTCCTCCTGAAACGATGTTCATCTTCATATATATAATATTCATATTCATACTCATATCCATATATATTTTCATAACCCAGTTTCTTGGATTATCTGTTCAGCATACAGATAAGTATAGTAAAGGGATAGAACCCTGGTTCACACCTTTCTTTAATTGAACCATTCAGTATCTCCTTGTTTTGTTTTAATGACTGCTTCTTCATCTATGTAAAGTTTCTTCATGAGCACAACTAAGTGTTCTGAAATATCCATTCTTTCAATGTTGTTGATAGTTTATTATGATCCACACAGTAGAATGCCTTTTCATAGTCAATAAAACACAAGTAAACATTTTTCTGGATTTATCTGCTTTCGGCAAAAATCCATGTGACTTCAGCAATGATATCCCTCATTCTACATCCTCTTCTGAATCTGGTTTGAATTTCTTGCAGCTCTGTGTTGATGTATTGCTGTAACCGTTCTTGAATTATTTTCAGCAATAATTTACTTGAATATGATACTGATGATATTGCTTAAGACTTCTGCATTCTGTTGAATCAGCTATCTTTGGAAGGGCACAAATATGGGTCTTTTCCAATCAGTTGGCCAGGTGCTTATCTTTCAAATTTCTTGATAAAGAAATTTGCATCGCATCCATTGTTGAAAGACTACACTTTGTATTACATTATTCTTGGAGTCTTGTTTTTGCCAATGTCTTCAGTTAGCTTTGACTTTTTGCTTCAGTACCATCAGTTCTTGATTATATGCTACCACTTCAAAATGATTGAGCATCAACCAATTCTTTGCAAGGACACAAACTGAAATCTCCAAAATGTCTCCTCACACAGTATCTACTATCTCTTCCCCTTGCTCCAGCTATCTAAGAAGGAGCAGACAAACACCTACTCTCACTATGCAAATTGAAACTTCTTGTCCTCTTGTGTTAGTTATACTTATGCTCGAAAAAGGTCTCTTTGCTTTCAGCAAATACGCCTCCTCCTCCCACTATGCAGATCAAAACTCTTTGTCCTCTAGGAAGGGGATACACAGTCCTGCACCTTGTGATTTTCCTACTTCTCTTAGTTCTGAATACCACATCCTTATGCTTGTGAAGCTTGTAAACCCCATGATATAAATAGATTCTAGCACCCACTCCACACATGGAAAATCTTCACAGTCCAGCTAGCTGCCACTTGACACAGATGTGTTCCTCCACTTGGCATAGCTGTGTTTTACCCTTTGTAAGTAAATTCTAGTCGCTAAACCATCTTTTTTTATTTTCTTTTTGGTAATAAACTAATGTCTCTCAGAAATGAATCCTGATCATTTTTCTGTTCTCTCAGGATCTATGTACTTAGAAGACTTAAGTCTGGGTCTGAACCCCAACATCCTTGACACAATGACTTTGCATATGCCTTCTATCTTCTTTGTATGATTCCTGTATCATTTAATATTTTGCTCATAGAATCCTTCAGTTTTGCAACGTGTGACTTGGATATTTTCTTCAGTTTTTTGAGCTTGGGATATGCTGAGCTTGTTCTCTTTTGGTTTTCTAATCCCATGTATATGTACATTTCATTATTGTACTTTGTCTTCTCAAACTGATCTTTGA
>NW_006408709.1:1181889-1198454 GCF_000296735.1 Chrysochloris asiatica | reverse complement strand
CAACCCATAGCAACCCTGTATAGGGTTTCCAAGGAGCAGCTGGTGAGCTTGAACCACCGACCTTGCAGTACAAAGGACTTTGCAGTCTCTGATGGACTAGCCCACAGTGCCACATTATTATGTTAAAAAATAGGCCCCAAAGTGTCTCCCCTGCATTTTCCTCTAACAACTTTATGGGTTTAGTTTTCACATTTATGTTTTTAATCTGAATTCGCCTTTGTGTATGATATCCTGTTTCATTTCACTACATGTAAAAATCTAATACTCTGAATCCCATTTATTGAAAAGACTTTTCCCATTAAATTGACTTAGCATGCTTGTCATATATCAGTTGACCCTTATAAAGTAAACATTTTTATTCTGACCTACAACTAACACTTTCTTTATTTGCATTAAGGATCTGGGCATGATGCTGTAGGATAAACATTGGACTACTAACCACAAGCGAGGTGGTTCAAACTCACCAACTGCTCCTCAGATATTTGAACCAACTTCATGGCACTTAACAACAATTGATAGACATGTGGATGGTTTTCACTTTGGGGCTATTAATAATATAGTTCCTATAAGAACTCCACAGAACATAACAACAACAACAAATACAAATATTTATGTGGATCTATGTCTTGATTTCTCTTGGAGTGGAATTGATTAGTAACTGGAGACATTTATATAAAACTGTAAGACTTTTCCCAAAGTTCTCTTAATATTTTATACTCCACCAACAACAATTGGTATTATATATATATATTAAAACTTAAGTATTTAAATGTATATGTCATAATATATTTTTATGGTTTTTAATTTGCACTGTCTAAATGATTGCATTCTTTACCATGAGTTAGAATCAACTTAACTTCCATGGATTTGGTTTGAATTTAGATGAATTTATCAATCTTATTTCAGTCAGAAGATAAAAACTACACAGTACATTAAACTGAAGAAGTTTAATGTTGTTTTTATACTATGGCAAAAGAAAACCTATGAGCAAACTATGTGATAGTTTGGGGCTGAAGTAGAGCACTTAAAGAAGGATGATCTGGAAAGGGGCCCTCTCTTCATAGCTATTAGAGATACTATTGCTGTTCTTATTAGGTGCCATCAATTCGGTATTGACTCATAGTGACCCTATGCACAACAGAACGAAACACTGTCTGGTCCTGGGCCAGCCTCACAATTGTTGCCACATTTGAGGCCATTCAATGCCGCCACATTGCCATTCCATCTCACTGGGTGTCCTCCTCTTTTTCTCTGACCCTGCACCTTACCAAACATGATAGCCCTCTCCAGTGACTGGTCCCTCCTTACAATATGTCTGAAGTATGAGAGACTAAGTCTGGCCATCCTGGCCTCCAAGAGCACTCTGGCTATACTCCTTCCAACACAGATCTGTTTGTTCTTTTGCCAGCACATGGTACTTTCAATATTCTCCTCCAACATCATAACTCAAATGCATCAATTCTTATTTATTCTCTGTCCAACTTTCACATGCATATGAGGTTATTGAAAATACCATGGCTTGGTTAAGGTGTGCTTTAGTCCTCAAGCTGACATATTTGCTCTTCAACACTTTAAAAAGGTCTTATGCAGCAGATTTGCCTAATGCAATACGTCGTTTGATTGCTTGGCTGTTGTTTGCATAAATGTTGATGGTTGATCCAAGAAAAATCTTTTCTCCATTGATAAGAATGTTGTTTATTGGTCCTGTGGTAAGGATTTTTGTTTTCTTTATATTGAGATGCAATCCATATGGAAGGCTATGGTGTTTGGTCTTCATCAGTAAGTATTTTAAGTCCTCTTCATTTTCAGCAAGCACGGTTATATCATCTGCATATCACAGGTTGTTGATGAGTCTTTCTCCAATCCTGATGCCACTTTTTCTTCACATAATCTAGCTTCTCAAATTATTTTCTCAGCGTATATATTGAGTAAGTATGGTGAAATAATACAACTCTGTCACACACCATTCAGTGTTCCCACATTCTGTTCAAACAACTGCCTCTTGGTCTATATACAGGTTCCTAATAAGCACAATTACGTATTCTGAAATACTCATATTTTGCAATGTCCATAGCTTGTCATGATCCACAGAATCAAAGGCTTTTACATAGTCAATAAAGCACAGGTAAATGTCTCTCTGGTATTCTCTGTTTTCAACCAAGATTCATCTGTCATCAGCAATGATATCCCTCATTCCACATCCTCTTCTGAATCTGGCTAGAACCTCTGGAAATTCTCTTTCAATTTATGGTTGCAGTCATTTTTGTATAACCTTTAGTAAAACTTTACTCACATGGGACATTTGTTGTTGTTGTTAAGTGCCATCGAGCTGATTCCGACCCATAGTGATCCTGTGTAGGGTTTCCAAGGAGCAGCTGGTGAGCTTCAACTGCTGATCTTGCAGTTCGAATGACTTTGCAGTCTGACGCATTAACCCACAGAGTTAGAAAGGTAAAATAAAGCTCACTGAATCACAGAGACTTTGCTTGTGAGCTCAGGCCAAAAATGACCTGCGGTACTAGGCCACAGCAAACAGCCCTCCAAAGTTCAGGTTGGGAGCGGGGAATCAGTAAGTGATACATGGATATGCAAGTGCCATGTGAAAACAGTGAAAGTGTGATGGTCTGTTTGGAAACTGGACATCTGGCTGGTCACCAAGTATCTACAAAAGAAATCGGAGTTTTGGTGGGGGAACATCAATAGAGTGGGTCAGTGTTTGGGGACCACATTTGGTGACACTGTCAGAGAGGGAAACACAAAATAACTTCTATAAAACTTTTGTTAAAAGTTTGAGTAGAAATTTATTATTTTTCATATAATCCTGTAGTAATGAAAACAAAAACTGGTATATATATATTTTTTTTAATATAAGCCCAGCTTACATAGGTTAATATGCCTACAAGGTTAAAACCCTGGTGTGTTATTATAGGATAAGCACTGGACTGCTAACTGTAAAGTTGGCAGTCAAATCTACCAGCTGCTCTTTAGGGTTGCTGTGGGTCAGAACTGATTCAATGTCATTTAATATAAGGTCTTTATGAGTCAAAATTGATTTAATGGCATTGGGTTTGAATTGGAATGCACTCCAATCTGAGCTATCATTATTGCCTACTCACAATGATGCTTTGAGTTCTATGGTTTCATCTTCACATACTACAAGCACATGCCATTGTTTTTGCTGCTGCTGCCATTTTTATAATCACTGGTTTTGCCAATTTTTCTGTTTTATCTACAGTTTGTGCTAAGTAGCATTTGTAAATGTATATCAATACTTTTTTTGAGAATGAAGCAATAATTAAAGGAACACAAGAAGAAAAATAAAAGAGTTCCACTCAGTTGCTAATAATGTAGCAACAATACAATTCAATGTAGAAAGATTTAAAAAATAATTTTGTTGTTAGTATTCATATAATCCAAGACATATTACATTTAAGAAATTGACAACTATACTTATCACAAATTCTCTTGTGATTAAAATTGATTATAAACATTACTAAGGATTCTGTATGGTCTTGAAAAGGAGAAGGTCTATGTGGGGTGGTGGCAGCAGGGCTTCAGTACTAGGAGGCATCAACTATAGTGCCACTACTGTAGCAGTAGGAGGACTTTGGACCACTGGTTTTCCTGTTGACAGGAACATGGTAAGGCAGATGCTGCAAGATCTCTGGCAAGCTATGCACTGTGGGCATGTTACTGAAGCAGGACACCATGGGATGGTCCTCCCAGTCATTCAGCTGACACACCTTGTCACAGTCAGACCCTGTAGATGAACTTCCTCCTGAAATATTCATCCATCGTCCTTTACTGGTTAAATTCAGTAACAGATTCACTTAAAAGAAGAAATGCTTAAAACAATCCTCTCTAGTATCATACAGTATCTATTGAAGAGTAAATTTGGAATTGAGAAGCTAGGAATTGATAGCTGATAAAGTTATGAATGATGTTGAATACTTTTTCATGTACTCTTTGTATATCTTCCTTTGTGAAATATCAATTCAAACACTTTTCTTTCTTTCTTTTATTAAACCAACACTTAACACTTTGATCTTCCCTCAGATTTATCTTGCTGCATGAAAAGTTACAACAGAGAAGCATAACACATGTATTCTTCAACATTCTGTTTACATAGTTCTGAGTTTGCAGTAAAAAAATTGTTCAAAAGACCCTGGTATCTAACCACCATTAGAAAACACTGCTTCCTTTAAAACGATTGCTAGAGAACATTATTTAATATAATGGATGAAAATAACATAAATAAACATTTAAAAGAAACAGCATAGCACAGACAGGAGAACTAACCTTGGAGCCTTACTGCATGTGTTGTAACAAGGTTCTTCTGTTAGGAAGTTTACTCACAAGCACTATACCTCAGTTCTCTAAACTTAAATAGGAATAAATGTACTTCACATGATAATTATGAGAAAAGAATCAGCTAATATTTTAAAGAAATTAGAATAAATGCATATATATGATAAATCTCAATAATAACGGTCTAATGTATTTAATATTTATATATATACTTAAATTATAATAATATATTTGCTGTTTTTAAGTGCCATTGAGTTGATTCTGGTCCATAGCGACCCTGCATAGAGTTTCCTAAGAGTGGCTGGTGAGCTTGAACTCATGATCTTGTTGTCCAACTGACTGCAGTCCAGCACATTAACCCACAACACCACAGCAGGACTCCAATAATGTATTGAGTTGATTATATTAATAGACTTATATTTAGCAAATTATATTTACAATTAAATTTCAAATGAAACTGTATTATGTTTAGTAATATATTAAGACACATATTTAATCAATTATATTTACATATAAAAGTTGAATACAACTGTTATATTGTTAATAATATAATAATATACTTATAATTAATATACTATATTTACAAACTAAATTTAAATTTCAGTATTGTTGCTTTTAGATGCTCTTGAGTCAACACCTATCATGGTGACCCGAATTCATGACCACCCCATGTATGTCAGAATAGACTACTCCATAGAATTTTCAAAGCTTTTACCTTTTCAGAAGAAGCCATTGAGACTCATTTTCTGAGGCATCTCTGGACCAGTTTGAACCATCAATCTTTTAGTTAGTAGTCAAGCACTTAATCATTTGCAGCACCAGTCGACTCCAAAATGCATTCTAACTAGTGGTAATTTAGATACTATGTATGGGCACTTTCCATGTACAGAACTAGGCTAAGCACTTTGTCTTTTAATTCTCATTGAATTACTAAAACAAAAATCTTTCTGATACAGATGTGATGAGGAAATGAAGCCTTAGGTTAAATAAATTTCCAGTCAAACTGGTAAATTCAATTAAGAGTGAAAGATCCATACTCCTACCCTATGTTTACCCTCATCTCACCTCCAGACTCCCTCACCCGCATCAACTCCAACAACCAAACACATCAAAATTCTGGATAAAATATGGCCATATGAAAGAAAAAGAAAATCTCCCGGAGTGAGAAATAACTTGAAATTGTTACAGAAGTGAATGGGACTGAAGCTAAAGGGAGCATAACGGATTAGAACTTGAACATTCTTGTACAGTTGAATAGAAATGCCCTCACTAAATCAGGAGTCAAAACCTCAGATCTATACATAGTGGAGGGTTGGATGTGAGCCCTCTTCATAAACCCAGGAACCACATTGGTTGTCCACACAAAATAGGAATGACTCCGCTCTATATAACGACTAAGTAGTATGAAGAAATACAACCATAGCCCCTGGAAAAAGTTTTGCTGCTTTGCCTATCTACTTAGCCATTATGTAGAGCTGAGTCATTCCTATTTTGTGCGGACAACCAGTTGTGGTTCCTGGATTTATGCACAGCTCACATCCTACTCTCCACTATATAACAGGCCTGAGGTTTCAAATCTTGAAGTAGTGAGGGCATTGAAATTCAACTCTACAAGGATGTTCAAATTCCAATACAAAGACAATGTGGCATCAGGATTGGAGGAAGACTTGTTAACAACCTGCAATATGTAAATGACACAACCTTGCTTGCTGTAAATGAAAAGGATTTAAAATACATACTGATGAAGATCAAAGACCACAGCCTTCAGTAAAGGTTGCATCTCAATGAAAAGAAAACAAAAATCCTCACCACTGGACCAATAAAAACATCCATATAAATGGAGCAAAGATTGCCATTGTCAAAGACTTCATTTTGCTCAGATCAACCAGCAACACTAATGGAAGCAGCAGTCAAGAAATAAAATGACATTTTGCATTTGGCAAATCTGTTGCACAAGACCTCTTTAAAATATTGAAGAGCACATACGTCATTTTGAGGATTAAGGTGCACTTAACCAAAGCCATGGTATTTTCAATAACCTCATATTCTTGCAAAAGTTGGACAGTAAAGAAGAGAGTAGAAGAATTGATGCATTTGAGTTATGGTGTTTGAAGAGAATATTAAATGTACCATGGACTACCAAAAGAACAAACAAATATATGTTGGAAGAAGTACAGCCAGAGTGCTCCTTGGAATCCAGGATGGCCAAATTTTGTCTCTGATACTTCAGACATATTATCAGGAGAGACCAGTGACTGGAGAAGGATATCATGTTTGGTAAAGTTGAAGACTGGAGAAAAAGAGGAAGACTCCCAAGGAGATGGATTGGCACAGTGGTGGCAACAATGGTCTCAGGTGTAGCAACAATTGTGAGGTTGGCCTAGGACCAGGCAGTGTTTCATTTTGTTGTGCATAGGGTTGCTATGCGTCAGTACCTACTAGATGGCACCCAACAACAACAATGGTTGCATTCAAATAATCTTTTGCAAGAAATAAAGGTCACAACTTCATACCAACTCTTAACATGGGATCTGAAAGTAACTACCTATATGTAAACCCCATCATCTAAGATGAATAAAGTGCACATTTTCCAACAGAGGAAAATAGATTTCTTATAGCTATGTCTCCTCAACCCAAGGTACCTTGACATCCATAGGAAAGGACATGCTTAATCGTAGTCCACAGCAAGAAACATAAACTGTATAAAGAAATAAATTGCTATGAGAGTCAGCAAAACTGGTAGTGAATTCAAACTAAAAAAAAAAAAAAATTGAAATACTGCAATAAAGTAAAAGGCATATGTTGTTAAGTGCCATTGAGTGGGTTCCTACCCATAGCGACCCTGTATAGGGTTTCGAAGGAGGAACCGGTGAGCTTGAACTGCTGACCTTGTAGTTCAAACGGCTTTGCAGTCTGGCGCATTAACCCAAAGCACCACACCAGGACTCCAAAAGGCATATAGGTAAGTATATTAAAATAATAAGAGTTATGAAAAGAAATTATTAAATTCATAAGACAATATGGAATATTATGAAAACAAAAACAACCTAAGGAAGACTTAGGAGTTAAGATAATCTTAAAATAACTATTAAATACAATTCCATAATGGCATTCAAAACAGGAAAAGAGTTTCATATAAACTAATAATGGTAATCACACACCCAAAATATCAATAGTATTTTTACATACCTTTATCTGAGAAATAGAGTTTTGAAAAATTTATTTTGTGTTTTCTACAGTTTCCAAGTTTAAAAATGTAGCATATATTATCATTATAATACAGTTGAGTCTTGATAGGTACTGTTGGATTAGCACTAGATTGTTAACTGAAAGGTTAGTGGTTCAAAACCACCAGCTGCTCCTTGAAAACCATATACAGGATTGCTGTGAGTTGCAACTGACTAGACGTCACTTAAAGCAACAACAACACAATGAAAAGTAATCAATTTATTAAATAGACATGATTTAAGATCAAATCATCATTTCAATTAATTATTGACTTATAAGCAATTAGCTTTAACTTAGCAGCCATATACATTTGTCAAAGAAAACAACTTGACATGAAAACTTCAGCTTATGAAAATCAATATCCTTAAGGATCTATGGTTCATTTCTATTTCTATTAAGCTAACTATAGATTGGTTAAGAGTCTCAGAGAACCAGCTCTTAGATATATTACTCCTTATATGATCACATTTATTGAAATGAACTTTGGAATTTTATAATCAACTTTGCATTAAGTGATATAAGGAAATAATCCTGTAACATATATTTCTTCATTTAATGTTGGGTTCAGTTTATGGCATAACTACTATATTGCATTGTGTTTGTGTGTATGTAAGTTTCTTCCAGATTTCAATATCCTATGGTTCTCCAAAGAAACTTATTTTGTTTCCGGTTTTGCTCCCAAACACTGAGGATCATATAACTGATCATATCTCTCTTTGTAAATTATTGACTCAAAAGCTCAAATGGTATTGAGCTACTGTTTTAGTTATGCTGTAAGCTTTATAAGGAACCGCAGTAGGACAGTGGGGTAAGTGTTGGGCTGCTAGCCATGAGGTTGATTGTTCAAATTCACCAGCTCTTCTTTGGGCAAAAGATGAGGCTATTTGCTACTGTAAGAATTCACAGTCCTGGAAATTCTCTGTTATTGTTTTTGTGTGTCAACAAGTTTATACTGTATAGGGTTTCTGAGGAGTGGCTGAAGCATTTGAACTGCTGACCTTGCAGTTCGAACAGACCTTGAGGCCCAGTCCTTATCCTACAGCTGCACACCCAAACTCATAGGTTCACAATGAGTCAGAATCAGTTTTATGGCATGGAATTTGGGTACGTTTTATGCCCCAGTTCATATATCACAAGATTGATTATATTTTCTAATTATTTTCATTCCCATTTTCTTCATTTGTATCCTCTATTGTACTATATAGGAGTTACTGGGTGGCACAAGTAGTTAACCACTCAACTACAGGTAGTCTATCCACCTAGTAGCCTAGAAATCTGTTTCTGTAGAGAAGACCTACTCTGCATACAAGAAATAGCTTGAGTCTGAGTTCACATTATGGAAACTAATAACAACATTGCACTATTTTGCCCTAATTTACATATCATCTCTTTGTTGTTGTTGTTATGTGCCGTGGAGTCAGTTCTGACTCATAGCGACCCTGTGCAGGGTTTCCGAGGCTGTAAATCTTTATGGGAGCAGAATGTCTCATCTTTCTCCCACTAACAGCTGGTAATTTCCAACTGCTGACCTTGCAGTTCACAGCCCGATTCCTAACCACTACGCTACCAGAGCTCCTTGCATATGAGGAACAAATTAATGTTTATGTTCATATAGTATTAAACTTTGCCTTGATCATGCATCTTTTTTCTTAAAATATATTTACAACACTTTAAAATAGTATTTCTTTGCATAGTGGATGACCCTTCTATCACATATGAGACAAAAATTTAAAGATCAAACTATTGACTTCAAATATCATCCAAACTATTTCTTTATTCTAGAGAGGATTATATCCACATTATTAAATTTTTGATAGTAACCTCTTTTATTCAAGGTTATGTGTTAATAGATGAGATGAATGCATAGTAACTATACAAATGGACACCTATCTAGGGGAGTAATTAATCCATACTTTATAAGTAGAAAAATCTTATAAATTATATGGATTCAGATCCATATAATTGGGAAGATGCATTTTAATATATGTAAAGCATTTATTTAAAGGATGGTACAGTATTTTGCACATGTGGTGTTTCTCTACCTTTCCTTGAATCTGTCCCATCCTCAATATTCATTACTCACAATTATACACAGGAAGCACTGAGTTTTTGATCATAGTTGTTAAGCTTATTCAATTTGAAAAGTTCATAGCCTACACACTCAGCATATAACTCACAAGGTTGTTGTGAAAATAAATGAGATAATGTGAAATCACTTAACATAGCAGTTAAGAAATGCCTTTTCAGTGATTTAAATTTTCAATTAGTTTCACCTAGCCCTGTGACTTTGCTGTCTTCTTTATTTTCACTTTCTTGTAAGAGAAAGAAACTATGTCATGAAACTATGTCTATTTCTGGGTGCATAGTCCCAACAGTATCAAGCCTTCCTTCATTTAGTCTGATTTTTCCATCCATTTAGACATGCACATCGCAGGGATAGTTCATTCCTAAAAAGTCTAGATGCTAATTGTTATTGTTGTTATTGTTAAGTGCCTTTGAGTCAGTTCCAACTCATAGCAACCCTGTATAGCGTTTCTAAGGAGTGGCTGGGAAGTTTGAACCGTCAACCTTGCAGTCAAGTGCTTATCCTACAGTGTCACACCAGGGCTCCACATGCTAATTGTTATTGTTAAGTGCCATTGAGTAGGTTCGGACCCATAGTGACCCACCCTAGTGACCCAGCCAAGGAGCGGCTTGTGAGCGTGAACTGCCAACCTTGTGATTCAAACTGACCTTGTAATCCAGCATATTAACCCACATTGAGAAATACAGGGCATTTCAGTCTAGCCAACTACAACAGCAGAATCATATTCTTCATCCATTAGCTAATAGACATGCATTTGGATTTACTGTGCATCCTCTACATAAACCAACACACAGATGTTATAAATATTATAATTCTGATAAAGTTAATTGGAGAAAAAGACAAGGAAATAGCAAAAATAAAGGGGAAAAAAATACCTTAAGAAGGTATAGCACACTGACATTGAGCCAATTCACACTCGTAGCTACCCTTTATAGAGTATCTGATTCTTTTTGGGAGCAGAAGCATTAATCTTTAACCCATGGAAATTAGTTTAAAATTTAGAACTATGAGTGCTTATTTGTTTGTTTGTGCTATTTTCAGGAATTGAAGAATTGGAAAGTTGTACTATGAAAGAACAGGATGAAGCTGCCTTGGGTAAATCACACAAGGACAAACAATCTGGTAGGGAAAGTCTGTAAGCCTTCTCACAATGTTTTTCATTTTCTTCAGATCCCAGCTTCTAGACACATTCTAATGGCAAAACATCTCAATCCTTGGTTTATTGATAGAAGTGTGATCATTGAGAACAGTTTTATCTCATCTAAATTCTCGACTGTCTACTATTCTTTTACCTATTTCTTCAGCTTGCCTCTCATAGTAAAGGGATAGCTGGTCCCACTTGGGGGCTTATTCTTTTTAATATTCCTTGTTCTTCATTTCTTTCCATTTCCTTCCATTTTCTGTGCCCACATTTAGCATTCTACCTTTTCAGAAGTAATATCCACTATGTGGTCAGCAAATTATTGAATGTTTTTCAGAAAATACATACACCAATTCTATTATGGGTATTTGAGAAACTATTACTCTTATCTTGCATAATGTATACTATGAAAAATTTAATATGCTTAAAAGAATAATGACAGAATAAAAGAAGTAAATGCTAGGTACCTGGGAACATTGTCACATTTCTTGTGCTCACTCTACTGTGACAATAACTTCATGAACATTTTATAATGAAGGATGAACTGAATAATGACCCAAATAAAATTTTAATTTTCTTCTATTTTAAGTCAATTGAATGGTTTTTATGCTCAGCACTTCCAAAGGATAAAATAACGGTTTCCATCATTCACACAAAAAAATTGCATTTATGCAGATACTATTGTGCAATTATTCCATAGATCCTTTTTCTGACACTCAAGGAGTTTCTAAAATAGCCAATATAAAATGGGACTTTGAATGTTGATGAAGTCATATAACAATAAGCAGGGATGGTTCAGAAAGAATATCCATTACCAGGAGACATTGGAAATGTGTTTATGGAAAAATTGATCATAGAGTCAAAACTGTCATTTTTCAACAGAATTGGTGCATTTCTCCCATTAAACTTGTAATGACTCGAATCCAAGGCATATTTAATTCATGGATCACTGCTGCAATATTGTGTCAACATGTACTTAGGGAGTCTTCAATGTATGGATCACTGCAGTGATAGAACATAATGGCCCCTCGTCTATCAAGTTAATGTCTATTGCATAGAGAACTAATATAGGAGATGTTGATAAGATAGTTCCCAACTTGTACTTTATAATGATTTGCTGATAAACCTTTAACATTATTAAGAGTAGAATATATTTTTAAAATAGCAGAATTAGTTGTCAATACTTTTTGGGAAGATATATTTAAAAAACATAAGCTTTCTTCATTTTCACTATATGTATAGATAATCTTTTATTTTAACAGTGAGATTTTATTAAACTCTTGCATGTTATAAGTTATATTCAGATTGCTTCTCTGTCCATTTATGTGGTAATTTTTTTAGACTTTCTGGTTGGAAAAAAGTATCTGATTATCTGATGGGAGACTGAATAACTAAATGAAATAAACAACTAAATGAAATAAGTAGCTCCATCATGATTTCTTTAGATGTTAAACTAAATTTGATGGCCACCTGCCCTAATTCTCCCAGCTTCAGGCAATACTGATATATAGTACTTTAAATTTTGTCAAAAGTTTCTACTGGCACCTTATTATTAACAGGTTTTACTGAATGCCCATTTTTATAAGAAAACTACAGTAAAGACTCCACTTGATAATGCATATAGAGTATTTTGAAGTCTCCATAAGAATAAAGTTCAACCTATCATCATTTGATTGCTATTCCTAGAAAATATCTTTGTAATATTCAGAATGCCAACCATTATGGCAAGCATAAAGACATTTACGATGCAATACATAAAAATCACTTACTCTATTTGTTTTCATGCCCATGTCACTTCAATTTCTTGTTCATAAGACAAACCCAAATGGATAAAACTCATATCTCCAGACAATGGATTACAAATCAACAATAAAAGAAACAAAGTGGGAACAAAACAAATTCACACAATAGCGTGTTGCTGAGGTTAAGTACCAATGAGTTAATTCCGACTCATAGTGATGCTGTACAGGATTTATGAGGAGAGGTTGGTGGGTTCGAACTGTCAACTCTACAGTTAGCATTCCAGTGCTTATCCTACAGCACCACACCAGGACTCCATAACCCATTACATGGATGGATCCAAGATGCATCTATATTAATTAATTAATTAATTAAAATAGGTGCAAAGGCTATTATTGGGTGTTTCTCTTTATATGGCATTCTGACAAATGCAAAACTATAAGGATGGAAAACAGATGAATGATTTTCTGAGATTGAGGATGGGATAAAAAGTGGAGGCAAAGAGAATCATAAAGAAATTTAAATAACAGAATTCTTCTGTATGATATTGCGATGGTGGAAACAATTCTGCATTTCTATAACTCTATGATTTTGAAGACATTAGAGATTATTTGATTAAGAGGCTGTAGCCTGTGTTTGTGACTAAAAATTCTTCAAGGTGTTGGAATATTGCCTAGGAGTCAAAAGTGAGGTCACCCACGTGATGTTTCTCAAATTCCTAATTCCCCATCACTGTCTCCTTCTCAGCCTTGCAACCATGTTGATCATGCTTCTTTTCTTCCATACATTTAGAATTCTACAGAAATTTTGGTTAAATAAATAAATATAATGCTAACAGAAGATCTTTTAATTAATTAATTAATTATATTATATTATTAAAATAATATCATGATTCTACATCAACATAAAAAATATGAAACACAGATGTGAGGTGATTTATGGCCATGCGTAATTTTAACAGTAATGCCTAGAATCCCTATTTCTGTTCAAATTCATCAGTCACTCTTCAGAAACCCTATACAGGGTTGCTATGAGTCAGAACCAACTCGAAGGTACTTAACAGCAACATTTTTTCTACTGCAGGCTATATTTTAATTTCACAGACTCTAACTGTCCCTCACTGATTCAGTAACAAAGACATTTTAGAGAGTTCTCCTTAAACTAAAATATATCCCAGATCAAATTGTGTAAAAAAATATATCAAGCATAATACAAATATAAAGTGTAATTATAATTTTCATCTGGAGTCCTGGTGTGGCCCTTTAGTGTAAGTACTGAGATGCTAAATTTAAGGTAGGCTGTTCAAACCCACCAGCTGCTCCTTGAAACCCTATACAGGGTCTCTATGAGTTGAAACTTACTTGATGGCACTTAACAACCACAACATAATTTTCACCTAACTATAGTGGTAACCCATGCCTCTTTTAAACATTTAACTTGTTCTTAGATCTATAAAGCTGTGCAGAGATATACCCACAAGGTTGCTTGAAAGCATTAACTCTTTCATATATGTGCACACTGCTATTAGTAAATTGAAAGTTATGTTTAGGAATGATTCAAAGTATGAAGTAAATATTGTGTTTTCATAAAAAAATAATTTGGAATAATTCTAAAGAGAAAAGTTTTAGATTTATGAAAAGAGAAAAAAAATTAGTAATTTTGAAGAGACCATATAATTATCTGTGATACCAAACAGGCTTGTTTTAGAAGCCCACTTAATTAGTCATAGGTTTTTATTACTTATTGTGACATTGAAACCCACATATTCCTTTAAGGAAGAGACTTTATTCTCATTTGCTTACTGCTAGCTCTGGTAGCATAGTGGTTACGAATCAGGCTGTGAACCTCAGGGTCAGCAGTTGGAAACTACCAGCTGTTCTGCGGAAGAACGATGAGGCATTCTGCTCCCGTAAAGATTTACAGCCTCGGAAACCCTGTACATGATCACTATGGGTCAGAACTGACTCCACGGCACATAATAACAACAATCCTCCTGGTACCTAGAAGAGTTCCTAAAGGATCTCTAATAATCCAGTAGGTTAAGAGTTGGACTGTTAACCAGAAGGTTAGCAGTTTGAACCCACAAGTCAGACAGGGGACACAGAGGTGGTAATCTACTTCTGTAAATATTATGGCCTTGGAAACCCTATGACACAGTTCTGCTCTGCCCTGTTGGGTCACAATGGGTTGTAATCAATTTGTTGGCATTGGAAAAGGAATGTGAGTTCCTAGAATATAGCAGACACTCAGAAGCATTTAATTATATAAGATAATATCAGTATCATTGTTAGGAGCCATCATGGCAGTACCAACTCCTAGCAACATATTTCACAGCAGACCAAAACACTGCTAGGTCCTGGGCCAAACTCACAAACGTTGCTATGCCTGAGTCATAGGTACTGCTACTGGGTCAATTCACTTCATTGCGGGCCTTCCTTTTTACTCTGACCCTCCACTTTATCAAACTTGGTATCATTCTCCAAGAACTGGTCCCTTCTCATATTATGTCTGAAGTATGAGAGACAGAATCTGGTCATACTGGCTTTCACTTTCAAGGGGAACCTTGTTTGTACTTCTTCCAATACAGATTTGTTTGTTCTTTTGGCAGTCCATGGTTTGTTCAATATTCTACTCCAACATCATAACTCAAATGCATACAATCTTCTATGATCTTAATTATTCATTGTCCAACTTTCAAATGCATATGGTTTATTGAAAATATCTCAGCTTGGGTCAGGCATACCTTAGTCCTCACACTAACATCTTTGTTCTTGAACACTTTAAAGAGGCCTTGTGTAGCAGATTTGCCTAATGCAATACATCATTTGATTTATTGACTGCTACTTCCATGAACATTGATGGCTGATCTGAGAAAAATGAAGTCTTTGATATCATCAATTGTTTCTCCATTTATATGGATGCTGTTTATGGGTCCAGTGGTGAGGATTTATGTTTTCTTTACATTGAGATGCAACCCATACCAAAGGTTGTGGTCTTTGATCATCATCAGTAAGAATTTTAAGTCCTCTTCGCTTTCAGCATGCAAAGTTGTATGTATCATCTGAATATCTCAGGTTGTTAAAGAGTCTTCCTCCAATCCTGATGCCACGTTTTTCTTCATATAAACCAGCTTCTTGGATTATTTACTAAGCATACAGATTGAATAAGTATGGTGACAGCTTACAACCCTGGCACACACCTTTCTTAATTGTAAATCATTTATCATTGCTACACTGGAGAGCAAATTCAGAGTCTCCTCTGACATTCATTTTGTTTTTTATTCCTTCTTTCTTGTTTTTTTAATGACCTTTTGCTTTCTTCCTATATGATGTTCTTGATGTCATCCCACAACTCTTCTGGTCTCTGGTCTTTAGTGTCTAATGCATCAAATCTGTTATGGTGATCTCTAAATTCAGGTGGGATATATTCAAGGCCATATTTTGGCTCTTGTGGATTTGTTTTAATTTTCTGCAGCTTCAGCTTGAATTTACATATGAACAATTGAAGGTCTGTCCCACAGTCTGCCCCTGGCTTTGTTTTGGCTGATAATATGGAGTTTTTCCATCATATCTTTGCACAGATTCAGTCAATTTGATTCCTACATATTCCATCTGGTGAGGTTCACATGTATATTCCTCTGTTATGTTATTTAAGAAAGGTATTTGCAATCAAGAAGTCATTGGTCTTGCAAAATTCTGTAGTGTGATCTCCAGTGTCATTTGTATCACCAAGGCCATATTTTCCAACTAATGATGCTTCCCCTTTTCTTCCATCCTTTGCATTTCAATGGCCAGTAATTATCAATACATCTTGATTGCATACTTGATCAAGTTCAGACTGAAGAAGTTGGTAGAATCTTCAATTTCATCATTACTTGCTGCGGTGACTGGTGCATACATTTGAATAATTGTGGTATTAACTGGTCTTCCTTGTAGGTGTATGGATATTATCCTATCACTAACAGTATTGTACTTCAAGAGATCTTCGTATGTTCTTTTTGATGATGAATACAATACCATTCCTCTTCAATTTGTCATTCCTGGCATAGTAAGCCATGTGATT